>NC_073313.1:131599042-131913685 GCF_027595985.1 Sorex araneus
ATTCTGCACTGACTCAATAGTTAACTATTAGTATGTTATCTCATCACCATATGTTTGAGGTTCTTCCAAATTTCTCCAAATGCTTGATTTCTACTTTTTTATAAAATATTTATTTTTAATGAATCACCGTGATACAATTACAGACTTACATACTTTCGTGATTACGTTTCAGTCATACAATGATAAAATCTTGAAATTTGCATATGAGTTGATTTTACTTTTATATTATTGTGATCAAATTGATAATATTTCCATTTTATGGGTTTACTTGCATTTGCTTTATGTACAAAAATATGGTGTGCCCTGGAAAATGTTTTGTATGCATTGGAGAATAATATGTACTCAGGTTTTTGCTTGTTGGTGGCAGTGGTTAGAATCTATTCAGGTCATCTGGTCCAATTTATTTAGGATAGTTTGCTGATTTGTTTTTTGTCTTTTTATAAAATTTTATTAGTGAATCACTGTGAGACAAAGTTACAGACTTACAGGTTTTCATGCTTACGTTTCAGTCATACAATGATCAAGTACCCATCCCTCCACCAGTGTCTATTTTCCACCACCAATTGTCCCAGCATCCCTCCCACTACCCCCACCCTATTGATCTCTTCATTGGTAATTGTGAGGTTTTTAAGTTCCCAAGTACTATTGTATTTCTGTTGATATCTTTTTCTTGTTTTCTAATTTTTGCTTTCTTTTTATTGTGATTGTCATTTTTGTTGATTACAACTTTAAAATATTTTCTTAAAAACTGTGATTTACAAAGTTATTTATAGTTAAGTTTTATGCATATAATATTTCAACACCAGTCCCACCACCAACTGTCAACTTTCCCCCTCCAGTGTTCTCATATTTCCCCCTATGCCAACACCCCCTCCATCCCTACCTGTCAACTTAACAGGCACATTATAAAGTTTCAGTAGTTGCAGCTTAGATATCATGTTTTTTCAGTTTTGTTGAGTCTGTGTTTTGGATATATCACTATACCACTCACTTATATGATGATAACAACTTCTTAGGAGCACCTGTGTGTCAACCTAGTGCAGGCCTGAGCAGCAACAAGGCATGCACATTTATGAATTCCTAGTAACAGCTGTGTACCAAGTTTTAAAATGTCTGATGGGCAACCGGTGGTTTCTGTTCACTAGTGTGTAACAGTCACTGAACTGCTGAGGTCTCGGAGAACTGGGAAATGACTGAGGAGCCAACCCATATGAGGGCAGGTTTAAGGCAAGACTAAAGCGCTGACCTTAGCTGGCATTGAAGCTCTCACCGCAGAGCAGTCTGTCTGTGTCCGCAAGTAGAACAAAACTGGGAGAAGACCCAAGGGTCATGGTCACAAGTTACTCAGGTAAACTTGTTTGCCAGTCTGTAAAAGGTCTGAGAAGCAATCAATTCACAGTGGTAGCTGTGTGCTGAATTCAGAGACCAGGAATTTATAGGTTACTTTTTAGTAGGTGTTAGACTGAGTCTGCGCGTGGGGGTAGGAAGTATTCAGAGACATCCAGTGCTCAGGTGAATTTAAAAAGAGGCTGTGCCCTCAGTCCCGGCAGATAAAAGAGCTAACTTCAGGACTGACAGACTGAAGAGACTAGGTGTCTGTGGGTTACCAGTAGTGCCCCTAAGGTTAAGGAAGTCCCTCCTTGCTAAATCTTGGTGTCCTTAGAGGTCTGTATGGTGATTTTGGTCTATAGGGGTGTGGTTAGCTTGCTAGCTGTCAGAGTGAGCTGGCAGGGACCAATTCAGGTTTGCTTGCCAGAAGCAATCTAAGTTGATAATTTTCTCAGCCCCCTGCTAGTTGAGTATTTGTGCTAGGTGGGTGGAGCTAGCCTCAGGAATTTTCCTGAGGGTTTGTTGCTATGGTGCTTGGGAACTAAAATGCTGTTATCAGTCAAGTTGTGAGAGGTCTCAGAATGGCGCCTCCCTGGCAGTGAGTCCAACTCTTTTATGCCTTATAGTTTCCAGTCTCCTAATCTCATACCCTAAGTATAGATAGTGAACATTTGGCACAACCCCTTTTCTTCCTGGGGTAAATTTTCACACGTTAGAAATTTCTTCCCTATCGCAGCTTGCTGCTCCAAAATGGATTTCTCTTTTGGACACTGTCTCAGTTCAATCTTTCTAGGTGCTGTCCTTTTGACACTTACTGCAGAGTTGTTAATTGTACTTCAGGATTGCTTCTGTATATATTGATCCAGGTTGACTCATTGTGGTCACAGGAGGAGGTAAACACATGCTTTTCCTGTATACCTGTCTTGACTTCTAACACCCATTAAACCTTCTAATCCTCAGAACAATTTCTTAAGGTTTGTCTTTCATTTTCCCTCTACCGGTAGAGTAACTGAGATTCAAAGATAATAGGTTACTGGATATCTTGACATCTATGCTTCAAATAGTCCTAAAGCCAAGAATTTACAAGAACTCTACAACTGCCTCATACTGAAGTTAACTTTCTTAAATAACTTAGCCTATTTGAATCTAATCTTTAGCACCTAAGAATTTGACCATGAGGTGTCAGGACAGATTTTTCTGTGGTTCAGACATGCAAATCAAGATTTTGGGGGGAGGTAATTAAAAAAAATCTACATAGGGTACATATATAAAATGCTAGCAGAACACAATCTGCATAGTACATGAATAACATATGTTGCAAATATGCATATAAATATTGTTGAGATTAAGTTTATATATTCAAAACAAATGTTAAGTTGATATAGCTTTTATTATTATATATTTTAAAATCAACAGCTATTAAAAGAACAAAAATTATCTTGAGTTGAGCAATATCAACAAGTGCTTAATATTTAAAATATTAACAATACCTAAAAGCTTGGAAATCTCTAAACCATATGTTCTCCAAAACAGCTTTCAGCTAAAAAATTCTATGAAATTGACATTAAATCCAGGACTTATTAAGTCATTAGGCTGGAACAGGGCTGATTAATTATGACCCAACTGGCTGTGCAATGATTGACTCATAATACAATTGACTCAACTAATCATTTAAACCAGCTTAATTATCATTTCTAAGAAACTAATTGATGGTCAGGATATTTAAAAGAACAATAGTTTTAAAAATGGAAGTACTCATTACTTTTATAATTCTCCTGTACATATTATCTTTTTATTTGGAATGATGAATATAAGAATAGCTACTCACATTGGTACTAGCCTTCTGGGGCTTTATATATGTATCACTGTAGCACTGTCAACCCATTGTTCATCGATTTGCTTTAGCCAGCACCAGTAACGTCTCCATTGTGAGACTTGTTACTTTTTTTGGCATATCGAATATGCCACGGGTAGCTTGCCAGGCTCTGCCATGTGGGTAGGATACTCTCGATAGCTTGCCGGGCTCTCCGAGAGGGACTGAGAATCGAACCCGGGTCAGTCACGTGCAAGGCAAACGCCCTACCCACTGTGCTATCGCTCTAGTCCTCGGGCTTGTTATATAAAAATCTTTATTATTCTACCAATCATTTTTAAATATGTCCAGAAATTACCAGTTCTTACCATCTCTCTGAACCAAGTTATAACAATCTCTTGTCTATAATATGATATTTTCTTCTAAATTTATTTCTATTCTACTTTTTCCCCAATCCAGCATGTTCTGTGAATGTTACCACTGTCACTGTCACTGTCATCTCATTGCTCATCGATTTGTTCGAGTGGGCATCAGTAACGTCTCTCATTGAGAGATTTATTGTTACTGTTTTTGGCATATCCAATACCCATGGGTAGCTTGCCAGGCTCTGCTGTGCGGGCTCCATACTCTTGGTAGCTTGCCAGGCTCTCAGAGAGGGGTGGAGGAATTGAACTCGGGTCAGCTGCATGAAAGGCGAACACCCAACCACTGTGCTATCGCTCCAGCCCGCATGTTACCAGAGTAATTATTTTAAAATCTAGATTACATTCTGCCATTCCCTATCTAACATGACTCCAGTTATGGCTTATAACGTACAAAGTGAAAACTGAAGTCTTTCAAATGATTACAGGCCCTAGATCAGTATTTCCCAATGGGAGGCCATATCTCACCCAGTAAGTCCCCAGAATATGCCAAGGGGACCACAGGTAAAAAATACATTAATGGGAGTTCATTCCAAGAGATTACAGTCCTAACTAGAACAGAGAGACCCATCCACAAGGTTGAATGTACCAAGGTTGGAAAAGTTTGAGAACAGTCCTAGAAGATCTTCCCTTTATCTCTTCCCTCTCTGTAGCGTTACTCTCTCCTTCCACTTTGTTCTTTTCCAGCTGTGCCTGCCTCTGTAGAAGAATTAAAATTTCAAGGAGATTGCTTTATTTTGTGCTATAGTGGTTTTCTATGGCAATAGATTTTTATGGTTTGAATTTGCAAAGAGCAGCAGCTTATTTCTCAGGGTAGAGCATTAATGCTAGAATACAACACTATTTTTAGCAGAGCATGTGGCTTGGTAGTAGATTACATGCCTCACATGTATGACTTTGAATCGAGTAACCAAACGAAAACATCAGAGCAAAAACTACAAATAAAGGACAGCCAAAAAAGGTCATTTGCTTTGGTAAGTATAGCTTATCAATTAATAAAGTAAAAGGAAAATAAGCAGTCTCATCTGTTTATCATAATGTCTTAGTGTAGTATCTAGTGTTTTATGAGCATTTTTGTTTTATTTTGTTTTGTGTTGAATTTTACTGTTTTAAGATTTTTAAGGTTATACTGCTCTTAAAATTAGGAAAATTTGACTACATAATGAATAATGTAAGTCTTACATTTATGCTTGGGCATTGCACATTGTTCAAACTGGTATGTATAATAGGAACAAGTTACAACATGCAGTTAATTATGTGCTATGCAAACACATTACAAAGGCAGTTTCTGTAGGCACAGCTCCAGTAATAACCTGAGTTCATCTTAAGTAATATTTACTACGCACAATAAAGTGTGGGAAAGAAACTCCTAAACAAATTTTTTCCATGAACATGGTTGCTACCATCATGTACATAATAAAAGATTAATTCATCCCTTATTTCAAAGGATTGCCTAGTATTCACATATCATCAGGTATACTCTTCAACAATGTATTGCACAAAGCACCTTCTGCAAACCAACAAAATATAATTTAACATAAAGAGAAATTGAGAGGGAGTGTCTTGAAAATTCAAGAATATATGCAATAATACATGTTGGAAGAACCTGTTTTTACATGAGCCTTGATTTGAATCATCAAGGCTCAGGTATACTTACGTGGAGAAACTTGGTTACAGCGAATGATGAGAAAAGGCTTGGATAGGAAGTGAGAAGGCTAGGATTTTACAATTGCATTTCTGTGCCTTTTTGTGGTCAGTAATGAATTCTTTGTAAATCTATAAGGAGGGATAATATTTCCTCAGAGCCAGTTATGAATAACACCAAAAATGGGGAAAAAATGAAGGAATTAAAGATGGAAGGAATACAGAAAGAAAGGAAGGAATAGTTAAAAACAGGAGGGAAGGAAGAAAAGAACGTTGGAGGCAGAAAGAAAAAGATTATATTGTTCAATTTTACTTGCTTTACATACACACATTCATTAAATGCTCACAATTATCCTATAAGCTAGTATCAGTCCTATAATTTGAAAAGGGAAATGAAGCTATAAAATGTTAAGTGAGAGCCAGAGGGATAATACAGAAGGGAGGGTGTTTGCCTTTCATGCAGCCAACCTAGGTTCAATCCCTGGCAACCATGTGATCCCCAGAGTGGTTCAGGTGTGATCTCTGAGTTCAGAGCCTTGAATAAATCCTTACTACCACTGAGTGTGACCTCAAATCCCAAATAAAATTAAATTATTTACATCTTGAGAGATAGAAGGTTGGTATGGCATTTGTCTTGCAAATGGCCGACCCTGATTCAATGACTGGCACCCCAAGAACAGAGCCAGAAGTGATCCCTGTGCACAGAGCTGGAAGGTAGGCCTGAACACAGCCAGGTGTAGTCATCTATCCTTTGCCAAATTAAGTGATTTTCCTAAGGTTTTGTAGCTACTGACTGAGTTAAAATTTAACTAGGCTGGCCTTACTCCATGCCCATAAAATAATTCCAGTAGATCACTTCTGTGATGCCGTTGAAACAGAAATTTGGCTTATAGGTCAAGGTACATAAGGGTCTTCTAGGTAGTCCACAGGCCCACAGGTTATATCATATCATAAACAGTAATATAATGCTTAGCTTTTCTTTTTTTAATTTCATGTGTTACTTTAACTTTTTCTTTACATTTCTAAAACAATTGTTTTATTTTAGGCTTCATGGTTCAGAATACTATTAACCATACATAGGGTTTCCTGCACAAGTCATTGCAGCACCACATCAATGTGTCCATTTTTCTCTACTATTGCTCCAGCATAACTCCTCATCCTATTTCCTACCTGCCCATCCTGACACTGCTCCTCCCATTTTGTAAATTTCCTGCTGAAGACTGCGTCTCATCTGTTGCCTTTGGGCATTCGTTATTCACTATAATATTTCTTTTAATAATTTATTGAGGTTCTGGGATTTAATACTACTGTTAATCATACTTTTCATGGTTACATCATTCCAACACCACACCCAGCACAGGAGATCCTGCTTTCTGACATCAGTTTTCCAAGGATCTCTTGCATCATTCACACTCCATGGAAGCTCTATTTATGCCTAGCTTTTCATTAATTTCAAATTTTCCTTTTAATAAAAATTCAGATATAATCTCCTTGCACTTCATAAAAAGTAGTAGACATAGCCAATGTACTATTCTCTTTATCAAACCATCTCTAAATACTACTTTTGTATTAATAATTGATTCTTCACAGTTTCATTTTTAACTTGTTCAATTTATTTGGGTTTTATCTGGCCAGCTATATACATTGATGGCAAAAGGAATATAAATACTTGTATTTTACACATTTCTTAGCTCTTAACCAAATATACAGAGTATGCCTAAAAATATGGGTCTATTAACTGACTCCAGGAAAAATGGTGATCATGAAAATACAATTTGTGTCTCTAAGAACTATAAAAAGACAGAATCGAGGTAGTGTTATAAATTTGTCAAATCCAAAACTAAGAAATTGATGGAATGTAACACTTAGAGGGCCAAGAAGATAGTTCAAAGTGCTGGAGTCCAGGAGACTGTGTTTGATCTCCAGCACAGCATACCTGAGCAGTGTCAGAGATACCAAGAGATACCAGCTGTAACTCCTAAATAGTAGGTATGTGGTATGGCCTCAAGACCAAACAAAATCCCCATATAATTTGAAAACAAATATTAATAGGAACTTTGATTAAAATTATGAAATGATTTTTCCTACAGAACAGACTAATTGAAAAAATTCTGGTATCAAAAAATAAATGCATAAATAAATACTTCAGTTATAATATTTATGTTGAAGTTTTTGCTATCTTACTGTGTTTTTATGCATAAAACACAATGGTTTGGTACTTTTAATAGTCTTCTATACATCTTTTTCAGTACTCTTTTGCTTAATGAGTAAAGGAATCATGCAAAATTTCTTAGAAAAATAAAACTGAGTTTTAAATTAAGATTGTAGAAAAATTAAAAAGTCATAAATATTGTCCTTTATTTTAAAAAGAATATTTATGTATTTATTTTAAATGTTTGATTAGTGAATCACCATGAAGTACAGTTACAAACTTATGAACTTTCGTGTTTGCATTTCAGTCTTACCGTGATTATTTACCCATCCCTCCACCAGTGCCCATTCTCCTCCACCAATGTTCCCAGTATCCCTCCCACCTCCCCATCCCCCACCACCCGTGCACCCTGCCTCTTCGGCAGGACATTTCCTTTTGTTCTCTCTCCTTTTGGGTGTTGTAGAGAATATTTATTTATTTATTTATTTATTTATTTATTTATTTATTTATTTATTTTTTGCTTTTTTGGGTCACACCCAGCGACGCACAGGGGTCACTCCTGGCTCATGCACTCAGGAATTACTCCTGGTGGTGCTCGGGGGACCATATGGGATGCTGGGATTCGAACCCGGGTCGGCCGCGTGCAAGGCAAACGCCCTACCCGCTGTGCTATCACTCCAGCCCCGAGAATATTTATTTTTAATAATTTAAGAATTCTTAAATTTTGCCTGTTGTCTGTCGTCTACAAGTTGTTCACTCGAGTCATCCTGAATAGAATAAGGAGAACACTAGACAAAGGACTACCATGAGAGCAAGCCGGGTTCCGCAAAGGATTCAGCAAGATAGACCATATCCACAGTGATCAAACTTATTGAAGTTTTGCAAGAGTTCAAGACGCTGCTCTGTCTAACGTTCATCAATTTAAAGAAGGCCTTCGATTCTGTTGAGACTGATGCAGTCATCGAAGGCCTAGCCAAACAGGGTGTTCAAACTCAGTACATCAAGATCCTCTGTGAGCTGTATTACGGATTCACCACCAGGATCTCACCATTCTACAAGGAAGTGATCATTGACGTAAAGAGAGGGGTTCGGCAAGGTGATACCATTTCATTGAAACTCTTCAGTGCCACTCTTGAGTGGCATGACTGGAATGGGAAGGAATGGGAGTGAAGATAGACGGTTGGCAACTACATCACCTCCGCTTTGCGGATTACATCATTCTCATAATGCCAAACATTAGCCAAGTGCCACAAATGCTGGCCGACTTCGACTGCAAGTGTGGAAAGATCAGACTGCAGCAGAATATCAACAAAATGATGTTTATGAAAAACGAACTAGTCCTTGACGTTTTTCTCTCAATAGAACGAACATCTCCAAATGCAGCAGCTATGTGTACCTGGGTGGAGAACTCAACATGAGGAACGACTTGGAGCCAGAACTGTGCAGGAGTAAGAGAGCAGCATGGAACGCCTTTCAAGAGCATTGAAGAAGTGGCTAAGAGGACAAAGAACCTCCAGTTCTGGGCACATCTTTTCAACTCCAACATTCTTCTTGCACTAACATACGCCTCAGAGACCTGGGCCCTATGCAAACAGGATGAGAACGCTATTTGGGTATCCCAAAGAGGAATCGAAAGAGCCATGCTTGGAATATCACGTTTTACTCAAGTGAGAGAAGGAATCTGGAGTTCCGACCGTCAAGAATCAGGGACGCTGTCTCGTTTGCCAAAGCGTCAAAAATCAGATGGGCCAGACACATAATGCGATTCAGACGACGACTAGACTACGGTCGTTACCGACTGGATTCCATGGGATGTCAAAAGACCACATGGCCGCCCACCAACGAGATGGTCAGACTTCTTCGTCAAAACCCTGAATGAATGATTTGAGGCTCTTCCTGTTCCTGGAGAGAGTAGCTATCTATCATTGGGCTACACTCGCATGCGACAGGGACAAATGGAGACGTTACTGGTGCCCACTTGAGCAAATCGAAGACCAACAGGATGACAAATAACACAAGTGATACAAGAATTTAAAAACATTTCTATGTTGGAGAGATGGTTGAGTAGTTGCCTTGCATTTGCCTTGAATGCAGCTTACCCCCATTTGATCCCTTCATGGTATATGGTCCCTAAGCACCTCTAAGAGTGACCCATGAGCACTGCCAGATTTGACCTAACTCTTCCCTAAGCAAAATTAAAATAAAGTCTATTTTTTATCTCACCCTACCTATTAATTTTTTAATTTTATTTTTCAAAATTGTATCTAATTAGAGAACCAGGAATTACAAAGTTAAAGTTGTATTTTTGACATACAATGTTCCATCACCAATCCCACCATCAGTGTCAACTTCCCTCTACCAGTGTTCCCAGATTCCCTTACCTACTCACACACCCCAGCCCCTGCCTCTCATCTTGATAGACTCCTTTTAAATTTAGTTATTAAAGTTTGGGTCTTGCAATTTTCAGTGCTATTGACTCTACTGTTGGGATATATCTCTATAATTTATCTGAGACCCTTTGACCCCTACCCTTATTGCTTCTCATCTCTCTCTTCTCCCCTTCCCCTTCACTCTATTTCTTTCCATCTCCTCCCTATACTCTGGTGGTGATGCAGTGTTAAAATGAATTTCTATCCACTGTTACTGGGGATGTAGTCTAGTTCAACCCTTATAGAAAACAGTCTGGAGAGTTCTCAATAAACTTAAAATTGAGCTACACTATGACCCAGGATAGAAAAATATTCATTCAAAAAGATACAAAGAGACCGCAATTCACTGCAGCAATCAGTACAATAGCTAAGATTTGAAATCAACATGCCCAACAGGAAATCGGTGGATCATGAAGATGTGGTATATAAACACAATGGCATATTATGCAGCTGAAAGGAATGATGACATCATGCAATTGCTGCAGCATGGAGGAACTGGAAAATATCATGTTAAATGAAGTAAGCCAGAAGAAGAAGGACAAACACAGGACGATACCACTCATGTGTGATATTTAGAGTAACTGGATGAGAAATGAAATGGTTTAAGCGGGGGTGCCTAATATAAAGTCAATTTAAACTGAAAAAACTTTTTCCGGGGTCATAGATATTGTACAAGCTTACAGTGCTTGCCTTGCTTGTGGCAACTGTGGTTAGATTCCCAGCACCACACATGGTCCGCTGAGAACTGCCAGGAATTCTCCTAAATGCAGGGTGAAGAATAGCCATGAGCACTAATGGGTGTGTCCCCAAAAATAATGAATGAAAGACAATAAGACAATAAAAAAGAAAAGTATATTGTCTAAAGTGTGTAGGAAAGATAAAAATTTATCTTTCTTTTATTTTTTAAATATTTTTTCCTCTTTTTATTGAATCACCATGAGAACAGTTACAGAGCTTTCCAGTTTAAGTCTCGGTTATACAATGATCAAACACCCATCCCTTCACCGGTGCACACCCTCTACCACCAAAAACTCCAGTATACTCCCCATCCCACGCCTCCCCCTGCCTGTGTGGCAGATGATTTCCACTTTACTCTCTCTCCACTTAGATCACGTTCAATATTTCGACAAAAGACCCACCATTATTATTTGGAATTTTCCCCAACAATCAGGCCTGCTGAAAAGGCATTATTAGATAATTTGCTTTCTATTGCTGGTTATGAAGACCGTATGATGTTGGGCCGCCACTTTGGCCACACAATTTTGGATTTCTGATATTTAAGTAATAAGTCTGGAGGTATTTCTGCCCAAAGCCGCTGGGTTCCGAGATTGGTTTGTGTGCTTCTGGGATCATGGCCATTTAGGAGCTCTTCTTCTATTTTTTTAAATTAATTTTTTAATACCATGATTTGCAAAGTTGTTCATAGTATAGTTTCTTCAAGCATTTAGGATTCCAACACCACCAATGTGACCTTACCTCCACCAATATCTCCATTTTCCCTTACAACCCCTTCCTGTTCCCTTAAGCATCAAATAAATTTGCTTTATATTACTTGCTCCCCAAAAAAGAAATGCCAAATAGAATGATCAGAAAATAAATAAGGGACAATTTGTGATTGATATCTTACTTAACATATGTAAATAAATAAAAACATTTAATACAATATAATAAGATACTTATTCTAATTTACATAAGTAAGTTTTCCATTCTGGAATGTAAATTATATTTTGTTAACTTTTATTCTATACTTGATCTCATGGTAATAATCGTGTCTTACAAGTAATTAATAAATCTTTAAAAACAAATTTTGCTAATATATTTTGGAGTATAAATGAAATACGTAAGGCCTACTTAAGAAAATTTTACCCTTACACTTTATTTAAAGACTGTGGTTTATAAATTTGTTAATGATTATTTGTTATAGACATTCAATATCCCAACACCAATCCAACCACTACTATCACATTCCCTCCACCATTTTCTTCAATTTTCCCAACCACCTCTCAAGCTTATTGCTGTAGGAGGCCCACAATAATTTATTTTATATTGTTTGTTGCCAATAAATTGCTAACATAATGATAAATATTGTTTACTTAGAAGAAAATTAGTATAAATTATTTTATCTCATGAAGATATTGAGTCCTTGTATGAGGGATTACTAAGATGTTAGTTAAACCATCTGTGTTACAACAGCTAATTAGAGAGAGAGAACAGAAGGGAATGCCCTGCCACAGTGGCAGGGTGGGGTGGGGGGGAGATGGGATTGGGGAGGGTGGGAGGGACGCCGGGTTTACGGGTGGTGGAGAATGGGCATTGGTGAAGGGATGGGTTCCCGAACTTTGTATGAGGGAAGTATAAGCACAAAAGTGTATAAATCTGTAACTGTACCCTCACGGTGATTCTCTAATTAAAAATAAATAAATTATAATAAAAAAAATAAACCATCTGTGTTAATGTTTTTATTAGTCAAGATTGGTTAATTTCTTTTCTACTTTTCATCCCATCCAATCTGATATGCTACTACTGGATAGTAGTGTTGTAGAGTTTAGTGATGTTGCTCCAGAAAACCCAGAATTGTTAAAGGGTCTTACAGCTGGAATTCAATTTTTAACTGGGTAGTGGCTTTGGTGGGTGGATGCGATTGGTGGAGCTTTTGGAAGGAAGTACAGGGAAATGGGGGAGGTAGCCTATCCTGACTCTGAGAATGCCTAGGGATTTCAGTAACAAGAGCACGTGTACCTGAGTTTTCAGTAAGTTAATTTCTTGATGAGGCTCAGTCCTGATATGACATAATCCAGCTGTACAAAAGGCAGCGACTTTGGAGTATGGAAGTGAGTGGCTACCAAAGCACACCTCCAAAGTGTCCTAGATGTCTCAGCTGGGAACCAGTGTCTGAGAAATTTTGGCAGCCATTTGCTTATTTTTGAGATTTATTCATGAGTTTCCGGAACAATGCTAGTAGATGAGCTTACATGGCAGCAGAGGTGGTTTGTGGGTATGACTGCCAGGGCTTCTGGAAGTATAGGCCTGTAGGAGGAGGTAGTCCATCCTGATTCCAAGAAAGCCTGGAGATTTCAGTCACAGGGACCCATGTACCTGAGTTTTCAGCAGGTTAATTTCTCTGTGAGGTTCAGTCCTCAGATGATAGAATCCAGCCAGAAACACGGCGGCGACTTTGGAGCTGCTAGCATTATCTTTTAACAATAGCTCTTACCACTGATTGTATTAAGGTGGCATTGATCAAATCTAAGAGCTTTTCATTTCTTATGTATTATTATTATTATTATTATTATTATTATTATTATTATTTAAAACTCAGAGCCAATAAAGTCTGAGTACTTTTGGTGTTGCCCAAAAAATAACAGCAAAAAATTATGTTTAATTTTTTATTAAGTCATAGGATTTAATAAAGTTATTCATAGCTGAGTTTCAGACACCAATTCCATAACCAGTGGTGAACTTCCCTCCACCATGTCCTCTAGCTCTATCCTAAATCTTTGCTTGCCTCCTTAACAAGTACATTTTTAAGTTTGGTTATAGTTTGTATCTCATATTTTTAGTGTAGTTGGATCTGTGGTGTATATATATATATGTACATATATATATATATAGAGAGAGAGAGAGAGAAGGCACCCTACACTACTGATGTGCCCAATACCCCTGCTTCCTGCCCCTATAACCTCCATCCATCTCTTCTATCTCTCCCCTCAATTTATTTCCTTCCCTGCTTGTCTACTTTCTATACTTCACTATGAACCGTAATCCAGGTACCCCCCACCCTTGCTTCTCTCATCCCGATATTCTATATTCCATGTATATTTGAGATCATCCAGAGCTTTTCATTCTTCTGAATTACTCAATTAAAATGATATCCTTCAGTTTCATCTAAGTTGCAGCAATTACATGATTTTATCATTACTTAAAGTTGCATAATATGCCTTTCTGTATTTATATCATACCTTCCTTAGCCACTCATCTGTTGTTGGACATCAAGGTTGATTCTATAGGCTATTTCTCTAAGTGGTTCAGTGAGTATGATGTGTACATACTTTTGGATGAATGTTGTTTTGTCCTGGGTTTTAGTACCCAGAAGAGTAATTGTTGGGTCATACGGCAGCTCTATTATTCCTTCCTGAGAAATCTCCATACTGTTTCCCAAGGAGGTTGAACCAGACAACATTACCACCAATAGCGAATAAGAGTTCCATTTCACCACATCCTTGTCAACAGTTATTGTTCCAGTTTCTTTTATATGTACTATTCTAAGTTGTGCAAGATAATATCTCATTGTCATCTTGATTTGGGTTTCCCTAATAAGTGACTAAGAGCAATTTTTCGTGTGCTTATTGGCCATTTTTATGTCTTCTCTATACAAATGTCTATTCATTTATGGTCCCATAAAAATGTCCTAGGTTCTATTTAAAAAAAAACTTAAGCTGTATTTTGCATGACTTTTATAACATTTATATACTTTTTAAAACAAATTATTAAAGCACCATGATTTATAAAGTGATGCATAGTTGAATTTTAGACATATAATGTTCCAGCACCAATCCCACCCATTAGTATCAAATTCTCTCCACCAATACTCCGTGTTACCTCCCATGCCCTTTCCCCCACCAGATTGCACATCTTGACAGGAACCTTTTAAGTTTGATTTGTAAAGTTTAACTCTCATGTTTTCATTGTTGTTGACTTTGTGGTTTGGATATTTAACTCTATCTTAACAAAACCAATGTAGCTAAAACCACTTTATCCCTGCCCCTGTTGATTCTCATCTGTTTCTTTCCCCCATCCTTTCCATTCTATTTGTTTCCTTTTCCTCCCTATACATTGGGACCAAGTGTGATCTGGGCATCCCCCTTTAAAACATTTATGCTCCCAATTTTTTACAAAGTTTTTGTATTTGTGTGGTCTATCTTTGTGAGTATCTTATATGTCTTGGATATTGATTCTTTATCTGGTGTTTTGAGTGCAAGTATTTTCTCTGCCATACAGAAGTTCTTTAATTTGATGTCCTACCATTGTTTTATTTTTTATTATAATACCTTTGTTACTAGAATCATCATTGAAAACATTATTGTTGTCTAAATTTAGAAGAATTATGCTCATATTTTCTTCAGTGTAATTTATTGATTCTGGTCTAATCTCAAGACCTTTGATCCATTTCGAATTGACTTTTGTATAACGTGAGAGAGATATGGATCCAGCTTCATTTTTTAACATGTGGGTATCAAGTTTTCCCAGCATCATTTGTTGAAGAGCCTATCTATACTCCATTTCATGTACCCAATTACCTTGTTGAAAATTAGTTGACTATAGATCTGTGGATTTGTCTTTGGGTACTTGATTTTTACCCATTGGTGAGAGAGTCTTTTTGTATTCAAGCTACATGATAGCTTTATAATATGGGTTTTATTATGATAGTTTTATAGTATGGTTTCAAGTTAGGTAATGAGATACCTCTCACTTTCTTATTTTCAATATAAAACTTAATTTGATAATGTATGAGCTTTATTATTGACTGCTATAAGTTCTTAAAAAGTAACATGTGAGTTTGGATGGAGAAAGTGTTTATAATAATTTCAATAGGATGGCCATTTTGATAATATTGATCCTTCCAATCCATGAACGTGAGGCATTTTTTCATTTCCTTAGGTATTCTACCTCTTTATTAAGGGATTTATAGTTTTCATGGTATAGATAATTCACGTCTTTTGTTAGGCTGATTCCTAGATACTTGATGTTTGGGGCACTCTTTTGATTGTAGATTATCTGATCATTTATCTTCCAGTTTATTATTTGCAAGTATGTATGTGACAGATTTTTGTATATTGACCTGCAGCTGGCCACTTTTCTATAATGGTTCATTGTTTCCAGGTGCCTTTTTGTAGACATGTTAGGGTCCTTTATTTATATTATTATGTCCTCTAAAATAGTAATAGTGGGACTTATTTCCCAATTTGGATCCGTCTTATTTACCATTGTTGTCTGGTTGCTACTGTTAGGACATATATTGAATGAAAGTGGAAATATTCCAAGAAAATGTTTTAAATTTTTCACCTTTTAGAATAATATTGGCTATATGTAATAGATGGTTATTAAATATCTTATCACCCCTATTTTCTTGAGGTCCTTTCTCTTTTAATCATGAATGGATGTTGGATCTTATTGAATGATTTCTTTGCATCAATTGATACTTCCATGTAATGTTTATATTTTCTTCCACTGATATGGTGTATTATGTTAGTTTATTTGCCTGTGTTGAACCATCATTGGATGCTGCAATAATTCCACTTGATTGTGGTGTATGATTTTTTTATGTGCTCTTGGATTCAGTTCGCTAAGACTTTGTTGAGGACAGTTGTGTTGATGCTTATCAAGGAATTTGGTCTAAAATTTTCTTTTGTAGCACTGTCTCTATCTGCTTTGCATATTAATATAGTGATAGCTTCAGAGAAGATTTAAGGAAGGATTCATATTTCATCAATATTTTGGAAGAGCTTAATATGTAAAGGTAGGCAGTCTTCTTTGAATCTCCTTGTACAGTTTTGTGAAATAAGATGATGCTAAGCATCTATTTCTTCTAAGTTCTCCTGTTTATCAGCATAAAGATCTGATAGGATAATTGTATTTTCTATCCTTCAGTCAATGTAAAGGTTGGTCTATGTTGTTTATTCTTTTGAAGAACCAACTCCTAGTTTCATCAAGTCTTTTTATTGCTTTCTTGATTTATGTATTATTGATTTCTGCTCTAGGTTTTATTATTTTTTTCTTCTACTGCTGTTGGATTCATTTGTTGTTCCTCCTTTGGGTGTTTAAAATTTATGTTTATGTTGTTTATTGAGCTTCATAATATATTCTAAGGTAGACTTGTATCGTTGTAAATTTGCTCACATTATAATTTTTGATGTGTTCTATAGATTCTGATAGTTTGGTTCATCTTTTTCATTAGCTTCATGGAAACTTTTAATTTTTACTTGGTTTTGCCTTTGATCCAGTTAATATTTAGCAGTATATTTTTTCAGCTCCCAAGTGTTGGATTTTTTAACCTATCTTATTTTTGTGGTTAATTTCTACTTTCATGGCATTCTTGTCTGGGTGTGTGCCTCTTATTTCTACATCTATAAATTTATGCACTTAAATTATGTTGTGTTATGTGTAATATTCCATATGCACTAGATAAAGATATATATTTGGCATTGGGGGATAGAGAGCCTTCTAAGTGTCCATTAATCTCAGTTTTTCTAACTAATTAACGGTCTTGTGTCTTTACTGATATTTTGTTTTTTAATCTGCCAAGTGGAAAAAGTGAAATGTTGAAATCTCACTCTATTATTGTATTTCTATCAATGTGTTCCTGGAGGTATGTGTGTAGAAGCTATATAAACTTTGCTGACCCTTTATTTGATGCATATATGTTGATGAGGCTTAGCAATTCTTGTTGCTCCTACCAGTAAGTAGTGCCAATCCCTGTTCTCTAATTACTTTCTTTATATAGAATGCTATTTGGTATGAAGAAAGTCTGGCTGACCGAACCTTTTTTTTCTGATCTGCCATTTGCTCATATGCTTGTTTTTCATCCTTTACTCTCAGTCTGTATTTATCTTGCTATTTTAGGTGTGTTTCCTGTAAGTAGTAAATAGATAAATTTTGTTTGCTGATCCATCCAACCACTAACCATATATGTTTTGATAGGACAGTTATGTCAACTTGTATTCAGAATACTTATTTATTCAAAAGGCTGTGTTGCCATTTTATGTGTGGGGCTTAGTAATTTTTTTTCAATTTGGCCATTTGATTTTATAGGCGCCTTTTTAGTAATTCTTGCAAGGTTAGTTTAATTATGCAAACATTGCTGGCTCTTGTTTGTCTGAGAACTAATATCCCTCCTTCAAATCTAAATGACAGTTTTACAGGATAATGGACTCTAGGTTGAAGTCTTTTTCTTGTAATGGTTAAATGTCATTTAAATTTTTTATTTTTGCTAGAATTGTTTCATATGAGATATCTATTGTGATCCATATGCTATTTCCCTGTACATCAAGTTTGACATTTCTCTCAATGCATTAAGCAGTGCATCTATCTTTCTGGATCTTGCAATTTTTTATTACAACGTATCTTGGTGTTCTATTTATGTCTATTTAGTGTCTTAAATCTGTGCAGAATTCTCACTGCAGAGATTGGGGAATATGTCAAATATTATTTCTTCTTTCAGCCGTTCTTCCCATTCCCAATTTCCCTCTCCTTGTATTCCTGTAATTCAAAATTTATTCATCCTGTTTTGCATTAAGTATTTTACTTCCATTCTTTTACATTTTTCTCATGTCATCATTGCTGTTGAATAATATTTTGTCTTCAAGTTTGCTGATATGTTTTTTTGTACTCAAACTTCTGTTACAGTGTCTTGATATTGTATTCTTTAGCTCTTTCAATTCCATTTCTATGAATTATTTCATACTTTGAATTAATTCTTCTTTGAATTCATTTCATTTCTCTTCCAGTGATTGCTTAATTTCCATCCCCATTGCATCAAGAGTTGATCTGAGGTCCTCCTGTACTAGGTCTTGGAATTTTGATGAGACTGAGGACTTGCCTGAACATCTGCTCCTGTCTGTCAGTGCAGCTGAGTTCCTTTCTTTCCCTATTGTCCTTAGAGTTTTGAAGGTGATGACTGTTGAGCTTTTGGCTCCTGATTACTAATAAGATTTCTTATTTCTCACTAAGGGGATATTATTTGTGCCCGTTATTCTGACTATACCCATTACATGTATTTCTGTGGGCCAGTCAGGTGTAGGTTGATTTCTTCCCATTTGATTGTCAGGGCTTTTATGGAGGTATCCTGGGATAGAATTAAGACCCTGCAATTTTACACCATTGCTTAGAGTGTTTGGGGTCAGCTTTTCCACTGAAGCACCTGATTGGATTTAGATATGGTATTTGCTGCTACAGGTCCCTACTATTGGATAGTTGGCCAATGTGGGTTTAAAGGAGGGTCTTTGTAGTTTGGCACCTGGAACAGATATTGCGTTGGGCAGAAAGGGCAGGCAATAAGAATGTATTTGTATGTGAAAACAAACATATCTCACAAAAGATCAGTGAAACTTAGAGATGATTTCTTTGAAAGGATTAATTAAAAGCTATAAATGCATGCTAAGCTCAGAAAGTAAATTAAGAGAAAGCACTTCTAAAGTGAATCTGAAATAAAAGAGGAAATGTTTCAAGAAGTACAGCAAAAAAAAAACAAAGTATCATAAGAAAGTATTATAAAAATCTATGTACAAATTGGAAAGTCTAGAAGTATCAGAGAGAATTTCAAACCTTCTATGCCACAGACAGGAGAAAAACTGTAACTTGAACATAACTGATGTCATTCTGCTATAATTATTACAAAAGTTTAACATGGGGAAGCAAATCAGAATAAAGAAAACTACAGGACAATAACTCTGATGTAAAATGATACAAACATCCTCAATAATATCTCAGTGACCCAAATTCAGTATTTAAAAATATTGCACTGCTCCAGCACCAAGTACACTATTCACCAACCATAATCCAGAAAGTCATAAATAAATCTCAAATGAGACCAAATAGCTTCAGAGATACTTCTGAAGCCCATGGGAGGCTGAATTGTCTTGGTCACCCCGGAGGGAGACAGGTCATCCCAATGCCCGCCCAAAGAGAACCCCAGAAGACAAAATTGTCCACACTTCACAATCGCTACCATGCTCCCAGGTGGAATCCACTGCTTGGGATGAGCCTAACACAGAAATTAATCTGCTGAAGAATTCAGGTATGTGGGTTTTGTGACTGGAATCTCTAGATTTTCATCGAGTTGATGATGGGTTACCCCCCCATCTCTTTGTACTTCCAGAAGGCCTAGCTGTTATGCACATGCCCCAAAGCAGCCACACAGTTAAAAATTTAACTCCAGCTGTATGACCCTGTTAAAAATTTTGGACTTACTGGAACAACATCTCAAACTCTACAACACTGATGAACCAGCAGTAGCCCACCTGATTGGATGGGATGTAATGTAGAAGGCAACAAATCTCAATTAACAAAATGTAAACACAGAAGGTTTTACCTGCTTAATGACTCCATGGTGAGATACAACAATTTTGATTAATTTTATTCTAAGGAAATATTTCTGATCATTCTGTTAGCCAGTCATTGATAACAAGCAATATAAAGTAAATTAGTGGGGGCCTACTATGGGGGCAGGTCTAAGGAATGGTTGGGAAAATTGGAGACAATGGTGGAGGAAAGGTGTAATTGTGGTGGGATTAGTGCTGAAATACTGAATGCCTGTAACAAATGATCATAAACAACTTTGTAAACCAGTGTTTATATAAAGTGATAGGGGAAAATAAAATTAAAAAATGAAAGACCAAGAAGATTGTATGTCATGACAGAGTAGAATTTATTGCTAGAATCTAACAAAGGGGGCAGTCTGTGGGTGTGACCGCCTAGCTACTGGGAAATGGGAAATTTCTGTGTTGCTCTCTTCTGGGAGCTTGCTTTTAAGTCTCTGGATGCTGGCTGTGGATGGGATTACACGGCGCTGGGGGCAGAGAGTCTCTTGCCTGCATGCCTGGCTGTATTTTCCAGGGCCCCTTGGAGGGGATGGGCTTCAGCTTCCCTCTCCACCTCATGCAGAGCTCTCGGCGGCCGAAGACCTCAACAACCTACCACAGCCATGCTCAAGACCCCTCTCCACACGTTGGGACGAGCCTCACTCATGAAGTACCGGCAGAGGAACACAGGTGTGTGGGACCCAGGGCTGAGACCACCAAGCCTGCTCGGATCGTGACTGGGCCTCCTACGCCCAGATTTCCTATTTCCCAGTAGCTAGGCGGTCACACCCAGGGACTACCCCCAGCTCTGTGTAATCCCATCCACGGCCAGCATCTAGAGACTTAAAAGCAAGCTCCCGGAAGCACCCGGAAGCACCCGGCTGCTTTGCGGCCTAGAAATATCTTATAGCCTACTTCTCCTCTGGGAGATCCTGGCAAACTACCGAGAGTTTCATGCCTACATGGGAGAGCCTCACAAGGTCTCAATGATGTATTAATATGCCAAAACCAGTAATAAGCTGGGTCTCATTCTCCTAACCCTGAAAGAGCCTCCAATGCAGCATCGTTGGGAAGGATGAGGAAAGAGAGGCTTCTAAAATCTCAGGGCTAGGATGAATGGAGACGTTACTGAGACTGCTCGAGAAATTGGATGATCAACGGGATGATGATGATGATGATGATAATGATGATGATCTAACAGGGGTAGAAAATATATATGTATATGTATACATATATATAACATTGAAATGATTTATTGTGCTACATAGCATAGCATAAAGAAAAGGAAAGAATAATTTGTGATTATATAAATAGATGCAGAGAAATTTCGTTAAACTACAACATACATTTATGATAAAATCCCTCAACAAAACAGGTATCTCTCAACAAAAACGGGACTGGAGCGATAGCACAGAAGGTAGGGTGTTTGCCTTGCATGCTGCCGACCTGGGTTCAATTCCTCTGTCTCTCTCAGAGAGCCTGGCAAGCTACCAAGAGTATGCTGCCCGCATGGCACAGCCTGGCAAGCTACCCGTGGCATATCTGATATGCCAAAAACAGTAACAACAAGCCTCACAATGGAGACGTTACTGGTGCCTGCTTGAGCAAATCGATGACCAATGGGACTACAGTGCTACAGTGCAGTGTATTTTAATATAGAAAAAGACACAACTGTTGATTAAATTCTAGAAATGAAATTTATTAGATAACAAACTTGCCATATTGAAATAGTATAGATATCAATTTATGTATATATTGCTATATCTGATCGTAGGGTTGTTAAGTCCTGGTCTAAGAATATATTAAGCTGTCTGTTGCTTTGAGAGGTTATGTGGCCACACGGTCCAAGATTTCAGGATCTGCGATCTAGGCCAATATGTCGACATGGCAGTGTCTATGGGAGATTTGGCATGGCTGTGGGCCCTTTGGGAAGCATGTAGCTTGGGGGCCAGGTTACACACCAACTCTGGTTAAAACACCAAAATTCTCAGCTAGGGCACAGTATACCTGAAATTATTTACAGATTGGTATCTATACAGAGAATATTTGTGAAACGGTGGAGTTGAACCCTTGGCATGGCTCCATAGGTGGGGTGTGGGTGTAGCTGCTGGAGTATCTTCTGAGCAGATATTCAACCTGCCTGCCTCCCCAGGGTGCCCTGGAGATTTCAGCTGAAAAGACTTGTGATTCCATAAATTTTAATTCATTGGTGTGCAACTCATTGGAGATCTAGTTGGGAATTCGTAGAGAAAGGTTGGTGTATGAGTCAGCTTGGAGGTGGTTTTGTCAGACGTCTACTTCCACCACTGTAATTCAATTCAGAATTAGATTTTTTAGCTAGAGTAATAAAGCAAGTACAATAAATGAAATACATTCAAAATCAAAAACAAGAAAAATACCACTATTTGCTGACAACACGATAAATGTGTAGATACTCCTCTATCATAAAACTGTTGGAAATAATAAATAAATGCAGTAAACTGACAGCCTAATAAATCATTTTAAAATATATTTTGGGGGCCAGAGCGATAGTACAGCAGGCAGGATGCTTGCTTTGCACTTGGCCAACCTAAGTTCAAACACGACAATCATATGGTTCCTCAAGCCTGTCAAGGATGATCTCTGAATGCAGAATCAGGAGTAAAACCCCTGTTGGTGTGTATATATGATTATGTATCATTATTTATAATGATATTACATGTTATATGGAATAATATAGTGTCTATACCTATATATTATGTTTTGATATTAAAACAAGAAAGTATTAGAGACATGCAACATATCCCATTTAAAATTGCATAGATTTCATAGGAAATAAGTTTTTAAGAGCCAATTTTGCAAAGGAGGTTAAATAAATACACCACAAAAAACCAAAAACAAACAGCATTAGCATGGGTGTGGGGAAAAAGGACCCTCGTTCACTGCTGTGGGAATGCTGACTGATCCAACCACTTGAGGATAACAATATGAAAACACCTTTCAAAAAATTAGGAATTGAACTCCCATATGAACCAGTAATTCTATTTATGGGTTTCTACCCTAAGGATCAAAAGACTCAATTTAGAAAAAACATCCTAACTTCTATATTTATTGCAGCACCAGTCACAATAGTAAAGATCTGGAAACAATTCAAGTGTCCAAGATAAGATGACTGCATCAAGAGACTGTGGTACAAAGACACAATGTAATATTACTCCGCTGTAGGAAAAAGTGAAATTTACTTCCACATGGATAGAGCTGGAAAATATTATGTTGAGTGAAATCAGTCAGAAGAAGGAAAGGTACAAAATGATCTCTCTCATCTATGTAATAAAAAGAGATATAACTTAGGGAATAACTAATGCCCAAAGACATAAGAAATTGAGAATTTGTCATCGGTAGAAGCTTAACCAAAGGGGTGAGGAGAGGATTGTGAGGGCCCCTAGATCATTGGTGAAGGGAAGCAGAATACAAATAATGGCAGTTTATAAACCACGGTGCCAAAATTAAAAGTTTTAAAAAAGACATGAACTGACAACAGTGAATTGCTTTAAAACAACTTAGGGGACACATATAGAAATTAGAAAATATATTACAGTATTGAATAGGAAGAGTTAGTTTTGTTAAAATAACCATGATACACAAAGTATCATATAACTTTGTGTTATATGATACACAATCAATGAACACAATCACTTCAATCATTCAAAATGTCAAGCTGTAGAGGACATAAAACAAATGCTACTGAATTTGTATGGAACCAATAAACCTCCTGAATGGCTATGTAGACCTGAGGGTAAAAAGATTGGCATTTTTGTTTTAAATTATACTATAAACCTATACCAATCCAACAGTATAGTTATCTGGAATCAATGCCATCACTCAAAAAATGGAATACATTTGAGAGTAAATACATAAACTCTCACATATGTAGATAGTTAATTTATGACTTAGGAGCCAAAACCTTAAAATTAAAGAAGAAAATGCTCTTTAACAAATTATGTTGACTGAGGTAGTTAACAACATACTAATATTGAAAGTGGGCTCCTTTTACCATGCACAGAACTTAACTCAATCAGAGACCTAAATGGAAGACACAAATGCATAAAATGGATAAATAAAATATAGGCAGAACAAGCCATAATATTGGCTTCAGAGTATTATCAGTGAATCAATTGCTTTGACAAGGAGAATAAAAACAAGAAAACAATTGGTATTCATGAAACAAAATAGGAAAATAGACACTACTCAAAGCAAATAAAATTTTATGTTTTGATGACAGTTCTGAAGTTAATAATAGGGGAGAGGAATATAAAGGTCCTATAGACAGTGATGAATTGGAGATGTATTGGATCTTTGGTAGTGGACACGCTGTGTTACATTTTATTTCTAATACAAATATTTACAGTCTTGTAAAAGTAAACCTTTGTAAATTGAATTCAGCACTGTAATAAGAGAATTTGTCATTACAACCAAATTAGTTTCATGTCAGGAATTCATAGATGGCTTTCACATATGCAAATAAATTAATGCAATACACTGTCAATAAAGAAAGCATCAAAACATCATAATCAATAGCTGCTAAGAACTTTGATAATATTCAATGTTTATATGTGATAAAATACTCAGTAATTTAAGAATGCATATAGATTTCCTCAGCATAATTAAAAACCATATATGACAAACTCACAAATAGTATCCTGCCTCTGCCATTTAAGAGACAAGGTTGTCAACTCTGATCACTACTTTTTAAAATTAAATCATAGTGAGATAAACAGTTACAAAGTTGTTAATGATTCGATTTTAGTCATACTATGTTCCAACACCCATGCCTCCACCAGCGCACATTTTCCACGACCAATGTACCCAGTTTCCCTCCCGACAACCCTTCGCCAGCCTGTCTCGATGGTAGGCACTTTCATTCTCTCTCTTTCTTCTTTTGCGGTTTGTAATACAGATACTGAGAGGTTATCATGTTTTTCCTTTACCTATTTTCACCATATAGTTCTTATTCAGAGTGATAATTTCCAACGGTCTTTGTCATAGCTGTACCTTCTCTATACCAGCTTCCTTCTTTCCCAACACTTGAGGCATGGTTCCAACCGCGGACCAATATTCCTGGTCTTTGTTTTCTACTGCCCTTGGGTTCTAGTCTCACATTATGTATTTTTTATGTCTCAGAAATTAGTGTGATAATTCTATGATTCTATATCTGTCCTTATTTTGACTCATTTCAATCAGCATGATACTCTCCATGTCAACCCATTCATAAACAAAAAATAATTATAAACGAAAAAACATCCCACCCCATCAAAAAATGGGCAGAAGAAATGAACAGAAACTTCCTCAAAAAAAGAAATACAAATGGCAAAAAGACACATGAATATACAGTCTACATCGCTAATTATCAGGGTGATGCAAATAAAAACAATGAAATATCGTCTTACACCACATACTGACACACATCAAGAGGAACAAGAGCAACCAGTGCTGGTGTGGAAGTAGGGAGAAAGAAACTCCTTCACTGTTGGTGGGAATTCCAACTGGTTCAGCCATTTTTGAAAACAATATGGGCACTCCTCAAAAAACTACAAATTGAGCTTCCATACTACCCAGCAATACTGTTTCTAGGGATACATCCCATGAGCCCAAAGACACACAGCAAAAATGCCAAATACACTTCTATGTTCATTCACTTATAGCCAGTATCTGGAAACAGTAAAAGTATTGAAGAACAGATGACTGGTTAAAGGAATTATGGTTTCTACACAATGGAGTACTACACAGATGTTAGGGAAAATGAAGTTATGAATTTGTCACCACTACTTTTCAAACAGTTTTGAAACAAGTCACTAAGTTTGGCAAGAAAGAGGTACAAAAGTTATATAACTTGGAGAAGAGTAAGTAAATCTTTCACTATTAGCAGATGTCATAATATACACAAAATACCTAAGAACTGCTACCCCAAAACCACAAGAGTTAATGAGTTCTGTAAAATGGCAGCATAAAAGTCAATGCACATTGTAGTTCTGTATATATTTCTATATGTATTCACAATGATTTGATGGAAAGGGAAATTAAGAAAACAGTTCAATTGGACATTGTATTAAAAAGATAAAATCTCTGGGAATAAATCTAACAGATGAAAACTGAAATTATGAGGCTTTACTAAAAGATAGAAGATGCAGTTGAATGAAAATACATCTTCTGTTTGCTCATGGACTGGAAGAATAAACATTATTTTAAAAAGCTCTTAAGTTTTCCCCATTGAGGATAACGCTTGCCATCGGCTTGTGGAAGATGTCTTTGATGATATTGAGGAAAGTTCTTTCAAAACCCATTTTGGCAAGAGTTTAAATCATAAATGGGTGCTGGATCTTGTCAAATGCTTTCTCTGCATCTATTGATATGATAATATGGTTTATCATTTCTTTTGTTGATATGTTGACTGATTTTCAAATGTTAAACCATCTTTGCATTCCTGGGATGAATCCCACTTGGTTATGGTGTATGATCTTTTTGATGAGTTGTTGGATTCTATTTGCTAATATTTTGTTGAGGATCTTTGCATTCATGTTCATCAGGGATATTGGCCTGTAGTTTTTTTTTTTTTTTAGTGGTGTCTTTGTTTGCTTTTGGTATTAGGAAGATATGAGCCTCATAAAAACTGTTTGGGAGAGTTTCTGTTTCGCTAATGTCCTGGAAAAGCTTGAGAAGAACTGGCAATAGGTCCTCTTTAAATGTTTAAAATAATTCGCTAGTGAATCCATTGGGGCCTGGGCTTTTGTTTTGGGGAAGATTTTTGATTACAGTTTCAATTTCCTTGATAGTGATAGGTATATTCAGATATTCCAAGTCTTCTTGTTTCCCTCTTGGGAGATTATAGGAGTCCAGGAATTTATCCACTTCTTCTAGGTTCTCTTGTTTCTTGGCATACAGCCTTTTGAAGTAGTCTCTGATGATCTTTTTTTTTTTCTTAACATTTTTATTAGTGAATCACCGTGGGGTACAGTTACAGACTTACCAACTTCCCTGTTTGTGTTTCAGTCATGTAATGATCGAGTACCAATCCCTCCACCAGTGCCCTTTCTCCACCAGCAATGATCCCAGTGTCCCTCCCAGTACCCCCACCCCCTCCCCCCACCCCAGACCACCTCTGTGGCAGGGCATTACCTTTTGTTCTTTCTTTCCTTTTGGGTGTTGTAGTTTGCACTGGAGGCATTGAGTGACCATTGTGTTCGATCTATAGTCCACATTCGGTTAGCATCTCCCAACCTGAGCTGGTCCTCCAAATACACTTTACTTGGTGTTCCCTTCTCTCTGAGCTGCCTTTTCCCCCAGGATTCAAGGCCGGCTTCCAAGCCATGGAGTAAACCTCCTGGTCCTTACCTCTACTATTCTTGGGTGTTAGTCTCCTATTCTATTACTTTATATTCCACAGATGAGTGCAATCTTTCTCTGATGATCTTTTGAATTTCTTTGTTTTCTGTTGTGATGGCCCCCTTTTCATTTCTGATTCAGATTTTTAGGGCGCTCTCTCTCTTTCGTTGTGAATCTTGCCAGTGTTTCATCGATCTTGTTAATTTTTTTCGAAGAAACAGCTCTTGGTTTAATTGATCTTTGGGATTGTTTTTCGGGTTTCTATGTTATTAATTTCTGCTCTAAGTTTTGTTATTTATTTCCTTCTGCCTGGTTTGGGCTCCTTTTGTTGGTCCTTTTCTAAGATTTTGAGCTGTGAAGTCAACTTATCTATGCAGGCCATTTCTTCCTTCCTGAGAAATGCTTGCACCACTATCAATTTTCCCTTTAATATGGCTTTAGCTCTGTCCCATAGGTTCTGATAACTCGTGTCTTCGTTCTCATTTGTTTCCAGGTATCTTTTGATTTCTTCCTTGATTTCCTTCCTGACCCACTCATTTTTCAACATTAAGTTGTTTAATTTCCAGGTGTTTGATCTTACTTAAAGTAATCTACAGATTCACCACAGAACCTATTAAAATACCTACTAAATTATAGTTAACTTGCTTTAGTTACCTTTTTTCCCACGTGTGAATGAAACAATCCAGTAATTTAATTCATTTTTTACTGTTTCACTGAATGCAATCACTTTAAGTTTTATCTATTTTCCCTCAAAATACCCCATTTCATCTTTTTTTGACGTTATTATCCTATTTTATTTAGGGGAGGATTTTTTTTATTTTATATTCTTTTTAAATTTTTTTAAATTTTATGTTCTTTTTATTATTATTATTATTTTTAAATGTTTTATTAGTGTATAACCGTGAGGTACAGTTACAAACTTATGAACTTTTGTGTTTGCATTTCAGTCATACAGTGATCGTTTAAATTACAGAATAGGGGATCAAAGCAATAGTCAGCAGGTAGGTACTTGCCTTGCACACAGCTAATCCAGGTTCAGTCTCTGGCACCACGTGGTCACCCTAGCTCTGCCAGAAGTGACCCCTCAGAGAAAGCTAGGAGTAAACCCTGTGCACTTCTGGGTATAGCCCCCAAACAAAAAAAAATTGCACTGTATTCCACTTAGCATATATAAAAGTGGTATTCTACTTAGTATATATACATATCATTACTTCTTTACCCAAACATCTGTCAATGGGCATTGAGTTTGATTTCATGTTTTGACTATTGTGAATAATGTTAATGTGAATATAGGTCAAATATCTTTTCTAATTAAATATGAATATGCTGTCAAATATCTTTTCTAATTAAAGCTTTTTGGGGGATGTGCTATACCTGGCAGCACTCAAAGTCTACTTCTGGAGTGTGCTCAGGAGTCAGTCCTCAAAATGCTCCATGGGGCATAGGTACATGTCAGGAATCAAACCAGAAAAGGTAGCATGCAATGTAAGTGGCTTCACCTTTATACTATCCTTCTGGCCATAATTAATGCTTTTTAATTCTTTGGACAACTGCCTAGGAAGACTGTCACTTGAATCATATGTTATTTCTAAGTTTTTGATTTTCCATAATTTCATCAAAAAGACTGCACCAATTCCAACTCCCACAAATATTGTGCCGAGGTTCATAGATATGAATGTGTGTATACATACATATGCATACATATGTAGCACTGTAACACTGTTGTCTCATTGTTCATCCATTTGCTTGGATGAACAATAACAACAAGTCTCACAATGGAGATGTTATTGGTTCCTGCTAGAGCAAATTGATGAACAATAGGACAACAGTGCTACAGTGCTTTATTCTATTCCGTTGGTCGGTCTGCATATTTTGATACATTTCCATATTTCTATAATTACTATTGATTTATAATATAATCTAAAATTGAATAATGTGATAAAGGAATTGTATTATATATATTTAGATGCTTAAAGCCAAACCCTGTAATCCCAGAATATTTCAAACCAATGATAAACCAAAACATCAAAATAAAATATTTTTTGTTTGCTTTTTGGCCACAACCAGAGATGTTCATGTTCTTTGCGCAAGGATCACTCCTGTGGGTACTCAAGGGATAATAATGGGTATCAGGAATGGAACCTGGGTTGGTTGATGCAAGGCAAGCTTCTCATCCACTGTACTATCTGGCCTCTAAAATAGAATATTTTATGAATTATGTAATCTTAAAAGAAGGTTTTAGTTTTGTGATTGTTATCTTAACTTGTGAGAATATTTGATGAAAAGGATTAGGTAGAAAGTATTGTTGGGATAATTGGAAAAGAAATCTAGTTACACCAGCACATTTTTTCATTCATATTTCTCTTTTCCTAATTTCCCATTCTCTCTTGTCCTTTCCACCATCTTCACTAAATACCAATTATCTACACTTTGGAAAAACATCATTAAAGCAAATTTGCAGATAAACTTATTTGCCAGTTAAAGAGCCAAACTTTCGACTTTTAAGCCAAAAATTTAACAATACTGTTCTACAATTCATGTATTTTTTAGCTTAATACTTGTGCTTAGAACCATAGAGATAGTACAGAAGTTAAAGTCCATGATGGTGCATTCAGGCAAATTCAGTTTGATCCCCAATATCTCTGCATATGGTCTCCTGAGCAAATCTAGGAGTGATCCCTGAGCACAGAGCTAGGAGTGGTCCCTGGGCATCTTTGCGTGTGACTTAAAGCAGAAATAAAATAAATTAATAAGTAAACAAGTGTTTAAATGGACCTCAGAAACCATAAAACTATTTCTAAGAATTGTGCTTAAATAAGTTAAGTTTTATAGCTGAAAAAATGAGTCATAAATTTTTACAAAGAAAATCTTAAGAAGGAAACTTTCTATTTATGTTACTGGAATCTTTGCTAACAAAGTAGTCTCTACTATCATCTTAATAAGGATATACGGTTTTATTGTTTTTATTTTAATGTATTTTATTCATATTTATTTTCATTTTTATGACTGGATTTTTTATGGAATGTAGACTGTGCTGTTTTTAGTGGCATATTTTCTTTTTTTAAATTTAAATAAGTTTTATTTCAGAATTTCCAACATTGACAACTCTTATAAAAGCATCCAAGCACAGGGTACAGGACCACAGCACTCCGCATTCTCAGGATAGGGCAGGCACCAGGGCCACCACCCCGCCCCCTCCCTGACTAACTCCACTCTGAGACTCCTGTACAGCATGCAAAATCAGCCCATCAGCACCAGTCTACAGGATCACACCTATAGATCTGGAGCAGGAGTGTGCACCCACCATACCGTATTCACAGCAGTTGAAAACGGGACAGAGCAGATACAGGTATTGTGTCACTAATACATGCAGCTAACATATATTTTCTAAGAACAAGACTCTCTTCAAGTCTTCCAACAGATGTGGATGTTCTATGAATGCAAGAAACATTCTACATACATTATCTGATGCCATTACTCTCTGCACACTCTCACACCAAAGCCATGGCTTGAGAGACAGTTAAAGAATCTCCAATATACACCACCAAGTACAGTGCCCCACGGCAGACTGTTTACAGAACTCCTGTCAGTGAGTGCTTCCTCCACAGACATTTGAAATGAGACGAACTGCAGAGAGTAAATGAAGTCTTCATATCGTACTCTCACATATGAGGGGAGACAAATGTTAAAAAAACAAGCGGACTCCCATCCAAGTACTAACCAGGCCCAACCCTGCTTAGCTTCCGAGATCAGACGAGATCGGGCGCGTTCAGAGAGGGTGGGAAAGGGAGAGTATACCTTGGATATTGGTGGTGGGGAATGTGCACTGGTGGAGGGATGGGAGTTTGATCATTGTGTGATTGTAACCCAAACATGAAAGCTTGTCACTACCTCACAGTGATTCAATAAAAATTAAAAAAAAAAACAAGCGGAAAACAAAGAACCAAACATTGCAATACCATGATCTCCTGAGATCTGTATAGTAGGGTTCGAATTAAAACGAGGAGGAAAAATGTAGCTCTAACCAATGGTTTCCATTTTGAACATGCAAATCATTCGGCTGACAGGTCCAGGGATAAAATATTACAGGAGAAACCTCTTGATAGCAATTGTAGTGTTGGTTTACCAAGCAGCCAAACAGCAGTTCACTTTCAAACACTCACTATTTCAACCGTTCAGGTAACAGAACTTACAAAATTCCTTTAGCTTTACCTCTTTTTCTAAAGAAAAATGTCAAAAATACTGCTGAATATACTCCGTACAAGAACAAATCAATTTTGAAAAATTTTAGTACATATGTATTTTGCAATATACTTACCATGAGTTTAGAAAAAAATGAATTCCCACCAGTGTCTAGTATCTAACTGAATCTAACTGACTAGCGTGTGGCTTACATCTCCCAGCCCGAGGACTCTGAGTCTAGGCTTCGGCCTAAGCCGTCATTGAAGCCGCTCCTTGAGCCTGTATTGCAGGCCGACCCCCACCCGATCGCAGCGCCTGAATTCGAGCTGCTGTACAGTTATTCCCAGAGCCAAAGGCCCTTCTACAAGTTGCCCTGGCTCTGACGGGCCCAACTGGTCCTGCTGACTGGTCAACACCATCATCATGCGCCAGCTGCTCTTCAGGGTGGCCTGGCCACAGTCACCAGGGCCGAGTTGATACTGAAGGCGTCGAAGTTCATCCCACCCCTTATGTTACTTCCCGGATGTCCCCCAGCCCTGCCCCACCGTCACGCTGTTCCTGAACCCACTCTGATTCCCAAAGCCACCTGGATTACCACCAAGTGTTTCATTTCTCTCTGTCTATTGCTTGTGCTTAAGCTCTGAATTGGATATATGCTTGCGGATTCCTTTGATGATCAAGTCCTTGCCACGCAGAGATTGGGCCACGTGATCATCTACAAATGTAAGGAAGCCAAATGCCCAGAAGGGCTTGGGAATGACGACATCGACCACTTCCCTGTACTGGCAGAAGAACTGCCGCGGTTCATGGGTCATCATGATCTCTGTACAGCACCCCACATACACCCTTCTGGTCTTTAAAGGCTCGCTTGGGCTTTGCTTAGAATTTGGGAGCTTATAGTCACGCCATTGTCTGTCAATCATATGTCACTGGGACCACACTTTCACCTGGGTTTCATATTCTGTGACTCTAACAAAGCCAAACCCTTTTGAATGACCAGTATTGATATCTTTCTTTGACCTGGACCATGAGGACCTCCCCGAAGGTACTAAAATACTCCTTGAGGTCCTTCTCGGTGGTCATCCATGGGAGATCCAGCACAATGAGGTCAGATGTCTTCTGCACGGCCCTTTACACCTTCACCGCCGACGAAGCATCAGACTAGTCCATTTTCCTTTTGTTATCTTTGGGGTAGTTGACCACGTAGACCAGGTTCTCCAAGCCTGCTTTGGGAGCTTGCAGGATCCCCTCCACCAGCCACCCCACATGCACTGCAAAACGGGGTTCCAGTAGCACAGGCCGCAGGACCCAGAGAAGTCGGCCTTGACTGTGGACAGCAACGCGGTGCCATCGTTCTCGGACAGGATCTCGATAGGCTCGTCATTCTTGTCTTTCGTCACCCAGATGAACTCAGACATCTTCCTCCAGGCTTGTTCACTAGGCCACTGCGCGGAAACCGACAGGAGAGCAGAGCATGAGACCCGACAGCTCTAGTGGCATATTTTCTTTTCGATTTGTAAAAAATTCAAATTTAGTCTGCGTTAAGACAAAAGCCAACTTTAATATACAAGTTGATTATTTTAAGTGTTCCTTCCAAAGAACACGATGTATGTGTATCCAGAGCAAAGAATCAGTGAAGAAAGAAAACCATCTTTTTTGTAGTAAAGCTATGGAATTTTAATTTCTCTTTACTCAAAAGTATAGAACACATGATAAATTATCTTTTTTTAACAAATGAAATGGTTAATTGATCATTACAATGTTCTATTATTACTGAATTTTATTTAATTTGCCCATAAATTATAACAGCATATTATGAGCTTTGGAAGAGTTAAGATTTTAAATGTAATCTTTTGTGAGTCTCTATAATTCAGTGCTCTGGGAGACCAAAGGGCACCCCCGGAGATTCTTGAACAGTCAGCCTAGCAGTTCAATGCAAATGACCAAAAATGCAGTGCTGCTCAGGTTCTGCAGGGTCAGAGACCACGTATTGCCTCCCTAACAGAGTTCAAAGACCTCAAGTGACATAGCCAGTGGTGCTCAGGGACCTCCAAAACTATACCTGGTAATGCTGGGTGACCATGTGTTATAGGGCCGGGCATATGCTAAGTATGCACCTAATCATTATAGTATCTCCTGATTCTTACATGTATTGCTTGTAAGTGTTTAATAAAGACAGGAGAAATCCTAGTTTAGGAAACATTAATTATTCCATTGAGTAAATATAAAAATGCAACAAGAATAATTAAAGAATAAACACAAAAATGGTAGAACAAACTTCAAGCATAGGCCATCATACCCCACATGAATCATTTGGTAGAATTTAAAAACAACAAAACAGGGGCTGGAGCGATAGCACAGCGGGTAGGGAGTTCGCCTTGCATGCGGCCGACCCGGGTTCGATCCCTGGCATCCCATATGGTCCCCCAAGCACCGCCAGGAGTAATTCCTGAGTGCAGAGCCAGGAGTAACCCCTGAGTATCGCTGGGTGTGACCCAAAAAGCAAAAAAAAAAAGAAAACAACAACAAAACATCACAATGACATCCTGAATTAGAAAGCTGAGAACCCAGTTAAAATTCCCTAAGTTTCACTGGAATCAAGAACTGGTACACCACTTATCTTTCCATACTTGAAGGATGACTATCGTGATACATCTCACATGACAAATATTTATTTGAAATACAACTGCATTAATTATCTACCTGGAAAATAATGACTTACATACAAAAAATAATAAAAACAGCAATGTATAATACTTCTCTCTTTCAAATATGTCATTTTCTGAAGAACACCCATGTTTTACCCCAAACCTATTGATAAATTTATACTTTATCAAAGTATAAAGAATTATGTCAGCAGCACATGAATTATGTCTCTTTTGAATGCATACTCAATTCACCCGAATAATATAAAATGTACTAATAAAAAAATTACCTACTCTGAACGAATATCTATTGATTTCTAAGCTTTCCACTTCTTTGTCTCTAGACTCCAGTAAAGGAAGAAAATTATGCGGATGGATTTAATATTTTCTTTTCATTTCCTTATGTCTCTGTTGTTTATTGCTTATTCTATTCACATAATACATAAATGATTATTAAGTATTTTATATGTCAAGCACTGATTCGATGACAGGTATATGAAATAGATCTGACTGCCCTCCAGGAGTTTACCATTTATTTGGAGTATTCAAGCTAATATGACTATAATTGTAATATAATGTGATAAGTACCAGAACTTGTGAAGTGTTATATAAACATGAAAATTGTATTTATGCGAATTCAAAAAAAAGCTGACACCTGGTTGGCAAGTATAAGCTGATATGTAGATTGTTGCATGGTAAATGTTTTCGATGTTTATTGATGAATGTTTCTGTGTAGCTACAGAGTAGATAATGAATAAGGAGAAGAGGTTAAACAGTGAGACAGATGAACTTTTAAGAGATTGTTGTAGTAATTCATATAATAATTGTGACAACTTCATATAAGGTAATGACATTGAATTTAAAGTTAAATTGAAGACTTACTAAAACAATATTTTCAATGAATCAGCAGTGAATTAAACACGGATAAGGGAGGAAGAATAAAAACTTACATCCTTTTGTGAATTAGAAATTTTATAGATAGTGGTTGTATTTGGGAGACAAGGAACACAGAAGGAATGATTTGAGAGTGAATATGAAGATGAGTTCAAAGGATTTTTATACTTTTTCAATAGTAAATTAATGTTTCATTGATATTGGGTATTCTATTTCTATTCAGGTGACATTTTTGTACATAGACAACTTCATTGCAAGTTTTATTTATTAATGCAGAGCATTTTCTTATAATATTTTCTAACATAGAGATAATATTCCCGTTTTTGGATAAAACACACTTTCAACTATTTTACTGGCCTATTCATATTTTTCTTTCAACTTTTAAAATTCTCCTTACTCTTACTAAATTACGCATTTATAGAATTTATCTATTTCATATAAAATTTTAATGTGTTTAATATTATGGCTTATGCATCTGTAAAGAAATTTGTGCAGTTTTTGAAAAAATAAACTTGTCAGTGATTTAGTTTGTGGAATTTCAGGAGTTAAGCTTTATCTATATAATTGCATCTGTTACCATCTTCACAATAAAAATAAGTTGTCTCTCATATGCGAGATATAATGAAAAACAGTAAGAAATCAACTGATGGCCAAAAACAGAAACTGAAGATTTTGTTACTGGCTTTATCTGATGGAAGGGGGTGCTCAGAGGAAAGTTGACAGTCTGGTGATGGGTGTGGAGGAGAAATAATGTATGTGTTAGGATATAATTAACATTATTGTAAATCATGGCACCTCAATTAAAGAAGGCAGAAAAAAATCTAGAAAATTTTACTCTTTTTTTTGGTTTGTTTTGGGTCATACATGGTTGTATCCAGGGAGCCTGTAGTACTGATGATTGAACCCTAGCTTTCTGCTTGCAAAGTATGTGTTCCAGCCCATTGAACTATCTCTCTCATCCAGAATCTTGACCTATTTTTTATTAATTAGATTATATATTATTAGATCTAAAACACCAAGAGACAACTAAAAAGTATACCAATAAATATTTGTTATATAATTTATTAACAGATATTGTTCTGGTTTACCATTTATAAAATAAAATTGCATTGTACATTTAATTATAAGATTCTTCAGAATATTTAAAAAATGAAAAAATTAAGTCAACCACATGTAAAAATTTAAAATATTATAAATATTACTAATTATAGTGAAATTTTAAAAAGCTTAGTTCACATTAGTACTTAGAATTAATCAAGTAATTATAAATATTATTGAAGATAATATTTTTAAAGGAGTATCATTGGGGTCTTAATAAAATACATATATTGTTGTTGAATTGGAAACTTAAAGTAAATATTTTCTTTGGTTGTTAACATTTTCATAGATTGATAAGTGGGAGGGATTTCTATAATAGGGAGTTTAACAATGAAGTCTACACAAAAATTCAATTTGGAAATTTATGAGAAAAGAAACAAAGTTTCTGATGTAGGATTCAATTTAAATATTTTATGTTCTGAAGAGCTAAACTAAAGCATGGCTGTCAACAATATCTAACCTTTGATTGTGTAGTCTACATTTAATTTTTCATTGTTGTGTAGCTTTATAATTTGGTTTGTCTATTGTGCTAAGAAGATAAAAACTAAAGTTTGTTTGTTAATCTGTTTTATCAGAGCTTCATTTTTAGTGTATTGTTCCAAATATTAGCTGGATATTGGTTTGAGGTCTAACTCTGTGACAAAGCTATTGATACCTTAAACAATTTGGTCTTGCTTATCATTGTTTTATTTGTAAAATGTAAGCATTTACATTATCTAAATCATATAATTGTTTTTTTGTGTGTGTGTTTTGTTTTTTTTGTTGTTGTTGTTGTTCAGCCCTTTTGGAAAACTATATGGACTATTCTCAAAAAGTTAGAAATTGAGTTCCCATTTGACCCAGCAATACCACTCCTGGGAATATACCCCGGAGAGGCAAAAAGGTATAGTAGAAATGACATCTGCATGTCTATGTTCATTGCAGCACTGTTTACAATAGCCACAATCTGGAATAAAACGGAGTGCCCAAAAACAGATGACTGGTTAAAGAAACTTTGGTACATCTACACGATGGAATACTATGCAGCTGTTAGAAAAGATGAAGTCATGAAATTTGCATATAAGTTGATCAACATATAAATGTTTTGAAGATTAGAAAAGACTTAGAATGTTAAGGTCATAGCACAGAGCTTAGAATATGATAAGTATTTGATTCATAAGGTTTTATTTCATCACCTGTGATCCATATCATTTCTCTTATAATTTGAAAAGATTTCTGAGTAAGCATCATTAATATTTTTTACCTGCTCTATAGTACTTATAGCTTACTCCATCTTCAGTGCTCAGGGATCACTCTTGTTGGTGTTCAGGGGGCCATGTAGCATGCCAGTGATTTAATCAGAGTTAGCCACTTTGAAATAAAGAGCTTTAAACCTTGTGCTATCAATCTGGTCCCACAATCAATAATTTTTCCATATCAAAAAACCAGATTTTGGGGACTGGAGTGATAGCACAGCGGGTAGGGCGTTTGCCTTGCACAACCCGGGTTCGATTCCCAGCATCCCATACGATCCCCCAGCACCACCAGGAGTAATTCCTGAGTGTAGAGCCAGAAGTAACCCCTGTGCATTGCCAGGTGTGACCCGAAAAGAAAAAAAAACAGATTTAGCTATGTCTAAAAGTAAGATCATACCAAATTTAACTCCTGAAATACAGCAACTTGTAAATGAACTGGTTTCCTACTTTCTGATTCCTATATTTGGACTTAGTATACTGAGTTTACACCGGGTGTTCAAAATCATGCAATTTGTCGCAACATGGATGGAACTAGAGGATATCATGCTGAGTGAAGTAAATCAGAAGGAAAATAGATACAGAATGATCTCTCATGTATGGGATTTAAAGCTATAAAGAAACTTAGCAATAAGGAGCCAAGAGTAACTGGAGAGAACTGGAGAGAGGGTTCCCAGAACTGAGTTTACCCTGCGTAGGGTGGCGACATTAAAATGGATGAACCTTCAAGACCTTGGTGGAAGGAAACAGGTACTCAGAGGATGGGTGTGGTGTTGGAATTATGTATGCATGAAACCATGATTAACAATATTGTAAATCACAGTACCTTAGTAAAGATAATTTTTTAAAATTATGACTCATAGCAAATGTTTGGAGTTGTTATCTCCTTTTAATATTTTTCAAACATTCCCATTATGAAATACCTTTAACAACTCAATCAGATTTATAGTTCAATATGGAAATGGTGAATGAGGGGCCAGAGCGACATTACAGGGATTTAGGCACTAAATTAGCATGTGGCCAATGCTAATTTGACCCCAGGCGCCACATGTGGTTTCTCAAGAATAGTTTAAGAGTGGTCCCTGAACACAGGGCCAGGAATAAGTCTTGAGCACTAAAGGGTGTAGTCCAAAACACAAGTTAATTTAGAAAAGTAAATAAAATGGTAAATGAAGGAGCATTTTATAGTGATTCCAGAGCTCTAGGAAAATGTGTTAGGGCCTTTTGTATTGTACTGTTTGGGGGAGGAACTGAGACTAGGAAAGGAGCCTTGGGAAATGGCAATAACTCAAATATTTTAAATGTCACAATGTCAGTTTTAATTGGCTGGCAGAAATAACCCCTGGAATTTTCATGATCACAGAAGGAGTAATTTGTTGTTTCACAATGTTTGATTCAGACACACCCTTAATGTCCTTGTTTTCTTTACTGCATCAAATCTCTTAATGAATTCTAGGCTGGTACTGGCTTTGTAAGGTCTATTAGTTGCTGAGGAAAGTTAAAGTGTGCCTCACATGCTTGGAGAAAAGGCAGTGAGATAGAGAATGGACCACTAAGTAAATGATGGTTGGAGGGATCGCCCGGGATGCGAGATATGTGCTGAATGTAGACTATGGACCATACATGATGGTCTCTTAGTACCTGTATTGCAAACCATAACACCCAAAAGGATAGAGAGTAAGAGGGAATGTGCCTGACACAGATGCAGGGGGTGGTAAGGGGTGAGGGTGGTGGGAGGGATACTGGGAACATCAGATGGGCACTGGTGGAGGGATGGGTGCTCGATCATTTTATGACTGAAATGTAATCATGAAAGTTTGTAAGTCTGTAACTATCTCATGGTGATTCAATAAAAATAATAAACATACAGTAGTGAGCAAGTTGGAAAGAGCTTGATTTTGGATATATTTTAAAGGAAAAACATATTTTGTTAACGGAATAGTTTAAGAATATGAAGAAGACAGAGATGTCAAATATAACTCCTAAAGTTTTCACCCTGACAGTTGAATAAATGGTAGTGACATTTACTGAGATAGTAAGTACTGATGAAGGAACCAATTTAGGATGAAGAGAATCAAAATTTGTATATTGTGGAAATTCATTCCTCTAAACCAAAAACCTAAGGATGGGGTGTGCCCCTAGTTAAGATATTTTAAGCATTAGGATGAAAAGGGTTTGCAAAAATGCACCCAGGAAAGAATAATATAGCAGGAAATAATAGAATAGATAAACATGTTCCAGCTATAAAAATGCATCAAGCAATCATAAAGTAAGACTTTTAGGGTCTTTAAGATGTAGGGACTACATGGGCAACTACAGAATAGGAAACTATCAGGATTTTTCACTCCTTATTTTAAGGCTGCCTTATTATAATTATACAAAATATCCCAGCCTCTGTTTTTCATGTACCTATTGAATGTTGATGTTCTTACTCACTGTCCTTAATGTCTTTATCAACAATGGCTCACCTGTTGGGAGCCCCATGGGTGTGGAAGAGCAATACTGTATTGAATAAAAGAAAGCTTGTGAGAACATTGATGGCTGCTCAGGTGACATTAAAGCTTACACAGTCCCTGTGTATTTATCTATCTCCTGTCTGTCTGTCTCATTCTCTGCATCGAGCTGAGGTTGTAGGACCTGTTTGGTAGGATTTAGACAGTATATTGGTCATATTATGTTTGAGTTGCATTCAACCAGAGCTTCCATAGACAAACAGGGGACAGCCAATGAGGCCAAGGATGATGATGCATTATTTGAGCATCCACTTTGTGATAGACTGAAGTTTAAGAACTCAGGGGTACAGGGACTAGGGATGTGGCTCAGGTAAAGCTAAAGCACATGTCTTGGAACCTGTACTAGATTCCCAGACCCCTACAATAAAGATTCATAAAGTGTACACTAAAATATAAAAATCATAACACTGCCAATAAAGAATATATAATATAGTCATTAATATATAGCAGAAAAGAAAAAACAAATTTAAGAATGTTTATTAATGAAAATTTATAATTAAGTATAAATTAAGTAATTTATAATTAATTAACTAATTATAATTAAGTAACTGGTTATAATTAAGTATAAATTAACACTGCTAAAATACTCAAGGGTGGGCCAGAGAGATAGTATAGTGGGTAGGACTTTCACTTTACAACAAACTTGAGTTTGATTCCAGGCACGCCATTTGGTCCCTTTGGCTCTTCTGGAATGATCCTTGAGTGCAGAGACAGGAGTAAGTCCTGACCACCGTTGGATTGGATGTGACCCTCAAACAAGTAAAACATTTTTAAAAATTCTCAATGGTTTAACAAATAAACATTTTGGGACACAGAGATAATATAGGACTTAATTCATTTGCCTTGCATGTGGCCAAACCTTGTTCAATCCCTAGCACCACATATGAAGTACAACATTCTGAGTACCACCAGGAGTGATCCCTGAGCACAAAGCCAGGAGTAATCCCTGAGCACTGCTAGGTATGCCCCAAGCCTTCCCTATTCACCAAAAAGTGAATAGTTATTTGAAGACAAGTTCATGTTGCAGAGGTGTGGGAAAACAGGATTAATGAAAAGGCATGATTCATTTTGCTGTTGAAGACCTTATAAATAGAATTATACTGTGCATATTTAATTTAAATATTCTTCATTTCATATTTTAAATATCACAAATAAGAGGTAAATGAATGGCAAATATGATTTTAACACTAAATTTTGTGGTTTTTACCTGCTCTTAGTGTGATTGTTAAAGAAAAAAGGTAGATAAAAGTCAACAAATACAGACCTACTGCAATTACTGGGATTCACATTAAGTTAGCTCAAGAAATTGAAACAATATGTCCTGTCACATATTCAAAAGACATGAGATCATGGAACTGAAAGAGACACATGACCTGAACAAGTAGTTGCCAACTATACCAATAAGATAAATAATGTTTTTATTACATATTGTTCCACAGTTGCACTTTATTTTTTTAAATTTTTTTATTAGTGAATCGCCGTGAGGTTCAGTTACAAACTTATGAACTTTCGTCTTTGCATTTCAGTCGTACAGTGGCCGTTTACCCATCCCTCCACCAGTGCCCATTCTCCTCTGCCAGTGTTCCCAGTATCCCTCCCACTACCCCACCCCATCCCCCACCACCCTACCCTGCCTCTGCAGCAGAGCATTCCCTTTTGTTCTCTCTCCTGTTGGATGTTGTAGTTTTCAATAGAGGTATTGAGTGGCCATCATGTTCTGTCTATAGTCTACTTTTGGCACACATCTTTCAACCCGAATAGGTCCTCCTGACATCCTCTACTTGGTGTTCCCTTCTCTATCTCAGCTGCCTTTTCCCCAAGCATGTGAGGCCAGTTCCCAAGCTATGGGGAAGACCTCCTGGTCCTTACTCTCCTTCACTGCTGATGGGAATGCCAACTGATTCAGCCCTTTTTTTAAAAAAAATTATTAGAAAATCACTGTAATGTACAGTTACAAACTTATGAACTTTTGTGTTTGCATTTTACTCATACAGTGATCATTTACCCATCCCTCCACCAGTGCCCATTCACCTCCACCAATGATCCCAGTATCCCTCTCACCACCCCTGCCCCATCCCCCACCACCCCACCCTGCCTCTGCGGCAGGGCATTCTCTTTTTTTTCTCTCCTTTTGGGTGTTGTAGTTTGCAATAGAGGTATTGAATGGCCTTTATGTTTGGTCTATAGTATAGTTTGAGTTCGTATCTTCTAACCCAAATGGGTCCTCCCAACATCTTCTACTTGGTGTTCCCTTCTCTATCTGAGCTGCTTTTCCCCCCAGCATGTGAGGCTAGTTTCCAAGCTGTGGGGCAGACCTCCTGGTCCTTATCTCTACAACTCTTGGGTGTTAGTCTCCCACTCTGTTATTTTATATACCAGAGATGAGTGAAATCTTTCTATGTCTGTCTCTCTCTTTCGGACTCATTTTACTTAACATGATACTTTCCATGTCGATCCACTTATATGCAAACTTCATGACTTCATCTTTTCTAACAGCTGCATAGTATTCCATTGTGTAGATGTACCAAAGTTTCTTTAACCAGTCATATGACTTTGGGCACTCCGTTTTTTTTCCAGATTTTGGCTATTGTAAACAGTGCTGCAATTAACATATAAATGCAGATGTCATTTCTACTATACTTTTTTGCCTCTCCAGGATATAGTCCCAGGAGTGGTATTTCTGGGTCATATGGGAGCTCAATTTCTAATTTTTTGAGAATTGTCCATATTGTTTTCAAAAAGGTGGCCCTTCTGGAAAAAGGCAAAAAGGTATAGTAAAAATGGCATCTGCATTTGTATGTTCATTGCAGCACTGTTTACAATAGCCCAAATCCGGAAGAAAATGGAGTGCCCAAAATCAGGTGACTGGTTAAAGAAACTTTGATTCATCTACACAATGGAATACTATGCAGCTGTTAGAAAAGATGAAGTCATGAAATTTGCATATAAGTGAATCAACATTGAACGTATCATGTTAAGTGAAATGAGTTAGAAAGAGAGAGACAGACATAGAAAGATCACACTCATCTGTGGGATATAAAATAACAGAATGGGAGACTAACACCCAAGAGTGGTAGACATAAGAACCAGGAGGTCTGCCCCACAGCTTGGAAACTGGGCTCACATGCTGGGTGAAAAGGCAGCTGAGATACAGAAGGGAACACCAAATAGAAAATGTTGGGAGGATTCATTCAGGTTGAAAGATGCATGCCGAAAGTAGACTACAAACCGAACATGATGGCCACTCAATACCTCTATTGCAAACTATAACACCGAAAAGGAGAAAGAACAAAAGAGAATGCCCTGCCTCAGAGGCGGGGTGGGGTAGTGGGGGTATGGTGCAGTTGGCTGGAGGGATACTGGGAATATTGGTGGAGGAGAATGGGCACTGTTGGAGGGATGTAAATGATCACTGTATGACTGAAATACAAGCATGAAAGTTCATAAGTTTGTATCTGTACCTCATGGAAATTCACTAATAAAATTTTTTTTAATGTGGGCCTATCCTGGGATAGTGGGACTAATTCTAAGAATTTCTGTGGCAGAAGATTCATAAATTATCTTTTTGGGCCAACTCTGTGAGACAGGGTTGTCTAAGTTATGTCTAGGAATTAAGTAGCAGAAGGGAATGACATTGGGGGGTTTTGATTGCTTTTATGCCTTTGTAAACAGAATATATTTGCTATGGTTTCGAGTTCTGTGAATTTGGGGATATCTGAGATGTGTTCCATCCCAGCATGTGCTCTATCCTGGAGAATGTGTAGAGGAGAAGAATATAAAGGGGAGAAGAATGTAGACTCAGTATACAAAAAGGTGTATTGGGTGGGGAATGGAAGTTTTGAATATGTATATTAGACAAAACTCTTCCAGTTCCTTATTTAGGGCTCTTACTTCTTTACTAATATTTTGTCTGATTGACCTGACAAATGATGACAGTGGTATGCTTAATATCAATAAATTGAATGCTATTTTGTCTGAAGCCAGTATGACTGCCCTTGCTGTTTCTGGAGTGGGGGTGGTCTGATATTGATCGTAAAACTGTCTTCCAACAATTCCTTCTGAATTTATGATTATCAGGGGAGTTTAATCATGTAAGCAGTAGATGATTGTTTTGTTTTCCCACTCATCCTGCTACTCCGATCTTTTAATGGGGGAGCTAAGATCATTTTATGGGAGAGTTAAGTCCATTTTATGCGAAGTTTAGATATTTACATAAACTATTTCCATAAAATATTTGTTTTCATGTCTATCATCATCACTTGTCATCCCGTTGATCTTCTATGTGCTCGAGCAGGCACCAGTAACATCTCCATTCGTCCCTGTCACGTTCTAGTGTAGCTCAATGGTATCTGCTCACTCCAAGAAAACAAAGATCCTCAAACTGTTAGTCCAGGGTTTTGACAAAGAAGTCTGACCATCTCGTAGGTGGGTAGCCACGCGGTCTTTGGATGTCCCATAGAATACAGTTTGTAACAGCTCTAGTCCAGCGGTCATCTCTAAATCGCATTACATGTCTGGCCCATCTGATTTTGACGCCTTGGCAAACAAGACAGCGTCCCTGATCCTTGATCTTCAATGGATGTTGGAACTCCAGATTCCTTCTCTCACTTGAGTGAAATGTGAGATTCCAAGCATAGCTCTTTAGATTCCTCTTTGGGATACTCGAATAGCATTCTCATCCTGTTTGCATAGGGGCCAGGTCTCTGAGGCATATGTTAGTGCAGGAAGAACAGTGGAGTCGAAAAGATGTAACCAGAGCCGCAGGTTCTTTGTCCTCTTAACAACGTCTTTGATGCTCTTCAAGGTGTTCCACGCTGCTCTCTTCCTCCTGAGCAGTTCTGGCGCCAAGTCATTCCTCATGCTGAGTTCTTGACCCAGTTACACATAGCTGCTGCATTTGAAGATGCTTGTTTCGTTGAGAACGAATGGAAAATCAGGGACTAGTTCGTTTCTCATGAACATTGTCTTGGTGAGATTCAGTTGCATTCCGACCTTTCCACACTCATGGTCGAAGGCAGGCAGCATTTGTGCTGCTTGGCTAACCTTTAGTGTTATGAGAACGATGTCATCAGCGAAGCGGAGGTGGTGTAGTTGTTGACCGTTTATCTTCACTCCCATTCCTTCCCATTCTAGTCATTGCATGACATTCTGGAGGGTGGCACTGAAGAGTTTCGATTAAATGGTATCACCCTGTCGAACCCTTCTCTTTATGTCGATGATTACTTCCTTGTAGATTGGTGAGATCCTCTGGTGAATCTGTAATACAGCTCGTGAAGGATCCTGATGTAATGAGTTTGAATGCCCTGTTTGGCTAGGACTTTGTTGACCACTTCAGTCTCAACAAAATCAAAGGCCTTCTTTAAATTGATGAACATTAAACAGAACAGCATTTTGAACTTTCGTGAAATCTCAATGAGCTTGGTCACCGGGTGGATATGGTCGATCGTGCTGAGTCCTTTTCGGAACCAGGTTTGCTCATATGGTTGTGCTTCATCTAGTGTTCTGCCTATTCTATTCAGGATGACTCAAGTGAACAACTTGTAGATGACGGATAACAGGCAGATTGGGCGATAGTTGGTGATGTCATGGATGTCTTCCTTCTTGTACAACAGGTCAGTCCTGCTGCTTTTCCATTGGGACAGAACCTTGCATTCGGACAGGTAGTGTGTGAAGAGCCAAGCCAGTGTATTGATGAGTATTGGCAGCAAATTCTTCAGGTGTTTGGGTCTGACCTTGTCTGGACTGGGTGCTGTATACTTCTTTACAGATGAAATGGCATGTCAAATTTCATAAGGGAGAACATTGGGAATGACATATCCATCCTGCAGAATTTGGTATATGGGCAGGTGGACGTGGCTATCAAAGAGATTCGACTAGAAGTAGTGAATAGTCATCTTCATTGCCCTTCTGGATGATGTGATAGATCCTTCAAGACATCAGAGGGCAGTCATCTTGGTCTTGTAGTTGGCGAAAGACAGGCAAGCATTGCGAATATTTTTCCTGGCTTCTGCCACATTGGCCAACAGTGCTGCTCTTCCCTCTTTAAGGTCCTCCTTTATTGCTTCTCTGCACAGCTTTGCGAGTTTGGACATTAGCTTGTGGTTGCCTGAGGCTCATGCAAAACTACTTTGGTGAATGAGCTCAAGAGTTTTTGAAGACAGGCATCTGTTTGTGGCTTTCCCACTGTCGGTATTCCTCGCACAGTCATGGAGGTGCTGAACCAGTATTCCTTGTTGATGTTTTCAATGACAGCATCTTCCCACATTGCCACAATAGTGCCAAAGAGCTCGCAGTTGGTGGTCATTCTGGGAGTTCTCTTCTGAAACTTAAATTTTGTAGTACTTTCTCCCTGATCCCTGAAGTAGAATTTTGCATGAAGGAGACATTGGTCCTATCCCGTTTTGAATTCTGGGACAACAGCAACATTGGTCAGGCAAAACCATCAATTGACAGACCGATTGACAACAACATCGGGGTACCAGACGGAGAAGGTACAGCCAGCAAGACTTCTTCAGATGGAGCCCTGGCGACACTGAGCTTCTACTAACATGGCTCCAGTATGCGGGACTGGGACATCTCCAAACCAGACTTTCTTGATATATAAAACTTTCTCCAAACATTCTTGATATATAAAATACATGCTCAGGAATGGCTCCACCACCCCTGAGGGTCCATTATCCCAGAGGCACAGAAGCCAATCTCAGAAATGCAGCGGCTGCTGGCAGATATGCTCCTGGACTCTGAACTAAGCTATGGCCCCGTGCAGCCCCTGGAGGGGAAGAGTTTATATCCCTTGGCCTTTTCCCCTTTGGACAGCATGGCGACAGCCACCATTCAGAACCAATTGGACAGAGAGGTAGGAGTTTGCAGTGATGGGACAGGAGGCCGAACTCGCCCTTCCTCCTGCCCAAATGAGACCCTGAGATGTCACCCATGTATAGCTCCTCCGCTCCTGAGCAGCCATAATCCTAGTGCCACAGAAACCAATCTCAGAATGCTGCGTCTGCTGGCAGAAATCCCTCTGGACTTAATACTAGAATTCCAAATCTGGGTGGCCACTTTCGCTACCGTGCAACATCATATGCTCTTTGTTACCCACAATAGAAAACATACAATCTAATGATGCCATTCCAACAGGTCTGACAGTTGGGGGAAAATCTCCAAATAATGGTAGTGAGTTTCCTGCCGAAAATTGAATGTAATCAAAGTAATGGAAGAGTAAAGTGAAAATAATCTGCCACACAGGCAGAGGGGGAGTAGGAGAGGTGGTATGCTGGAGTTATTGGTGGTGGAACATGTGCACTGGTGAAGGGATGGGTATTTTAGCATAGTATGACTGAGACTCAATCCTAAAAGCCCTGTAACTGTGCTCACAGTGACTCAATTAAAAAATAAACTTTTTTTCAAAAAAAAGAAAGAAAAAGCAGGCAGGTACTGAAAAAGAAAATATAAAGTAGGAACAGATAAAATTGCATTAATATCTGGTAATATGCTGGCACAAAAATGTTTATCTGTGTATTAAAAAGCACTAAGTAAGAGAAAAAAATAATAAAATGTACACTTGATTTAAAAAAAAGAAGGTAGATCTGAGGCTGGAGCCATAGCACAGCGGGTAGGGTGTTTGCCTTGCACGCAGCCTACCCGGGTTCAATTCCCAGCATCCCATATGGTCCCCTGAGCAATGCTAGGAGTAATTCCTGAGTGCAGAAACAGGAGTTACCCCTGTGCATTGCTGGTTGTGACGCAAAAGCAAAAAAAAAACACGATTGAATATAATGTGGTCAATTTCATTGTGGAACTGACCACCGGGAGACTCCCATGTCCAACGTTTAGATTCAGCCTTCTGGAACTGCGAGTTACCATGGGTGGTCTTGGTAGACATGATGAACTCAGACAGACTTTCACCCTGTTCATTCCGTTCTAGGCCATGGCTCTCTTCAAGTTTATTGATTGTTTTAAAAATCATTTTCATGAGTCAGAAAGAGAGGGACAGACATAGAAGCACTGCACTCATTTGTGGAATATAAAATAACATAATATGAGACTGACACCCAAAGACAGTAGACACAAGGTTCACAAATATTGCCCCTGGAAGCCTGTCTCATGACCTGGGGGGAGAAGGCAGCTGGAATAGAGAAAAGATTATTAAGACAATGATGATTGGAGGAATAGTGCTAGATGTATGCTGAAAGTAGATAAAGGATCAAATGTGATAATCTCTAAGTGTCTGTATTGCAAACCATAATGCCCAAAACTAGAGAGTATGGGGGAAATTGTCTGCCATGGAGGCAGGGGGAGGGTTGGAAATGGGGGTATACTGGGGACAGTGGTGGTGGAGATTGTGCATTGGTGGATGGATGGGCATTTGATCATTGTATGATTGAAACTCAAACATGAAAGCTTGTCTCTGTATCTCATGGTGATTCAATAAAAAATAATCATTTTCAGATTGTTGAGTATTGAAATAACTGTTGTCTTAAAGGCTTCCTCAGGCAGATTACAGAGGACCAATGTCACTCTGGGTTTAAACTTCTTTCTGTTGACATTTTTGTATTCTAATTTAAACAATTCTTAGATGTTACCTTACACTTTTGACATGGGATAAGCTGGATAAATGCTGTCCAAGTCTATATAGTATTCTCTGTGCTATTGTTGGAAATGGAGAGGCGTTTACAAGAACATGTTCTCAGGTCCCATGTTTTTATGGTCTTATTCAAGTGTAGTTGTCAGTTTCAGATTTGGGGGGTAAGAGATCACACACAAGGTCTCCATGAGACTTTCAGAGCCTCATTAGAGCTCTGAAAACTTAGTCTGAGTTACAACGCCAAATGTCCGATGGGCTGTAGTCAAAGAAGATAGGCAGAACTGGATTGCCTCACGTTGATACTTGTAGGATAGATTTTCCTCCAGAAATTGCACTTCCTGACCTATTCATCTCTGTAATCTAGGGCCAGTTTTGCCCAAATTTGATACCTTCCGTTCCCTTCTCATTTTATTCTCTATGTAATAGATAAGTGAGGACATCCTATATTATTCCTTCTTTTAACTTCAATTAACATGATATGCACCAGTTTGATCTAAGTTGCAGTGAACTGCTTGATTTCATCATTGCTCATTGCTATGCAGTTCCATTGTGTATATAAGCCACACTTTCATTATCCATTCATCTTGCTTGTGTCACCTGGATGGTTTCCTTTATCCTAGCTGTTGCACTGAGATGCAATGAACAAAGGTGTGTGCATGTCCTTTGGAAGAACATTTTTTTGCATGTATTTTGGGAGTAGATACACAAAAGTGAGTTGCTGGGTCGTATGAAAGTTCTGTTCTTAATATTATTTTCCACAAGGGCTGAACTAGACAACATTCCCACCAACAATGAATAAAAGGTCATTTTTCTTAACTGAAAGTTGTTCCTAGTTTTTTATATATGCCATTCTCATTGGTGTAAGTTGATACTTTATTATCACCTTGATTTGGATTTTCCTGATAATATGTGACAAGGGGCAATTTTCCACATGCCTACGTGTCATCCATTTTGTCTACTTCAGAGAAGTGTGTTCTTTTTTTCACATTTTGATAAGTTATCATATGTATTGTGTTTTGATCTTTGTGGGTTTTATGTCTTGTATACAATACCTTATCTGACATATTGTATGCAAATATTGTCTCACATTCAGGGACTTCTAATTCTAGCATTGTAATTTCAGCCCTCATTTGTTTTGCTATGAAGAAACTTTATAATTTGTTTGTTTTTGTTTCTTTTCTCTTTGCTAATGGAATCATATAATTGAAAACACCTGTGAGTTCAAGTCCTGGATAGTTCTACTTATATTTTCCTTGATTCTTTAAAATGATTTCTTACTGCAATATAAATAAAAGAAATCCAGAAATTAAGTTCTGAAACTCAAAATAATATTGTTACTAGGGAAATAATAAGGATAATAAAATACTGAAAAGAATCTAAAGGACTTTGTGATTAGATAATGGAAGTAATTGGAAAAGAGGAGTTATTTAAACATAAAATGTTTAACATATTGATAGTGTCAATGACAGTAATAGCAGATCCAAGAATGGGGAGTTTAGAAACTGATTTAGGACAAAATAATATAAATATAGTTTTTATATGCACAAGTAGTTTTCATTGGTTGTGAAATCATTTAAGTTGGGCATTTGTGTAAATATTTGAATAGCAGAGATAATTTCCATACACTGAAGAATTTTCAGTCTAGTTGGGTAAATAAAGCTTCATATATAAAATAGTAGAAAGAAATATAAGATAAATATACAAACTCATGAGTATCAAATGCCTGGCAAAGAATGCAATTATATATTCTAAAATTTAAAAATATTTTAGTGAAGCAAGATAGTTTTACTGAATGAAACTTGCTTAAAAGACGTAAGAGGAAAGAAGGGAAATGTGTTCAAGAGAGAGCACAAGATTCAACAGGTGGAAATGAGCAAGCAAAGAAACACAGAGTCAAACAAACAAGATAAGCTTTTTAAGGGAGAACACTGGCTTGAAGATCAAACTAAAATTTAGAAGGCATTTCTAATTTATACAGCTCTTTTTGTGGCTCTGTGACCAATACATTGGTATTAGTCTTGACAAATATTAGCTGTCCATCACTGTCACTGTCATCCCCTTGCTCATCAGTAACGTCTCTCATTGAGAGACTTATTGTTACTGTTTTTGGCATATCCAGTATGCACGGGTAGCTTGCCGGGCTCTGCCACACGGGCTAGCTGACCATATACATAGGTATTAGTCTTTAGATGTTCAAACTGGCCCATTAATATAGTCTATTTTAATTTAAGTACCATGGAATTTTACCATGATATTTTGATCTCTATTGTTTTATAGTGCTATCACTCCAGCACAGTGGGTATGACATTTGTCTTGCATGCAGCCTACCCAGGTTCTATTCCTCTGCCCGTCTTGGAGAGCCTGGTAAGCTACCGAGAGTATCTCACCCGTACGGTAGAGCCTGGCAAGCTACCCATGGCATATTTGATATGCCAAAAACAGTAACAACAAGTCTCACAATGGAGGCATTACTGGTGCCCGCTCGAGCAAATCGATGAGCAATGGGATGACAGTGAAAGTGACAGTGACATTGTTTTATAGTATAATTTCATGTTAGATATTGAGATACCTACCCAGTTGCTTAGTTTTCAGTATGGCTTTGTATCTCTTCTTATTTCATAAAAATTTCATTAATGATTTAAATCCTTGAAGAATGTCATCTGAATTTGGATGGGGATTTTATTTAATCTATATGGTAGTGTTGCGGGTATGGTCATTTTGAAAAGATTTGTTCTTCTAATCCATGAGCATAGAATAGTTTTCCACTTCCTAAGGACTTTTTATCTCTTTCTTAAGTGATGTAAACTTTTCAAGATACAGATCTCCCGGACTGAAGCGATAGTACAGCGGGTATGGCGTTTGCCTTGCACGCGGCCGACCCTGGTTCAATTCCTCCATCCCTCTAGGAGAGCCTGACAAGCTACTGAAAGTATCCCGCCTGCACCACACAGCCTGGCAGGCTACCCATGGCATATTCGATATGCCAAAAACTGTAGCAAGTCTCATAATGGAGATGTTACTGGTGTCCACTTGAGCAAATCGATGAACAACTGGATGACAGTGCTACAATGCTACAGTGCTAGATCTCCCAGCTCTTTGTTAAGCATTTTCCTGTATACTTGATGCTTTTAGCCACACTTTAAATGAGATAGACTCTTTGATCACTTTCTCCTATGAGGCATTATTTGCATATTGGAATGCATCTGATTTTTTGTGTTCACTTTGAATCAGGCCACTTTGACATATTTTGTTTTGTTGCTTCAAGGATCTTTGGCAAACTATTTAGGGTCTTCTATATACATTATGGTATCTACAAGTAGTCATGATTTAACTTTATTTCTGATTTAGATCCTTTTGTTTTCTCTTTCTTGTCTGACTGACATTGCTAGGAGTTCTAATATAATACTGAACAAAAGTAAAGACAGTAGATACCCTTGCTTTGTACCTAATTTCAGCAGGAATGCTTTAAGTTTTTCATCATTTGTGATGAACACATATAAAGACATATATAAAACATATATTAAAAACATAGTATGAGACTAATACCCAAGGACAGTAGGAACATGGTACACAATGACTGATACACAGTTGGAAGTCTGCCTCAGGTGCTGAAAGAGAAAGCAGTTGTGATAGAGAAGGAACCACTATTGCAATTATAGTTGGAAATGACCACTCTAGATAAGATCTGTATTCTGAAAGTAGGTAAAGGAACAAAAAGATTAACTATCAGTATCTGTATTGTAAACCATAATGCCCAAAATAATAGAGAGAGAAGGAAATAAAGTGCCTGCCATAGGGACAGGCTCGGTGATGGTGGAGGGAAACTGAGTACATTGTTGGTAGTAAATGTACACTGGTTAGGGATGGGTGTTGGAATATTGTATGACTGAAACCAATTGTGAACAGCTTTGTAACTATGCATCTCACGCTGATTTAATTAAAAATACACTATTCACCACAATAAAGAGAAGTTGCCTAATAAAAGTAGAAAAACAGTGGTAGAAAAATTCAGTATGACTGGTCCATGGTAGGAAGCTTGCCACAAGTGAGGAGGAGTGCAATTAGCCCTGAGAAGGGACCACTATTAAAATGATAATTGGAAATGACCACTCTAGACAAAAACTGAGCTTTGAAAGAAGGTAAAGAAGGTAAAATGACATACTCGATAACCTTTTACTCGACATACTCCAATAAAAGTATTGAAAAAATGCCTAAAAGGACAGAGAGAAAGAGAGATAAAGAGAGAGAGAGAAAATTCTCTGCCATAGAGGGAGGCTTGAGTACAGGAGTAAAAAAAACACTGAGGACATTGGTGGCAGGAATTGTTCACTGGTGAAAGGATGGGTGTTGGAATATTGTATGACTGAAACAGTCATGAACAATTTTGTAACTGTATCTCATGGTGATTAAATTAAAATGATAATCAAGAAATGAAGTAACCAGTGCTAGGGAATGATATTGATGGGATTGGAGATAGTACACCCAAAGTGTTTGCCTTGCACATCAGCCTGATTTTGATCGCCAGAACCCCATATGGTCCCTGAGAATACTAGGAGGTATTCTGAGTTAATGTCCAGAAGTAAGCCCTGAAGATTACCGAATGTGCCCTCAAAACAAAACAAAAAATGAACTGTATTGGTTTGGGGTTAGTTACATAGGTGTTGATGGAGACTTATAGGAAATGGGGAAGAGGGAGAGATGAGATCCTTGAGAAGGGAGTCTGCTGCTTCCCTCTTTACTCACCATGGTCACCAGGGTAGTGCTTGGGGAAATATAGAACTGAGGGAAGTCTTCTATGACCCACTGCATAGGAAAGATCTCAAGGCTCACCAACCCCATGAGGCAGCTGTCATATTGCTCCTGAAATCCAATTGTTTTGTATGGTGTGGGAAATGATCCCTGCCCCCTTATTTTTCTTGGGGACCTTGAGATTCAGGCTTTAATGAAGAGTTACTCTTTTCAGAAATGGAAAGATAGTCTTAAATGTTTGCCAGGAGTTTCCATTCCATTGTGTTTCCCTCACAGAAAAGAATTTCAGAAGGAGACAGATAGTGAAGTACAATAGTTTTATTTCGACATTATGAGAAAGGGGAAAGAGCGGGCAAGAGCTCATAGTACGCATCTCAAATGGAGATGCAGGCCACCCCACAAATGGGAAGGTGTTTTGCTTTAGTTTGTAAGCTGATTTTGTAGGTTTTCTCCCAGCTGCTCCCATGTGGGGTTTTCTACCTAGATAAGAGTCTGCTGCTTTTGTGTCATCAAGGTGTAAAGATAAAACTTTTGGTGGTCTACACCCATGTCCTTATATGAAGCCATTACTTGTACTGAAATTTCAATCCTGGGAAGGGTGAGCCTTCTCTGGGCCTGTACTTGTGCCAGTTAGAGTCTTATCAGATCTCAGTTCTTGTGTCACAATGTAGATATGGAAGTAATGATTTTAACCACTTTAGGGCTAGTGACAGAGTAACTTCTTCAAATCACATCTTGGTTTTACAACATCTAAATAACTCATTACCAGGAATTCCCCACATACCTGCCTGCTTCACAGTCATTACTATCTTGAAGGCTCCTTCAGTCCTAATTTTGAGGGATTTTTATCATGAAAGGATGTTGTATTAATGTCAAAATCTTTTTCTGCAACAACTGATATGATCATCTAATTTTCATATTTCCCTACACTGATGTGGTAAATCATGCTAATTGATTTGAACATGTTGAATAATTCTTGCATCCCTGGGGTGAAACCCATTTGATAATGGTGTATGATTTATTTAATATGATGTTGAATCTGGATTGTTAAAGGTTTGTTAAAGATTTTTGCATCAAAGTTTATCAGAAAGACTGGTATGAAATTTCTTCTCTATAAATGTCTATGTATTTGTGGTTATTAGTAAAATGTGAACTTCACAAGTATTAGGAAACATTCATATTTCTCCAAAGTTTTGGAAGTGCTTAAGGAGTGACGGCAGTAAATCTTCTTTGAAGGTTTGATAGAACCCACCAGTGAATGCATCTAGATCAGGATTTTTGGTTTTGTGTAGATTCTTAATTACTACATTGATTTCCTTGCTTGTGCTTGGTCATTCAGGCTTTCTACTCCCTCCTCTTTAATTTGGGGAAGATTACATAATTCTAAGAATATGTCCATTTTTTACTTTCTTCAGCTTAACAACATAAAGTTGTTCATAGTAACTTCATTTTATTTGGAATTTCCTAGTAATATGTTTTAATTCCTCCCCTTTCATCTCTAACACAATATATTCAGACATTTTCTCTTTTATCTTTTTGAGTCTGACTAAAGATTTGTCAAACTTGATTATTCATTTGATAAGCCAGATTCTAGCTTGATTGATTCTTTGTATTCTTTTCTTATTTTCTGTATTATTGATTTCTGCTCTGGTTTTTATCATTTTGCTCCCACTACTATTGGAGTTCATTTATTGTTCCTTCTGTATATTTTAGATTGTTAATTGATCTTTTTCTTCTTCCTTAATGTAGGCCTGCATTTCTATGAAGTTCCCTCTCAGAATCTGTTTTGCTGTATCCCACAGATTCTGTACTTCTACCTTCAGTATCATTTGTTTCAATTAATCTTTAATTTATTAGTTGATTTCTTCTTTGAGCCAATTGTTATTTAGCAGTGATGTGTTTGGCTTTCCAACATTAGAACTTTGCTTCCTTTCTATGACTAGTTTCTACTTTATGACTCTGGTGTCTGAGAGGAAACTTTGATTTTTCATATTTGTAAATTTATGTTTGTTTGCCCCCCTCAATGGTGCACCACTACATCATGGCGAGGGGGTGTCAACGGTGCCAACTGGTGAAGAGTAAACCAATAGGTGATATCCAGAGATGTAGGCAGGTACAGTGCTGGACTCGTTGCATCGACTGTATAGATCTGGCCAGTACTATCTGTATGTGAGCAACATGTCTAGGCACAGGTGTGTGCCATGTTTGTCAGCATGCATATCATTATAACATGCCACCCACATGGCAGAACCTGGCAAACTACCTGTGACACATTTGATATTAAAAAAAGTAACAAAAATGGGCCTCATTCCCCTCACCCTGGAAGAGACCCCAACATGGCAGCATTAAGAAGGATGAACAAGGAGAGGCTGATAAAATCTCAGGGTTGAACGAGGCTGCCAAAACAAAGAAGGACTTAAATAACACTCTGCACTTTTAATGCATGTATGCTGGCATTGGAAGCATCCATCAAGGACATGATGGCGCAAGCACAGAAGATCAAGTACAACATCATTGGTCTGACCAAGACGAGAAGGCATCAATCATGCCATTTTTGACGCTGGAGAAGAACTGTTCCTTGGAACATGTAACAGTAGAGGCATCAGTGGTGTTGGTATGCTCATCAACACAAACTTGGCCATGAGCACTGATTCGTTAGAATGCCTAACAACCAGAATCAGACGCTTTCATTTGAATAGCTGTGGCTCATTGCCAGCAGTTTCTATCTTTGTCATCTATGGAACAACATCCAACTACAACGAAGAAGAAATTGAGATGTTCTACATCGAGCTGAGGAAATCTTATAAAGAATACCACACCTTCTATAAGGTCATTGTCGGTGATTTTAATGCCAAGATAGAACAGAGAACGTCACCCAAGGAACTCCACATCGGGACCCACGACCTAGAATGGAATAAACAGGGTGAGAGACTATCTGAGTTAATCATGTAGACCAACACCATCCAGTTCCAGAAGGCCGAATCTAAAAGCTGGACATGGGAGTCTCCCGGTGGACAGTTCCACAATGAAATTGACCACATCATATTCAATTGATGGTTTTGCCAGATGTCGCTATTGTCTCAAAATTCCAAACAGAATCAGACCACCATTTTCTTTGTGTGAAATTCTACTGCACGGATCATGGAGAAAGGGCTTCAAAGTTGAAAAGAGAACTCCCAGAATGACCACCAACTGGGAGCTCTTTGGCACTATTGTGGCAAAATGGGAAGATGCCATCCTTGACAACATCGTCGAGGAATACTATCGACTGGTACAGCACCTCCATGATTGTGAGAGAAACACTGAGAGAAAGTCACAAAAAAGATGCCTGTCTTTGGAAACTCTCGAGCTAAAATGTCAACATGGTTTGGTGTGAACCTCAGGCAACCACAAGCTAACGTCTGAGCTCACAAAGCTGTGCAGAGAAGCGATAAAGGAAGACCTCAAAGAGAGAAGAGCAGCAGTGTTGGCTGATGCGGCAGAAGCCAGGAAAAGTAATCTCAATGCCGGCCTGTCCTTCGCCAACTATAAGACCAAGATGACTGCACTCCTATGTCCTAATGGATCTACCACATCTTCCAGAAGGGCAATGGAAAAGGTTATCTATGATTTCTACTTGGATCTCTTCAATAGTCACGTCCACCTGCCCACATACCAAATTCTGTAAGATGGATATGTCTTTCCCAGCGTTTTCCCTTCCAAAATTTGACACGCCATTTTATCAGTAAAGAACCGTACAGTACCCTGTTGAGACAAGCTCAGAACCAAACATCTTAAGAATCTGCTGACAGTCCTCATCAATACACTTGCTCGGCTCTTCACATGCTACCTCTGTGACTACAAGGTTCTTTGAAATGGAATACTAGCAGGACTGTTCTGCTATACAAGAAGGGAGACATCCACGACATTAGCAACTATCGCCCAATCTGACTGTTGTCCATTGTCTACAAGTTATTCATGTGAGTCATTTTGAATAAAATTGGCAGGACACTAGACGAAGGACAACCATGCGAGCAAGCCGGGTTCCCAACAGATTCAAAATGATCGACCATATCTACATGGTGACCAACCCCATTGAGGTTTTCAGAGAGTTCAAGATGCTGCTCTGTCTAATGTTCATTGATTTAAGGAAGGCCTTTGATTCTGTTGAGACTGAAGTGGTCACCGAAGCCCTAGCCAGACAGGGTGTTCAAACTCATTACATCAGGATCCTCTGTGAGCTGTATTACAGATTCACCACCAGGTTCTCACCATTCTACAAAAAAAATGATCATCGACATAAAGAGAAGGGTTCATCAGGGCAATACCATTTCACTGAAACTCTTCAGTGCCACCCTCAAGAACATCAATGCGATGACTAGAATGGAAAGGAATGAGAGTGAAGATAGACAGTCAGCAACTACACCACCTCCGTTTCGCTGATGACATCATTCTAATAACACCAAATATTAGCCAAGCGGCATGAATGCTGTCCGACTCGAACATGAGTGTGAAAATGTCGGACTGCAGCTGAATCCCAAGACAATGTTCATGAGAAATGAACTGGTCCCTGACGTTCCATTTGTTCTCAACAAAACAAACATCTCCGAATGCAGCAGTTATGTGTACCTAGGTCGAGAACTCAACATTACGAACGTCCTGCCACCTGAGCTGTGCAGAAGGAAGAGAGCAGCATGGAACACCTTCAAAATCATTGAAGTTGTTAAGAGGATGAAGAAGCTCCAGCTCTGGACACATCTTTTCTACTCCACCATTCTTCCTGCACTAACATATGCCTCAGAGACCAGGGCCCTATGAGAATAGGATAAGAACGTTATTCAGGTCTCCCAAAGAGGAATCGAAAGAGCTATGCTTGGAATATCACGTTTCACTCAAGTGAGAGAAGGAATTCAGAGTTCCGACTTTCATCATTTATCAAAATTCAGGGACACTGTCTTGTTTGCCAAGGTTTTGAAAATCAGCTGGGCTGGACACGTAATGTGATTTGGAGACGACCACTGGAATAGATCTGTTACCTACTGGATTCCACGGGATGTCAAAAGAATGCTGCCCACCTACAAGATAATCAGACTTCTCTGTCAAGACCCTGAATGAACGATTTGAGGATCTTCAAATTCCTTAAGCAAGCAGACGCCATTGGGAGATGCTAGAACACAATAGGGACAAATGGAGATGTTACTAGCGCCTGCTTGAACAAATCGATGAGCAACGGGATGACAAGTGATACAACTGATGTTTGTTTGATTTACACTCTAGTATGTGATATGTTCTGGAGAATGTTTCGTGTGCCCTAGAGAACATTGCACACCTAGCTTAAGGGGCTGAAGGTCCTGGTATATGTCAATTAATACAAGTTCTTCTAGCTCCTTCTTTAGGGCTCCTACATCTTTACTGATATTCTATCTGGCTGATCTATATATTGGTGAACTTGGAGTGTTGAAACGACCCACTATTACTTGTTTCTGTCAAAGAATTTCTGTAGTTCTGTTGAGAGAGTTTTTTGTGAACCTTGATGATCTTTCATTGGCATAATCATTGATAAGTGCAATTAATATTCTATTGTTTCCTTAAGCAATAGGTAGTACCCATTTCTGTATCTAATAACTTCCTTTAGGTTAAATTAACTTTGGTCTGATATAAATATTGGTGTCCTAGTTTTTTTTTCTCTCCCTCATTGGCTTGTATGATTGTTATCCTTTCACTCTAAGCCTGCATTTATCCTATGAGTTTAGGTGTGTTTTGTGTAAGCAAAATAGAAGATTTTCTTTCTGGATCCATCCAGTTACCATATGCCTTTTGATTGAATATTTGAGTCCATTGATATTCAGAGATATTGATATAAAGGGTTGTAATGCCTTTTGTGTTTTTGTGTGTTTGTGTGGTTTTATTATTTCTTCAAAAGCTGTTTGCAGAATTAACTAACAGAAAGCTTTTCAGAATTACTTGAAAGATTCATTCAATTGTTGCAAATGTTGCAAGCTCTTGTTTGTCTACAGTGGTTTTTAATTAATTTTTTAATTTTTTAAATTTTTTAATGAATCACCATGATGTACAGTAGTAGACTTACAAACTTTCATGATTATGTTTCAGTCATAAAATGATCGAGTACCCATCCCTCCACCTGTGCACATTTTGAACCACCAATTTTCCCAGTATCCCTCCCACCACACCGCCCCATGCTTCCTTTGTGCCTTAGTGGCAGACACATTCTTTTTTACTCTCTCTCCTTTTGGGTGTTATGGTTTCCAATGCAGGTAGTAAGTTAAAGAAACATTGGTACGTATACACAATGGAATGCTATGAAGTTGTTAGAAAAAATGAAATTTGCATATAAGTGGGTCAACATGGGGAGTGTCTGCAGTGATTTTTATCCCTTTTTCAAATCTAAATGACAAGATAGTAGCTGCTATCCTGAAAGTTTTTTCATTAAGACAGGGCTGGAGCAATAGTATTGCGGGTAGGGCGTTTGCCTTGCACGCGGCCAACCTGGGTTCGATTCCCAGTATCCCATATGGTCCTCTGAGCACCGCCAGGGATGATTCCTGAGTGCAGAGCCAGGAGTAACCCCTGCACATTGCCAGGTGTGACCCATAATGCAAAAAAAAAGTTTTTTCATTCAGTACTTTGAAAATGTCTCTTAACTGTTTTCTTTATTGCATGATATCATATGGGATATCTATTATGACTCTTATGTTACTTTCTTCATAATTGATGTTTTTCTTATTTTTTGATGCTTTTAGTTGTCCCTTTATTTTGTTTTTACCATTTTGTTTACTATCTTTTTCAGTATTGTTATGTTAGAGTGTATTTTGTTTGCTACACATTGGGCCTCTTAAATCTGTTAGATTATTGTTAATAATGCTCTGCAAACCATAGGAAGACTCAAAAGGCTGGCTCAAGAAGAAATGGAAAATGTCTTTCTGCTATGGAAAAAAATAACCTCAAAATCTGTGAAGTATCCCTCAAACATGCCACCACCTTCTGGGCTCTTCTCTTAAGAAAAAGCCCTGAAAATTTTGATCTCTCCCTACCCCAGAGAGGGATAGGTTGGACTACTGCCCAGGTCACTTCTATGAGAATATGAGAGGCCAAAGGCCACCTTCAACTCATCATGCTGACCTGCTCTTTGCATCTTTATATGGGCCTAGCCTGGATAACTCTGATGTGACAGGTAAAATTACTAATGCCTTTATTAATATAAGTCAACTGTTTGTCCTTAACCCAGGGTTGCTCAGCAAAAATGGGAGTGTTCACCAACATTGCTGTATTTATGCAAAATAATTAGCCAAGTTCAATAAAAGCAAACCTCTTTAAAAAGTAAATGTGGAGAGAAAATTATGCTTCATAACATGCCTTTTTGTAGAAATTAGATCCTAGTTCTATGAGGTCTCTATTAGCATACCATTTATGTGTTAAACTTTCTGGAAGAATGAGGATACAAAATATCCCCTTCTAAGGTACAAGTTTTCAAGCAATACTTTCAGTATACTTACTCCTAAGGGTCAAACTGTCCAAAGACCATAAGGTTGTTATTCTTAATCTCACAGTACTTCAAACTAGAAAGCAATTGAGGAATTTTTTTGGGAATAACAGGATTCTGAATAATTTGGATCCCCAACTATTGCATTATAGTAAGACCTCTCTTTAAGGGGCAATAAAGGGGGTTAATTTTGATCCCCTAGATGAAAATAAGAGCTACCAACTGGTATCAAAAACTCATTTGTCACAAAGAGAGAAAAGAAAAAAAAAGAAAAAAAACTCATTTGTAAATTAACTTTTGAATCACCATGAGATAGACCATCATAAAACTTTTTATTGTTGGGTTTCATTCATGCAATGTTCCAACACCCATCCCTCCACCAGTATTTATTTCCCACCACCAATAGCCCCAGTTTCCCTCCTACCACCTCCCTTCCCCCACCTCCCTTCCCCCACCTCCCTTCCCCCACCTGCCTTTATGGCAGTCACCTTTCTTTTTTTATATCTCCTTTTGTGCAATATGGTTTGCATTACAGGTACTAAGAGGTCATCGTGTTTGTCCAGGGTGTTCAGTATTTTTTTCGGAAAGGCACAGCTCGAGTAACTCTTATTTAACTGGGTGATAGCTTTTGGCTGTGGATGTGACTGCCTGAGTTTCTGGATGTACAGGGAGGTGGGGGGAGGTATCCCATCCCAACGTTGAGACAGCATGAGATTCCAGTCACAAAATTCACATACTCAAATTTTCAGCAGACTGATATCTTCTGCAGTGGTGGAGTCTGTCTGTGGGCATGTCAGCAATTTTTGATTGTGGGGGCAAGTGGTTGCTGAGGGCTCTGTTTGGGTGGGCACTGTGATAACCTTCCCTCCAACGTGCCCCAGTCTGTTCAGCTTTGTGTGGATCCAAAAATAACAGACCTGTCTCTTTTAAGATTTATTTATGAGTTTCTAAATTGATGCAAGTAGAAAACCTTATATGGTGGCACTGCAGTTACTTACAGCAGTGTCTTAGTGACTTCCAGTATTTCAGAAGTATGGGGAAGTGGGGGTCAGTACTTCAACTCAATTCCGACCATGAGCAAGCCTGGATACTTCAGTCAAAAAACCCATATAGCTGAATTTTCAGCAGGTTAATATCTCAGTGAGGTCTGTCCTAAGATGGTGGAGCCTGGCAGGGGCTGTGGAAGCGATTTTGGATTATCAGAACAAGCAGCTGCTAGAGGCTCTGCTTTGGCGGGCACTGGGGTAATCCACCCCCTCCAATGTACCCAAATTATTTTAAGCCTTGTGTGGCTCCAATAATAACTGATTTTGATCCTTTTCACGATTTATTCATGGATCTGTGAAGCTGTTAGTGTCTGTGATCTAAGGAATGAGTGCAACACAAATGTGAAAGTTTAGCAGAGCTTTATTTTGCACCAAGCACAGAGTCCAGATACTGATCAATCAATCGGTCAGGGCTGTCTCCCCAGAAAGAGCATGCCCTTACATCTCTGAGTTCCTTTTATACCTCCAACCCCGTCAACCGACCTGTTCCCTGATTGGTGGGCCTCAGAGAGGTTGGGAACTTTATGACTCAGGGGTTGACTACCTTTTCCTGGGTCTGCTATTTCAGTTATTTCTTTCTCTTTCCCTACTGGTCCCCCAACTCCTGAAGTTGGCAGTTATTCCAGCTAGGTGGGCCCTAACAAAGCAAGGCAGATAAATGAACTTGTATGGTGAGCCAGAAGTGGTATGTAGGTGGGGCACTCACATACCTAACTCTTGACTGTTTAATTTCTTGAGAAACTTGGTTCTGAGTTGTTGGAATCTGACCAGAGGCACAGCAGTGATTTTAGGATGTCTGAAGGCACTATCAGGCTGCTGATGCACTAGCTCTGCTGGTGGAGGTCACCCTGCTGGTGGTGCCATGCCCCTTAGCCTCCATTGCCATGGCCACAGCAGCCCTGGCAAGGAGTAGGACCCGAGTCAGGGCTGCTACCATTCATGACTTTAGCACTCTTGTTGGGCCATAGACACCAGTAGAGCAGAGCCTGACCAGGGGGCACACATTCCCATCCTGAGACTCCAGACAGTTAACATTCAGGAAGGTTTTCTCCATGATATGCTTTGGGCCGCGTGGACTGGTCCCAGGAAAAAATGGTGGCAGGGCTGCCCCACCGGCAGCAAATCACCACTGGCAGCAAATCATAGTGGGAACCCAGGGAGGCACCTCAACTCTGGGACCCATGCTCTGTGGTGGTGCAAAATTGGACCAGAAGAGCCCCATTCAGATAAGTTAAAACTCTACCGCCACCGATAGCACTGAGATCTGTGGTAGTTCAGCCAGCTGGCAGTCACACTGCTGCCATCCTCACAAATCCCACTCCAGGTCGGTGCTCCATGGTGGGTGACCAGCTGATTTCTTTTAATGTTGCTGTCCTGGGGACAGAATATCCAAGGGGCATCTACATTCAACACAGAATTTTTTTTTACCCCATTGGCCGTTGAGAGCTCTGAGAGTTGCCATCCCTCCACCAGCTCTGGCACTTGTTGCTTTACTGCAATGGTCCATCTTAACCACAATTCCACTAAAACTTTAAAGATCATTTAGTTTCAGCTCCTGTTTCAGCAATAAATAATCTAGATAAGCCTTTTACCTTATATGTAGCTGAAAATAAAGGCATGACACTCTGTCTCTTAACCCAAAATCTGTGGGAAATTCCTAGTCCTGTAACCTATCTATCTAAACAGTGTGGCCTATTTATCCAAACATGTGGCCTGCACACCTCCAAGCAGTGGCAAAGGAGTAAGCAAAAATTCCTCTAGTACAATTCCTCTAGAAGTCCAGACACCCCATAAATTTCAGAGTATGCCTGAAATAAACTGTTAATGGCTGACAGGTAGGAGACTGACAAGTAACAAGCCCTACTGTTAGACTCTCCAGGAGTGACTCTTAGGGCTTGTTAGACACTTAATCTAGCAACTCTCACTCCTCTCCTTGAGGAAGCCTGTGAAAATAGAGATCACCTGTTTACAGAGGTGATCAGACAAGTATATTCTTGTAGGTCTGATTTAAGAGACAGCCCTTTGGATAATCCAGACGAAACTTTGTTTGTTGATGGAACTAGCCTAGTTCATGCAGGTAATCAAAAATTACACATGCGTTTGTGAGTCTGACCAGGATAATTGAAACAAAAACCTTCCCAAGGGGAACTTCCGCACAAAAATCAGGATTAATTGCTTTCGTTCAAGCCTGTCAATTGGTGGAAAGATTTAAGATAAGTATCTATATGGATTCTAAATATGTTTTCTTAGTCTTACATGCTTATTCCACAATGTGGAAAGAAAAAGGATACCTAACAGGAATAAGGCAATCCGACAAATAAATAGCAGTTATGCACTACTGGGAACCATAAAAAATGGGACACTGAGATAATTGAAGGAAATCATCAGGCAGATGCTGTAGCTAGAAAATCAATCCTTAGTTCTTGTTCAATTGTGGGACTTATATACCACCAAAAAAAGGTGTCGAATGCTTGAAAGAAGATTAGCAATGGGCATTGCACAAGATTTTCAAAAGGCAACTAATGATGCTTTATCAAGTAATGAAGAATACTTACTCTTGGCCAAATGAAGTGGGAAAGTTTTAAATTTTCATGCGGTCCCCACTTAGGAAGAGATGCCTTAATGTTAGCAACATAAGTGAAACTATTTTCTATAAAAAATGCTAAATAAGAGAGTAAGAGAAGTGACTAAGTTAAGCTTTGTGTGCTACTAATGAATATGATGGTGATCCTAAGCCTCCTATCCTGGCACCACGTGTTCAGCATCTAGGTAACTACACAGGAGAGGATTGGCAGTTTGACTTCACACAAATGCCTAAATGCTCAGGATACAAACATATATTGGTTCATATTGACACCTTCACTGGGTGGGTAGAAGTTTTCCCCATTTGTACTGAGAAAGTCAGATAAGTATATAAAGAGTTTCTTAAGTAATTTCTATATTTTGCTTACTCAGATCACTACAAACTAACAATAGTATCTTCATTCACTTCTAAAATTACTCAAGACTTAGTCTCTGATTTAAAAATAAATTTTCAGCTCTACACATCCTGTCACATCCAATGATCGGGAAAAGTGGAGACATTTAATTACACCTTAAAATGGTATTGGGAGAATTAAGCAAGAAAATTGAACTTTACCCTCACTCTTGCCTGTAGCTCTTCTCAGATACATAATAGCTACAAAGGTATAATTTTAGCCTCTTGAGTTTTATGAGGATGGACATCTTATCAGACCCAGAGAGTTTAAGATTGACTAAAAGGAAAGGACCTTACCAAGATTTCTTAAGCACTCTCCATGGCTGTAAAATTTAATGGAATTTCTAGCTGGGTTCATCTCTACAGGAAAATACCAGCTCCATTCATGCATACAGTGATCAAACTATGACAGACTTTGACAGAAAGTGAATCAGACTATTGGGTAGCTATGAAACCATTGAGATATTGAAACTCCTCTTTAAGAAACTGTTACACTGAACAACAACCTTTGTCTGATAACTTCGAACATACTTTTACAGGTAAACTGTGAAAACAAAAACAATTTCTTTTGCAACAGATTTACCATCATGTAAAAGAAGCAATAAAACTGCTGTAGCCATTGTATTGCTAAAATGTTTTGTCTTCCCAAGGATAGAGAAAAGTGCTTTTTACTACTCCAGTTATAATTATGTTTTCTCTTTTCAGACTTTTAGACAGACAACCCTGAGACCCATTGCCTGGGTCCATTAATACTAAGATATCCCGAGCTATTGCTCCTTTTCATAGGCTTGAACTGTGTCTACTCGTCTACATGGACAAATTACAAAAGATGGGCCTTTACTCATCTTTCCCCTAACAATTGAAGGAGGTAAAATATGTATGGAGGAAAGGTTGCGGGCAGGAAGATATGTGGACCTAGGTAATGCATATTGCGCATATCTGAAACCTAAACCAGCCCAATGGCATGGAGACCTTTGACACAAAGGACCCATGTAATTAGTCCAGAAAGCCATCTGAGACTTCCTGAAAGGACAGTGGACCTCCTGGGAGGAGGCACTTCAACAATACAACTAGTGTTCAACATACAAGTAAGGCCAGGTTAAAAAAAATGTGTAAAGACCATCATATTTAAAAAAAAGAGTTCCAAGCTCTTTGGAGCCCCAAGCTCCCCTTGATAAACATCCTAACAATGGAGTTGTAGGGAGCAGTTTGGGAAAGTACATACAAACTAGACTTGAACTAAGGAAGCACATGCTTGTGTTGGTAACAGGTGGAAATGAGAGCCAAAATAAGAGAACTAGAAAAAATGCCATTAATAAAAATTTTGGTAAATGAAATGAAAAACTCAAATGGATGTCCTCAACAGCAGAGTAACAAGAGCTGAAGAAAGAATCAGTGAGCTTGAAGATGAGATGCAGAAAACCTCAGGAAATAGCAAAATATGGAAAAAGACATCAAAATATTGAAAAGGCAGACAAGAGAACTATAGTATGAATTCAAGGAGAACAACATAAGATTCATCGAAGGTCCAGAGGGACAGGGAGATAACCTCAATGAGGTAGTAACAGTAAAAAATTCCTGAAGCTGGTGCAAGCCTCCAGCGTGCTTGGGATTGGAGTGACTCTGCATTACTACAGTGCTTACAAGAATAAGATAAAATGGTTTGAGGCCTTGCACTGCTCCATCCAGAGCAAGGTTATAGAAATTCCAGGCAATTGCAAAAAATTAATAAAAACAAACAAACAAAAAAACAAAACAAACAAGTTACTGAAGCTGGATAACACCGGCATCCAGATTCAAAGATCTGGTTGCCCCAAGGTAACCAGCTAAAACAAATCTTTCGGAAAGGCCCTGGTATCCAACGATGGATTTCAGACTGAAAGACATTAGTAGAAGAGACAGTTTAAGGTCATTTCTTTTTTCATTATATTTTTACTTGAATCAGCATGAGATATACAGTAACGATGTTGCTCATGATTGGGTTTCAGTCATACAATGTCCCATCACCCATCTCTTCACCAGTGTACATTTCTCACCACCATTAATGTCCCCAGTTTCATTCCCAATCCCTTCCCCGCAGCCTACATCTATGGGAAGCACTTCAATTCTCTCTCTCTCTCTCTCTCTCTCTCTCTCTCTCTCTCTCTCTCAGTGTGTGTGTATCTTTACTTTTGGGCATAATGATTTGCAACACACATACTGGAAAGTTATCATGTTTGTCAATTTACCTAATCACAACATTCAGTTCTTGTACAGAGTGATTATTTCCAACTCTGGCATAGTGGTCTCTTCTCTATCCTAGGTGTCGTGCCCCAGACATAACTTGTGTTCACCATTTGTGACTTAAAACTACTGACAATAGACTTCAAAGGATATTGGTAGCAACATAATAGGATAATAGCAACATAATATACTTCAACACCACTTTTACATCTCTTGATAGATCAATTATACTAAAACTAAGTAATAAAATACTGGCTTCACAGGATAAGAGGGCTAATAGATATATGCAAGGCTTTTCATCCCTCAAAAGCCAAATACACATCATTATCCAGTGCAGATTTAACATTTTTCAAGATAGAATACATGCCCCAAAACAAAACTCCATAAAATTTAGAAGATAGAAATTCTATCAACTATATTTTAAGAATGTATTGCACTGAAAATAGAATTGAATGACACACAGAGATGCATAATCAAATAAAACACCTATAAATAAAACAGTTCAATTCTGAACAACATATGGATTGGAGAAAAATCAAAAAGAAAATCAAAAGATTCCTGGAAACAAATGAGAATGAGAACACTAGTTACCAGAACTCAGTGGGACACAGCAAAGGCAGTGATAAGAGGAAAGATCATAGCTCCGCAAGCATTCATCGGGATGGAAGAAAGCCCCACATAAATAATTTGACATCACAACTTAAGATCTTCGAAAATGTACAAAAAGTCAAAGGAGACGAAACAAGGCAAGAGAATGAAAATAATAAAACTTACAGTAAAATTAGAGAGCTGAAATTCCTCCTCCCCCCAAAAAAAATCCAAAAGAGCAATGAAACCATGAGCTGGTTCATTGAGAAAATAAACAAGATTGACAAAGCAACAGCAATACTGACAAAAAGAGAGAGAAAACCTTAATAAACCAAAACCAGAAACAGAAGGGGGACATCACAGCAGAATCCATAGAAATTAGAAGGATCATCAAAGAGTACTCTGAGAATCTATATGCCACGAAACAAGTGAACCTTGAAGACATGTATAAATTTGTGGATTCCTATAATCTTACAAGGCTAAACCAGGGATATTTGGAATCCCTGAACAGACCTATCATTATTGAGACAACTAAAATGATAATCAAAGGTCTTGCTCAAAACAAAAGCCCTGGCCCAAATGGATTCTGTAGTAAATTCTACAAAACCATTAAAGAGGACCTACCACCAATATGTTTCAGACTTTTCCAGGAAAAGGAAGAATCAAAAACACAACCAAAGAGCTTCTATGAGGAAAATATCATCCTGATACCCAAAGGAGACAGAGATATCACAAAAAATAAAATTAAAGGCTGATATCCGTGATGAACACAGATGCAAAGATCTTCAACAAAATACTAGCAAAGAGAATCCAACAACTGATCATAAAAATCATAGACCATGACCAGTAGGATTCATCCCAGAGATACAAGGATAGATTAACATTTGCAAGTCAATCAACATATTAATGAAAAAAAATATGATTGTATCAATAGATGCAAAGAAACGTTTGGCAAGATCCAACGCCATTTCCTGATAAAAACACTCAACAAAATGGAAGTAGAAGTAACTTTCCTCAATATAGTCAGAGCTGTCTACCGCAAGCCCAAGGAAAACATTATCCTCAATGAAGAAAACCTGAAAATCTTCCCTCTAAGATAAGTCACAAAACAAAGTTGCCAGCTCTTGCCACTTCTAATCAATATAGTACTGGAAGTACTTGCCATAGCAGTTAGGCAGTAAAAAAATATCAAGGTCATCAAGATAGGAAAGGACTGAATGAGGCTTTTTCTATTTGCAGATGCCATGATATTAAGAAAATCCTAAAGACTCTACAAAAAATCTCCTAGAAATTATAGATTTGCACTGCAAAGTGGCAAGTTCCAAAATCAATATCCAAATGTTCGTGGCTTTCCTATCTACAAGTAATGAAAGAGAAGAAACATATATTAAACAAAATAACCCCATTCACAATAGTGCCTCAGAAAATCCAGTACCTCAGAATCAGATTAAATAAGGAGGTAAAGGACCTATAAAAACAACTACAAAACACTACTTCAAAGAGATAAAAGAGGGCATGAGAAAAAGATATAAAAGACATCCCTGTTCATGGATTGTGAGGATTAATATTGTCAAAATGCTATATCTCAATAGTAAAATCTGAATCCATAAGGTTCATCAAAGAAAACGTAGCAGAATCCTCCATGTCATTGAAATTAAAGACATCTTCAAAGATTAAACACCACTGAACAAGCAAGGGGAAGGAAACATAAACAAATGGGACTACATTAAACTAAGAAATATCTGCGCCTCAAAAGAAATGGTGACCTTAACATTGTCAAAATGGCAATACTCACCAATGCATTAAATAGATTCAATTCAGTCCCTATAAGGAAATACATGACATTTTTCAATAGACCAAACACTCCTGAAATTCATATGGAATAATAAATCCCCAAAAATATACAAAGTGATCCATGGGAGAAAGAAGATGGGAGCCATCACCTTCCCCAACTTCAAATTGTACTAGAATGGTAGTATTTAAAACAACATGGTATTGAAATAAAGATAGACCCACAGACTAATGGAATAGAGGGCGTATCCTGACATAGACCCTCAAATTTATGATCATTTAATCTTTGAAAAAGGAGGAAAAATAAGAAGTGGAGTAAGGAAAGCCTCTTCAACTAGCGGTGCAGAAAAAAATTAGGAAGCTACGTGTAAAAAATGAACTCAGACCTCTTTCTAACACCACCCACAAAAGTCAGATCAAAATGGATTAAATATCTCAGCATCAAACCTCAGTCCATAAGTTAGATGGAAGAAATCTCAGGTAAAACCCTACATGAAATTGGAGATAAAGGCATCTTCAAAGATGACACAAAACTAAGCAAGCAAGTGGAAGCAGAGATATCACGTCTCAAGAGGATGCAAGATGCAGGATGACACAGTGTGATAAGGAAGGGACAGATGACTACATGCAGTGTCTTTTTTTCCAAATAATCAGTGGTTATACACTATCCGTAGATAGTGTATAACCAATTTCCTACCACTAATAATGGCAATCATCGTATAGCAGTATATTACATAGCACCTTTCCTCCTTTATCATCAATCACGTATGATCACTTATTAGTTAATTTGTTAACTACTGTAATGCATCAAGGTGCCAACCGAGAGATGCAAGACCGGGGCCGTTCCCAGTTTGGGGAGGCACAAGGAGTTCCTTTTACTCAATGACTGCACTTGTACAGTCAAATCCTAGGCCTGAGTTTATCCCACAGTCACCATCTAAAGAAACTGTCTTCCAACAGCTCCTCCTGTTTTATTTTTTTAACATGGCTGAACAATGCACAATGGGAAGACTTTAATCAAATTAATGTTCAACGTAACAATAATGAATACCTGTTACAATAATAATGAATATTAGGGAAATCAAACTTCCACCAATTAATTGAGTACTGCTTTGCATCCAGCTAGAGGGGTCCATTCAGGCCAAGGCAGCAGATATTTCTTCAAGGCCATCAAAATCAGAATTTGGTGATAGAGTGGCAAACGCTTCTGCAACCTGTTGTTGAGGGCTATAAACATCTAAGGAAATGTTGGTGGCAATTTCTTGCAAATGATATTTAATTTGATCCCACCATTCTGTCCTATATTCTGCCCTTACCGAGTAATGCAAAAGGTGGTAGTATTCCAATCATAGTGCAGCATTATCTGCTGCTGTATAGCAGCAAATTGGTCTCCTAACCATTGTACAGCCTCTTGTAATTCACCCATATTCTGGTCTAATTCCTCATCTATACAAATTTATTGGTTCCAAAACATAAGGGAAGCTTGAGTCCAGTTCTGCACACAGTCAGGCATCTTGAGGACAGTGTGACAGGCCATCCCAAGTGACAGTGGCTGTGGTGGTAATGGCAATAAGTTCTATCACACCAGCAATAACCCAACCAATGTATCTGTGGGCTATATGTAGAAGCGTTTCCATGACCTTAAAAATCAATCTGGCCAGTCTTTGTGGTGTGAGATGATATCTCATTGTTGTTTTGAGTTGCATCTCCCTGATGACTAGTGATGTGGATCATTTTTTATGTGCCTTTTGGCCATTTGTATTTTTATCTGTGGAAGCTTCTGTTCATTTCTTCTCCCTATTTTTTTGGTGGGATTGGAGGTTTTTTCTTATACAATTCTACTAGTGCCTCGTATATCCTGGATATTAAGCGCTTATCAGATGGGTACTGGCTAAATATTCTTTCCCATTCTGTGGGCTCTTTCTGTATTTTGGTCACTGTTTCTTTTGAAGTGCAGAAGCTTCTTAGTTTGATGTAGTCCCGTTTGTTTTTGTTTGCTTCCCCTTGCATGGTCAGTGCTGTTTCATCCTTAAAGATGCTTTTAGCTTCAATCTTATGGAGAGTTTTGCCTTCATGTTCCTCTATGTACCTTATAGATTAATGTCTGATATTGAGGTCTTTATTCTACTTTGATCACACATTCAAAAGAACAAAAGCAACCAGTGCTAGCATGGATGTGGGGAAAAAGGGACAATCTTTCACTGTTGGTGGGAATGCCGATTGGTCCAGCCTTTCTGGAAAACAATATGGACAGTCCTTCGAAAATTAGAAATTGAGCTTACATATGACCCTGCAATACCTCTTCTGGAAATATATCCTGAGGATACAAAAAAAGCACAGTAGAAATGACATCTGTACCTATATGTTCATTGCAGCACTGTTCACAATAACCAAAATCTGGAAACAATCCAAGAACAGATGACTGGTTAAAGAAATTCTGGTACATCTACACAATGGAATACTATGCAGCTGTTAGGAAAGATGAAGTCATGAAATTTGCATATATTTGGATAGACATGGAAAGAAAGTATCATGCTAAGTGAAATGAGTCAGAAAGAGAGGGACAGACATAGAAGGACTGCACTCATTAGTGGTGTATAGAATAACATCACGTGAGACTGACACCCAAGGACAGTAAATACAAGGTTCAGGAAGATTGCCCCATAGCTGGAAGCCTTTTTCATGAGCGGAGGGGGAAGGCAGATGGAATAAAGAAGGGATCACTAAGAAAATGATGGCTGGATGAATCAGTCGGGATGGGAGATATGTGCCGAAAGTAGATAATAGACCAAACATGATGACCTCTCGGTGTCTGTGTTGCAAGGCATATTGCCCAAAAGTAGAGAGAGAGTATGGGGAATATTGTCTACCGTGAAGGCAGGGGGAGGGTGGGAAAGGGAGGGTATACTGGGGATATTGGTGGTGGGGAATGTGCACTGGTGAAGGGATGGGTGTTTGATCATTGTGTTATTGTAAACCAAACATGAAAGCTTGTAACTATCTCACGGTGATTCAACAAAATTTTTAAAAATCAATCTGGCTTCTGAGGATTCTTCCCAGGACCTACTCGGCTGTACTGGTAGCCAAATATGTGTATGTACCTTCATAATCATAATAGAATCCCTACTCTTATTAAAGGGTATAGAAGTATTCAAACATGTATAGAAAAAACATGGACTAAAAGTTATACTTTTTAAAACATGATTGAAGCTCTATAGCCCTATTGCTATAACAAAAGTTGCAAACACAAGCTTGGACATGAAAGATTACATTTAAACCAATAATGAGACATAGAGGTCTTTGTACCAGAGAAGTTGCCATGCCATATCTGTAATCTATGCAGATTAAAACTGCAGGCAGTTTCCAAAGTTCCCATTGTTCAGGTCTAAAATTTCCATTCTTCTTCTTCAGTCGTGGTCCAGGTCCATAAGGAAAGACTGCCATCATGGCAAGGCATTAGTCCAAATTGTCCTCGTTCAATCATGTCTCCTGATGAATTCCAGAAAATATGGGTGATGTAGTCACACATGGTAACATTAATGTCCACAGAGCATTTGGCAAGAAATTTCCCAGATAGTCCCAATTCGAAGTAGCTTTCCTTCTAGTCCTCTATTAGTGTCAAATGTACTGTGGTATAGAAATAATTTCTGTAAGAGATCTGCTTACAGAGGCCAATATAAAACTTTCTATGGTTAATAACAATATTATGCACAAAATGAAGACCAAGCAGTAGATATAGCCATAAATGTTCTCCTATGTGGGCTTTCTGATGAAACGTAAGCCCCTGCCTGCATTCTGAGAGGCAAACAAGGCATCAGACCCACATAAAGAGGAAGGCACTTGAATCCCACAGTAAGGTTAATGCTTAAGCCTTCCTCATTTGGATCACTAGGTCCTTCCTTGGATCAAAGCCCAGGCATATGATTGGTATCATAAGTGAAAACAATGAGTCCTATTTGTCCCCAGTTCACTACTTCCAGTTGCAGGGGTTGAGGGATGTAGGCCTAGTAAGGGTGATTCCCACTTAGCTCAGAGACACAGGATAGAACAGTGATTCAACAGTCAGATTAAAAAAAAATTAAAGTAAAATAGTGCTGTATTTAAAATCTGTAGAATTTTGGTTATTTGGGAGGAAAACTCCCCCTCTTTTATTTTTTAATTGAGAAAGTAAAACTATCACCTTCTAATATCTTAAACAGATTAGACAATGCTGATGTAGGAATGCCATGAACAGTCTGACCCAATTAATATTACCAAGTAATTTTTGAAAATCATTCAAAGTAGACATTTGCTCACGCTGGATCTGAACTACTTGGGAACAAACAGTCAAGTGGTCCATAAGGCAATCTAACTATTTTTAGGGACTGGTAGTTTTCACCTTCTCAGGCACCACTAGAAAACCATACTGGGGAAGTGAGTCAAGGCAATAATTTTTTAAAACTTCTTAATTGAATTACTGTGAGATAAACCCTTACAAAACTGTCCACAATTGGATTTCATTCATAAAGTATTACAACACACATCCGTCCACCAGTGTACATTTCCCAGTGCCAGTGTTCCCAGAATCCCTCCCATCATACCCCATCCCTGCCCCCTGCCTGCCTCTATGACAGGTGCTCTTCCTCTTCTTCCCCTTCTTCTTCTTCTTTCTCTTCCTCTTCTTCCTCCTCCTATTCTTCTTCCTTTTCCTCTTCTTTTTACTCTTCCTCTTCTTCCTCTACCTCTTCCTCTTCCTCCTCCTCCTCCTCCTCCTATTCCTCCTTTTCTTCTTTTCTTCTCTCTCTGTCTCTCTCTCCTTTTGGGCATTGTGGCTTGCAATATTGATACTGAAAGGTTATCAAGAAAATCCTTTAACCTACTTTTAACCCTCAGATCTAGTCCAGCATGATTATTCCCTGCTATTATTGTCATAATGGGTCATAATGGTCTCTTCTCTATCGTACCTACCCTCAGCCCCCACACACATTTGTATTTAGTTTCAACCATTGACCAATCTTCATAAGCCCTGTTTCCAAGGCCATGGATATTAAACTTCTACTATATACATGTGCATATATATGTATACAACAAGTGAATGCAGTCATTTTATATCTGTCCCTCTCCTTCTGACTCATTTCACTCAGCATGATACTCTCCATGTCCACGCATTTATAGGAAAATTTTATGACTTCATTTTTCCTGACAGCTGCATAGTGTTCCATTGTGTAGATGTGCCATAGTTTCTTTATCCATTCATCTGTTCTTGTACATTCAGGTTGTTTCCAGATTCTGGCTATCGTCAATAGTGCTGCAATGAACATAGGAGTGTAGATGGTGTCTCTGATGTGTGATTTTTTTGGGCCCTCAGAGTATATTCCCAGAAGTAGTACTGTTGGGTCAAATGGGAGCTCAACTTCAAATTTTTAAGAAACATCCATATTGTTTATCCATATTATTTTCCAAAAATGGCTGGACCATTTGCCATTTGCACCAAAATCCAAGCCAACAATGGATGCTTTGTTCTTTTGAATGTGTGCCAGTCTCTGTGGTGTGAGATGATATCTTATTGTTATTTTGATCCGCATCTCCCAGATGATTTGTGGTGAAGATCATTTTTCTTTCTTTTTGGGTCACACCCAGCCATGCACAGGGGCTACTCCTGGATTTGCACTCAGGAATTACTCCTGGAGGTGCTTAGGGGACCATATGGGATGCTGGGAATCGAACCAAGGTTGGTCACATGCAAGGCAAAAACCCTACCCGCTGTTCTATTACTCCAGCCCTGAAGAACATTTTTCATGTGCCTTTTTGACCATTCGAATTTCTTCTTTGAGAAAATTTTTTGTTCATTTCATCTACTCATTTTCTTATGGGATTGGATTTTTTTTCTGGTAGTGTTTATCCATTGTCAAGGCAATAATTAACAACATAAAGTAAAATTTTCTCATCCTTGCAAGCAAAAGAATAGCATCCAAATAATGAAAATAAAAACATGAAGAAATATTTTTCTGTCTGTAGGGGCCTGTGCTACAAAATATTGACAAATAGTAGGAGAGTGTCATGCCTTGAGGCAAGATTTTCTATTGATATCTTTGATAATGCTCTGAATTCTTCAAGCTAGGCATAGAAAAGGCAAAGCAGATAGCATGCTCATGATGTATAGAAATGGTGAAGAAACAATCCTGTAAATCAATTACTGTCATAGGCCGTTCTTCAAAGATGGCTGACAGTAGGGGAATCCCTGGATGCAGTGCCCCCATTACAACTATACTTTGTTTTATTTTCTGGAGGTCTGCAAGAAATCTCAATTTTCCTGACTTTTTTCTTAATAACAAAAACTGGGGAAATAAAAGGATAGAAAGATTCCTCAATATGTTTAGCAGCCAGTTGTTTCTGGACTGAAGTATACAGGACAGTAATCTTTTCTTTGGTAAAGGGCCATTCTTCTGTCCAGATGGGATTATGACATTTTCATTTAATTTGGGGTACATATTGTAATATATCAACAATGGCTCATAGAAAAAGTGTGAATCATCAGCTAGGTGGGACAAAGGGCACTTAACAATATAAGTCATGTTTTCCCAGGCTCTTATTATAAGCGGCTAATTTTGAAGGTAATATGATTTTCTTTGACTTGGGTTGAGGGAAAGGTGCCTCTAAATCGTTTAGCCTTTTCTCACCATTCATCTCTTGAAACTTTTTCTGTCTCATACAGGTGCTAGAATTGTAATATCGATTTTATTTTTCCCCTTAATGCCTAATTCAAAATGAAAATGTTCTTTCTCCTCTTCCATCTCTCGCAATGAGTGATTTGAGAGCAAGATTTCTTTAGCTTCTGACTTAGCCTTACCCAGATTATTACCATACAGCTCATACTCATGGAGTGGTTTCTGGACTTCCCAGTTTAGCTCTTCAGCATCCAATGAGAGTTTACTGTCTGCAGCTGAGACTGGAGTTCTAATCAAGGCCCCAAAAGATAAAAATTTTGGGGATCTTAGCCGCCTGTCTATACTGCTTTTCTATATTATTTTTCACTCTTTCCCAGGCAGCAAAGCCTAAGGTGCCTTCAAATGGTAACTATGTGGTGTATATTTCGACAACCTCCAAGTACTTAAATATTCTCTTGAGAGGTACTTTATCCATCCCCTTGGTTAGAAAGAATTTGGAGTAGAAGCAAAGCGAAAATAGAAGTACAAGAAGTTTGTCCCATCCTGGAGAGTCCAGTTTACTCACGTTTCTGCAGTACTCGCTCACGCTGCTGATTGTTCATGGAAGAAAAACTCAGGTAAAACCCTGCATGACATTGAAGATAAAGGCATCTCTAAAGATGAAATAACACTAAGCAAGAAGTGGGAGCATAAATGTAGCATCTCAAGAGGACACGAGACCTGGGATGACACAGTGCTATCAGGAAGGGACAGATGACTGCAGGGTCCAGCATGCAGTGTCTTTATTCCAAACCATCAGTGGTTATATACTTTCTATTATCAGAAAAACAATTTCCTACTACTAATAAAAGCAATTATTATATTACAATTAATCACATAGCACATTTTCTCCTTTAACTTACTAGTTAACTTGTTAACTACCATAATGCATCAAGGTGCCAACCTAGAGATCCAAGACCCGGGACTACCAGGTCAAGGCAGCACAAGCAGTTCTTTGTGCCCAGTGACTGCACTTCTGCAGTCAATTCCCAGACCTGAATTAGCCTACAGTTACAATCTGAAGGGTCTTAGGCAGCCTTCTATCACATAGACAGATGGGACTACACTAAACTAAGAAGTTTCTGTGCCTCAAAAGAAATGATGAATATGACACAAAGACAGCCGACAAAATGGGAAAAAGTATTTACCCACTGCCCATCTGATAAGAGGTTAATATTAAAGCTATATAAGGCACTGGTAGAACTTTGCAAGACAAAATCATTCAGCCTCATCAAAAATGGGGTGAGGAAATGAAAAGAAACTTTCTCAAAGAAGAAATTCAAATGGCCAAAAAGCACATGAAAAAATGCTCTACATGACTATCAGGGAGATGCAAATCATATCAGAGTCCAACAAACATCAAAAAGAACCAGAATAGCCAGTGTTAATGCTGATATGGGGATAAAGGCACTTTGATTCATTGTTAGTGGGAATTCCTACTGGTCTGATTTTGGAAAACAATATGAACTTTCCTAAAACAAATCTAGAAATTGAACTCCGATTTGAGCCAGCAATACCACTTTCGTAATTATACCCTGAGGATCCAAAATCACACAGTACGAACGTCATCTGCACTTCTATGTTCATTGTAGAACTATTCACAATAGCCAGAATCTGGAAACATCACGTGTAGCAGAGAACAAACAACCGGATAAAGAAATAATGGTTCATCTATACAAAGCAATACTACACAGCTGTTAGAAAAAAATTAAGTCATGATATTTGTTTTTAAATGGATGAATATTGAGAGTATCCTGCTGAGTTAAATGAGTCAGAAGGAGTGGGACAGATATAGAATACCTGCGTTCATTTGTGGAATGTGAAAATAAATACAGTTTGAGACTAATATGCAAGGCCAGAAAAAATGGTGCCAGGAGTACTAGCCACTGGTTGGAAACCCATAAGAGTATCTATGGGGGGAGGTGGGCAAAGGGTATTAGGATAGAGAAGGGATCAGTATGACAATAATACTTGGATATGATCATTTTGGACAGGAACTGAGTGTTGAAAGTAGGTAAAATGTTATACCGGATAGTACTGAATGGCACTGTCGTTGTTCGTCGATTTGCTCAAGTAGGCACCAGTAATGTCTCCATTGTGAGTCTTGTTGTTACTGTTTTTGGCATATTGAATATGCCACAGATACTTGCCAGGCTCTACTGTGCAGTAGGGATACTCTTGGTAGCTTGCTGGGCTCTTCGAGAGGGATGGAGGAATTAAACCCGGGTCGGCCATGTGCAAGGCAAATGTCCTACTCACTATGCTATCGCTCTAGTCCGTTATACTTGATAACCTTACAATATCTATATTGCAAACCATGATGCACAAAAGAAAAGGTATACAAGGAGAGTGAGATCAAAAGAGAGAGAGAAGTGCTTGCCATAGATGTGGGAGAGGAGTGGGGAGGGAAACTGGAACCATTGGTGCTAGAAAATGTATAGTAGTGAAGGAACAGGTGATGAAACATTATTACATGGCTGAAACCAAATCATTAATGATGTTGTAACTGTGTATGTCACTGATTCAATTAAATTTAATTTAAAAAATTAAAAAATAATAAATCTCAAATAAAGAAAAAGAAATGGTCACTAACCCTGTGCTGTGCTTTCGAACCTGGAGCCCTCCCGGCCTCTGCTTCTGGGGCTGTTGGTGTGCGCCATTCTCCAGGGCCGCGTCTTTGCTCCCCCTCCCAAGTGTGTGACCCCCCAATTGGCACCCCACCTACAGTGTGGTAGGAAGCGTGGCCTCTGCAGAAATGGGCATGGCCTCTTTGGGGGCTGCATTTATTTTCCCCTTTCCTGGCATTCTGGACTCACATCCTCATCTCCATCACTTAATTCTCTGAAGAATATCCTGGCCATCTCAAATACATTAGGCCAATAGTACAGTAGCCTATTCCTATTGCATCGTAATACTGGCGTCACAAGAAGATCTACAAGTCTAACAAAAAAAATACACATCCTCTGAAACTTCACTAGAGACCTCACATAAGCTAGTGAGGAGCATCTGAGAGGAAGGTGAAACTCTAGAAGGGGGAAAAGGTGACCAACATCGTCCGAGCTCATCCAGAACCCTTTCTCACAATTAGAGGGGAACACTGATAGTGAACTGGAAGATCCCGCCATCGTACTACTACAAAAACATGAAGAAACAGCAAAAATCCCTCCACAAGGAGAAGATAATGAAAGGGTCCAGACTCCTCAACAAGCATTACCTACAAATACAATCTCTCCGATAAAGAATTCAGGAATAAAATGTTGAAAATGTTCAATGAACTCAAAGAAACGTTTCAACAGACATCCAGTAAATCAAAGGAGGACATGAAAGAAACAATGGAATGGACAGCCGAGAAAATACAGGAAGAAATGAGAGAAGAAATAGAAAAGCTTCAAAAAGAAGTGTCACGAATAAAGGATTCTGTAGATGAAATTAAAAACTCATTGGGTGCCCTCATTAGTAGAATGGTTACAGGCAGGAAGCTTACAGGTAATAACAAGCCATGGGAAAAGACCTCAAAATAACTCTAGGGTGGATCACACACCTAGGGGATGGTTTCAAGAGGAACAATATTAGAATCATCAGAGTACCAGAAGAACAGAGAGACAACCCCAGTGAAAAAGCCACAGTTAAGAATATCATTGTTGAAAAGTTCCCAGAGCTGGAGAATGCAGGCAGCATTCTTCCAGATCCAAGGAGCCCAAATAGTACCAGATAAAAGAAACCCTAGTAAAAAGACTCCAAGACATATCACAGTCAGAATGTTGGATGCCACGGATAGAGACACAATATTGCAAACAGCAAGATCAAAGATGAAAATCACATACAAAGAAGCACCCCTTAAATTTACAGCATACCTATCAGAGGAAACTCTCCAAGCCCTAAGACAATGGTGGGATATAGTGAAAAACTCAATGAAATGAACACTTCACCAAGAATACTTTATCCAACTAAACTCTCACTCAAACTTGTAGAAAAGATACAATATTTCATGGATAAACAACAGCTCAGGAACTTCATAGACTAAAAACTAAACTTAAAAGAAGGACTAAAGGGTCTACTGTAAGACAAGAAAAAACCTACAAGCACAAGAAATCCGTACAGAAAGATGGCACAAAATCCCATGAAAATAATCTCCCTCAATGTAACTGGTCTAAATGCACCAATTAAGAGAGACAGAGTGGCAAAATGGATACGGAAACTAAACCCAACATTCTGCTGCCTACAAGAAACACATCTGAGCAGTCAGAGCAAATAAAGACTCAAAGGATAGAAAACAAACCTGCAAGCAAACAATTCCCTCAAAAAAAGCTGGCATGGCCACAATAGTATCTGACAACATAGATTTCAGGTTGAAACAGATTAGAAGGGACAGCGAAGGCAATTCTTTACTCATCAAAGCATATGTACAGTAGGAAGAAATCACACTCCTAAACGTGTACCCACCTAATGAGGGACCAGCTAAATACTTAAAACAACTGCTAACGTATTTTAACAAGAATATTGCTAGCAACACAATAGTAGTTGGAGACTTCAACACTGCCCTATCACCTCTATATAGATCAACAAGATTAAAACTCAGCAAGGAAACACTGCCTTTGAAGGAAGAGATAGAAGAGCGGGGCTAATAGATCTATACAGGGATTTTCATGCCATAAAGAAAGAATACACATTTTTTTCCAGTGCACACGGAACATTTTCCAAAAGCGACTATGTGCTGGGTCACAAAACATACTTCAGTAGAATCAGGAAGATATAAATGGTATCAGCTATCTTTACAGACCACAATGCACTGAAAATAGTAGTTAATCATGGACAGACACGGAGAACCACATCAAACAACTGGAAATTAAACAACTGAATGTTGAACAATGAGTGGGGGCGGAAGGAAATCAAGAAAAAAATCAAAAGATACCTAGAGAGAAATTAGAATGAAGACACGAGTTACAGAACCTATGGGATGCAGCTAAAGCCATTTTAAGGGGAAAATTTATAGCTCTGCAAGCATTCCTCAGGAAGGATGAAAGTGCCTACATAGAAAACTTGACTTCACAGCTCAAGATCTTCGAAAAGGACCAACAAAAGGAACCCAAACCAGGCAGATAGAAAGAAGTAATAAAACTTAGAGCACAAATTAATGACATGGAAACACAAAAAACAATTCGAAGGATCAATGAAACCAAGAGCTGGTTCTTTGAGAAAATAAACAAGATTGATAAACCACTAGCAAGACTCAAAAAGAGAGAGAGAAACCAAATAAACTGAATCAGAAATAAAAAGGAGGACATCACAACAGAAATCAATGAAATTCAAAAGATCATCAAAAACTACTTTGAAAATCTGTATGCCACGAAACAAGAGAACGTAAAAGAGATGGATAAGTTCCCTGATTCCTACAATCTCCCTAGACCAAAGCAAGAAGATTTGAAATACCTGAATAGACCATTGAAATCAAGGAAATTGAAACTGTAATCAAAAGTCTTCCCAAAAACAAAAGCCCAGGTTCCTATGGATTCACTAGCGAATTCTTCCAAACATTTTTAAGAAGACACATTGCCAGATCTTCTCAAACTTTCAGAGGAAACTGAATAAAGAGAAACTCTCCCAAACTGTTTCTATGAGGTATATATCTCACTAATACCAAAAGCAAACAAGGACACCACAAAAAAAGAAAACAACAGGCCAATATCCCTGATGAACACGAATGCAAAGATTCTCAACATAATATTAGCAAATAGAATCCAATAACCCATTGAAAAGATTATACACCATGACCAAGTGGAATTCATACCAGGGATGCAAGGATGGTTTGACATTTGAAAATCAATGAACATAATCCATCATTTCAACAAAATAAAAGATAAGAACCATATAATCACATCAATAGATGCGGAGAAAGTATTTGACAAGATCCAGCACCTGTTTATGATGAAAACTCTTGCCAATATGTGCATAGAAGGGACTTTCCCAATATAGTCACAACAATCTACCACAACACTATGACGGTATCATGCACAATGGGGAAAAACTAAGAGCCTTCCCTCTAAGATCAGGGACGAGACAAGGATGCCCACTCTCTCCACTTCAGTTCAATATAGTACTGGAAGTACTTGCAATAGCAATTAGGCAAGAAAACGATATTAAGGACATTCAGAGAGGAAAGGAAGAAATCTAACTCTCATTATTCGCAGGTGATATGATACTACATTCAGAGAACCCTAAAACCTCTACCAAGAAACTCATAAAAACAATAGACTTGTATAGCAAAGTTGCAAGCTATAAAATCAATACCCAAAAGTCCATGGCTTTCCTATATGCAAAAAATAAGAGAGAACAAAGTGACATGAAAAAAGCAACGCCCTTCACAATTATGTCTCAGAAAATCAAGTACCTCAGAATCAGCTTAACTAATGAGGTAATGGACCTGTACAAAGAAAACTACAAAACCCTACTTCAAGAAGTAAAAGTGGTCACGAGGAAATGGGAAGATATCCCTGCTCATGGATTGCAAGAATTAACATTGTCAAAATGGCAATACTCCCCAAGCATTATACAGATTCAATGCGATCCCTACAAGGACACCCATGGCATTCTTCAAAGAAGTGGATCAAACACTCCTGAAATTCATATGAAACAACAACTGCCCACAAATATCAAAAGTGATTCTTGGAAAAAAGAAGATAGGAGGCGTTACCTTCCCCAACCTCAAACTCTACTACAAAGCAGTAACAGTTAAAACAGCATGGCACTGGAACAAAGGCAGAGAAGCAGAGCAAGGGAACAGAGTTGAATATCCTTACACACACCCTCAACGGTATGATCATCTAATATTTGATAAGGGAGCAAAAATGTGAATTGGAGCAAGCAAAGCCTTTTTAGCAAATGGTGCTGGCTTAACTGGACAACCACATGCAAAAAAAAAGGCTCAGACCTCTACCTAACACCATGTACAAAAGTCAGATCAAAATGAATTAAAAACCCCAACATCAGACAAAATCCATTAGGTACATTAAAGAAAAGGTCGGAACAACCCTCCATGACATCTTAGCTAAAGGTATTTTTAAAGGTGACACACCATTGGCTAAGCAAGTGGAAACAGAGATAAACAAATGGACTACCTTAAGATGAGAAGTTTCTGCACTTTGAAAGATACAGTGACCAGAATACAAAGACAGTCTAAAGAATGGGAAAGGATATTCACCCAATACCCATCTGATAAGGGGTTGATATCAAGGATTTACAGGCACTGGTTGAACTGTACAAGAAGAAAACATCCGACACCATCAGGAAATGGGGCGAAGAAATGAATAGAAACTTTATCAAAGAAGAAATACAAATGGCCAAAATATATATGAAAAAATGCTCCTCATCACTAATCATCAGGGAGGTGCAGATAAAAACTATGATGAGATATCATCTCTCACCACAGAGACTGGCCCACATCCAAAAGAACAAAAGCAACCAGTGTTGGTGTGAATGTGGGGAGAAAGGGACTCTCCTTCACTGCTGGTGGGAATGCCGACTGGGTCAGCCCTTTTGAAAACAGTATGCAGCTTCTCAAAAAATTAGAAATTGAGCTTCCATTTGACCCAGCAATACCACATCTGGGAATATACCCCAGAGATGAAAAAATATAGTAGAAATAACATTTGCACTTATGTATTCATTGCAGCACTGTTTACAATAGCCAGAATTTGGAAAAAACCTGAGTTCCCTGTGCAGCTATTAGAAAAGATGAAGTTATAAAATTTGCATATAAGTGGATCAACATGGAAAGTATCATGTTAAGCGAAATGAGTCAGAAAGAGAGGGACAGACATAGATTGCACTCATTTGTGGAATATAAAGTAACAGAATGGGAGACTATCACCCAAGATTAGTAGAAATAAGTACCAGGAGGACTGTTCCACAGCTTAGAAGCTGGCCTCTCATGCTGGGGGGAAAGGCATCTGAGATCGAGAAGAGACCACCAAGTAAAGTGTGCTAAGACGTCCTGCTTGGGATGGGAGACGTGGGCTGAAATTAGACTATAGACCAAACATGACAGCCACTCAATAGCTCTATTGCAAACCACAACACCCAAAAGGAGAGAGAGAAAAAGGAAATGCCTTGCCACAGAGGCGGAATGGAGTGGAGGGGGAGGGGTGGGGTTTGTGGGGACCATTGTTGATGGAGGATGGGCACTGTTTGACTGTTTGAGGGATGGGTACTTGACCATTGTATGATTGAAATGCAAACACGACAGTTCATAAGTCTGTAACTGTAGGTTACAGTGATTCACTAATTAAGAATTTTAAAAACGAAATGGACAGAAATACAGCAATGCAACGGGAAAATTTATTTACCCAACACCCATCTGATAAGGGGTGAGATATACTGCCAGAAATGTTCATGAAAAAATCATCCAACTCAATCAAAAAGTGGGATGAAGAAATGAACAGAAACTTCATCAAAGAATAAATACAAATGGCCAAAAGTCATGTGAAGAAATGCTCTACATCACTAATTATCAGGGAGATGCAAATCAAAACAATAGTAAGACATCAACTCACACCACCGAGGCTGGTACACAACAAAAAGAACAAGAAAGCTAGTGCTGGTGCAGATGTGAGAAGAAAGGCACTCTCATTTGTTTTTAAACGGAAGTCTGACTAGTTCAGCCTTTTTGGAGAAACAATATGCACATTTCTCAGAAAACTAAAAAGTGTGCTTTTAAATGAACCAAGAATAACACTTCTGGGAATATAATCTGGGCATCCAAAAGCACACAGAAGTAATTCTATCTGCACTTCTTTGTACACTGAAGCACTGTTCACAATAGCCAGAATCTGTAAACAACCTGAGTGCCCAAGAATTGACGACTAGATACAGAAACCATGCTACATCTATACAATGGAATACTACTCAGCCACCAGAGAAATGAAGTCATGCAATAAGTTTATAAGTGGATGGACATGTAGAGTATCATGCTGGGTGAAATGAATCAGAAGATGATGGACATCTCAAGTGATAGCCCTAATTTGTGAGATATAGAAGCATAATATGAGACTACTACCTAAGGATATTAAAAATGAGGGTCAGGAGGACTTGTCCATGCTTGAAAGCTTACCACTATAACAATGATATTTGGGAATGATCACACTGACAAGAATTGCATACTGAAATTAAGTAAAATTATATGCATAACCTTTCAGTGCCTTTATTGCAAACTATTATGCCCAAAACAAAAGAGAAAGACAGCAATTGAGTGAGAGAAAGAGAGATAGCAAGAAAAGTAGAGAGATCGAGAGATAAAGTACCTGCTGTAGAGTCAGACTGGGTGTGGGGTGCGTTGTAGGAGGGAAGCTGGGGATATTGGCGGTTTGATATGCATATTGGTGAAGTTATGGGTTTTGGAACATTGTATGACTGAAACCCAATCATGAAGACATTTGAACACTCGTGTCATAGTGATTTGATTTAAAAAGAATTTTCCATTCTCTTTCATTCGTTTACTTCTTTTTTATTTGGCACTTCATTATTATTACTTTTATCTTATTTACTTTTTAATTGGACTGGAGCGATAGCACAGTGGGTAGGGCATTTGCCTTGCATGTGGCCGACCCAAGTGTAATTCTTCTGCCCCTCTTGAGAGCCTGGCAAGCTACTGAGAATATCTCGCCCACATGGCAGAGCCTGACAAGCTACCCGTGGTGTGTTCGATATGCGAAAAACAGTAACAAGTCTCACACTGGAGACGTTACTGGTGCCCGCTCAAGCAAATCGATGAACAATGGGATGACAGTGCCACAGTGCTACTTTTAAATTGCTTATTACTTTTAGATAAGCTTATTTTATATTATCTACTTTTTAATTGAATCACCGTGAATTACAAAGTTAAAAATATATTTATGATTTAGTTTCAGTTGTATGATATTTCAACACCAATCATTTCAAAAGTGACCACTCTCCAAAACTGCCTCCAGTTTCCCTTCTGTTTCCTCTGTGGCAGTCACTTTTCCTTTCTTTTTGTTTTTGGGCTACACCCAACGGTGCTCAGGGTGTATTCATGGCTCTACACTCAGAAATCATTCCTAGTGCTGCTCAGGCAGTCATATTGGATGCCAGTAATTAAAACAGGGTTGCTGTATGCAAGGCAAATGCATTGTACTATCTCTCTGGTCATGTGGTAAGCACTTTCCCCTTCACCATAGTCCTAGTGTTCCATTCCCTAACTCATCCCTCTATACCTCAGGCTCAGTTGCAAGCTTCCTACTAAACACCTGATCTCCTTTTCTTTGTTTCTATTGTAGGTGGACATTTGATAATCACCTACAAAGTGTCCTTATATCGCATATATGAAAGAGATTATTCTGAGTCTGTTTCTTTCTCTCTGACTGATTTCACTCAACATGATACTTTACAGGTCCATCCACACAGCAGCAGATTACATGACTTCATCTTTTCTTATGGCCAAGTAATATTCTATTGTGTATATGTACCATAGTTTTTTTAATCTAGTCATCTGTTCTTCAACATTTGGTTTATTTCCATAATTTTTCTATTTTGAATAGTGATGCAATAAATATAGGAGTACAGATATCTTTTGTTGAATAAAATTAAAAATCCAGAGACAGACCTCAGACCTCAGGTATATGGTCAGTTAATGTTCAATAAATGAGAAAATATGATGTGGAAGCAGGAAAATCTTTTCAAAAAATACTGTAGGTAAAATTGGTCAGTTGTTGGATAACACTTTGCTGTTCCCGCAGAGAGTTTAAGTTATATTGAGCCACTCCTACAATAGAGCAACTGAGACACAACTAATTTTCCTATATTTTTTCTGTTTCCTTTATGTCATTTGTATAGTTTATTTAGCAATGTCCTTTTTCTATAGACACAGGAAGACATGGGAGTTAATTGACTCCAAAATATGGGAGTTAATTGATTCCAAAATAATATTTATTCCTAGGAATCCGTATTTGCTTGACTTAATCCTCTGTTGCCCTTAGTTCCTAGCACTCCAAGAGCAGGGTATGGATGGTATGAGGGACTGATAGACCCAGGGCAAGCTGTGAGCTACCCTGGCTTCGAAATGGGCCAGGCCAAACACCATAATACTTAGCTATAAGTTAAGAGCATGGTCACAGACAAACTCTGTCATGACCTGAAAGAGGTAACTGAATAAGGACCCTGCTGGGGTTAGGAAGACTAAGCTGCCCTGAGGACTTTGGTCTAGAATATATAGTGAGATGTCCCCAGTTAGCACCAAACCTTAAGCTTGATATCTCTTACTGTGCTCATACAAAATGACATTGCTAGAAATATTGCACTGCACTGTAGCACTACACTTTCGCCCCATTGTTCATTGATTTGCCCAAGCAGGCAACTAGAAATATTATAAAAAGTAAATTTACTACAACTATTTAAGTGGATTACTAGCTGGGGAAAGAATAAAGCAACATGCCCTGAATGAAATCCCACCCTTGAGGGGATCTCCTAGTGATCTAGAGTAATCTCCTTAGATGAGATTTTGTCCTTGAGTCGATCTCCTGGAGAAGTGGCCTTACCTCTTTCTGTTGATTTGTTAATGTTCAAACCCACCTTTGTATGCCCACCCTACAGGATGCCTATATAAACGATGCTGTAAGAGGCTAGGGTGTTCAGCTGCCTAAGTCAGTCATCAGAGGATTAGAAGGCAAGTTGGATCAGATCAGAGGGTCAGAAGGTTGTCATCAGGAAGTTACGAAGTTGCACAGTTACAGGGATAGAAGAAGAGACCAGATGCTGAAGAAGAAGACACCGACAATAGAATAGAGACCAGGAGACAGAGAGAGACAGAGACAGACAGAAGAAGACAACGACATGGACAGAAGACAGAAGACTTATGAGACAGAGCACAATGGCACAGACAGAAGACAGAGGACTTAAGAGAAGAGCACAACAGCACACACAGAAACACTGTACAAAGGAAGACGATAGAAAGAGAGCACAGCAACGAAGAGAAGACAAGAAGATGAGGAGGAAAACTGAGACTTTGGAGACTTTGAGGCCCGTGAGGATACTAGAATGATGGAACTCTGATAACCAAGACTATGGCCATAACAACTACTATGACTGTGCTGTAAAGGGAGAGATTGGACAACACTGGGAAGTTCGTACATCGCCCATCCTTTGCCTGTCATCCCAGAAGAGTCTGGAGAGGCCGCTCCCAGTCCACCGAATGCCTCCTCCATGCCCTGCCTGTGCCCCGCCTGCACGCTGGCCTGCCTTCACCACAGCCCACCATTCCGTTTCACATTTCTTATGTATCATATCATGTGTTGAGTTGTGAGACGAAGAACTGAACAGTCACATGGAAAAAATGAACCCAGACTTTGCCAGTCAAGCTCATGTCCTCCCTTGAACACTTATTTCACTTGCTTGTCTCTATGTTTCTTCACTTCCTGTGTTCCTTCTTGAACACATTTCCCCACTTTCTCTCCCTTTACATATTTCTTTTTTATCATTTTATTGAATCACCATGTGGAAAATTACAATGCTTTCAGGTTTAAGTCTCAGTTATACAATGCTGAAACAACCATCCCTTCACCAGTGCCCATATTCAACCACCAAAAAAAACCCACAAAAACACCACAAACTCAGTATACCTCCTATCCCGCCCTTCTCCCCCCGAACTGATAAATTTCACTTTACTTTCTCTTTACTTTGGTTACATTCAATATTTCAACAAAAACCTCACTATTATTGTTAGGAGTTCCCCACTAGAGTCAGACCTGTTGTGAAGAGATGTGAGGTTTTGGATTTCTGTATTTTAGCAACTAAGTCCAGGGAAATTTCTTCCAGATATTGGATCATTGCAAGCTTGTAAGTCTTATCTGTGGTCCTCATAATATGGCAGTCGCCACGCCCTTCACCCCCGGCAAGGAAAAAGGTGAGAGAGAGAAATACCTTTCCCCTTCTGGGCAGGGATGGGGCCGCGGCTTAGTTCTCAGTCTGGAGACATTCTGCATCTCCCCTTACATATTTCTAAGTAAGTTCCAACAATAACTATCTTGCTTTAAAAATAATTAGCTCAGACCTCTTTCTAAGCCATGCACAAAGTAAAATCAAGATGCATGCACAAAAATAAAATAAAAATTAAAGACTTCTATATCAGATCTGAATCCATAATGTCACTGTCACTGTCATCCCATTGTTCATCGATTTGCTCGAGCGGGCACCAGTAACGTCTCCATTATGAGACTTGTTGTTACTGTTTTTGGCATATCAAATACACCACTGGAAGCTTGCCAGGCTCTGCTGTGTGGCTGGGATACTCTTGATAGCTTGCCGGGCTCTCTGAGAGTGATGGAGGAATCAAACCTGGGTCAGCCGCGTGCAAGGCAAACACTCTACCTACTGTGCTATCGCTCCAGTCCAAACCCATAAGGTACATAGAGAAAAATACAGGTAGAACTCTTCATGACACTGAAACTGAAGGCGTTGCTATTGACCAACCAACTGCAAGCAATGGTAACAAACGGGCCTACATTAAAGTAAGAGCTCCTGCACCTCAAAGGAAGTGACGAAAAGAATAAAAGATAGACCAGCGATTGGAAAAAATTATTTGCCCAACACTCATCTGATAAGGCATCAATATCCAAGATATATAAGTCACTGGTACAACTTTACAAGAAACAAACAAACATCCAACCCTGTCAATAACTGGGAGAATAGATGAGCAGAAATGTCTTTAAAGAATAAACACAAATGGCCTAAAGGCATATTAAAAAGTTCTCTGTATCACTAATCATGTGGGAAATGCAAGTGAGATGCTACCTCATATCTGAGTGACAGGCACTCATCAGAAAGAACAACAAACAGTGTTGGTTAGGATTTGGGGGTGGAGTGGGAGGACTCTCATTCACTACTGGAATGTCTATTTGTCCAGCCTTTTTTGGACGATGATATGAACATGACTCAAAAAACTAGGAATTGAGCTTTCATATTACCACAATGTATAGGCTTTTTGTTTTCAATGTCACGAATACAGTTCTCTGCATGATGAATTCCTGCTGTGTATTCTGTTACTACTTTATTCTTTAACTTCTTTGTGTCATTGAAATGCACACTTTGATACTCTGAATCAATTCTTTGACTTGACTGAATTAATTTTCAAGTGATTGTTTTATTTCTATTGCCATTATATGAAGTACTGATTGGCTGGCTTATCCTATGAGGCTCCAGACCTTTGTGGAGCTCAAGCATTTGCCTGGACTTCTGTCTCTGTTTGCCATTGTAGATGAATTCATTTGTTTCCTATTTGTCCTTAGAGTTTTGTGGGTGATGACAGCTGAGCTTTAAATTCTGGTTATCTGAGAACTGTTCTGATTACTTTAAGAGGCCTGTTTGTGGTCTGTTATTCCACCTATTTCCATGACCCCAACTCTGTTATTCGATGACCTTGTTATTCCATATATTTCCATTTCAGTGGGCAGGTTATTGTAGATCTAATTACTACAATAATTAGATACCAGAATATTGTGATAATTAGAATATTGTGGATTATTCTGGGTCATGACTATAAACTATTACTCACCGCCCTGAGAGTTAGTGGTGTTAAAGAAGTTGTCATAGGAATGATAATGCATCTGCATGGTTTTGAGTATCTGTGAGGCTAATGGGGCTACTTTCTACTGCTAGCTAGAGGCAGGGTCAGCTGGGGTGGGTCTCTAAGAGGTGGTTTGGCCCCTAAGGCTGCCAGCTCTGGGTCCCCACGTTCTGGATGCAGAGGAAATGGCTGTCTCAGTGTAGGTTGAAACGGAAGGCCCAGAATTCACTTTCAAAATACCTTTTGTTGACTTTTCTATGAATTATAGAATGGTTATTTTGACATATTTGGGAAATACAGAAAATACAAAGGAGAAAATAAAATAATCTCTAATTTCACGAGGACAAACTATAGGCGATATGTTGGTGTATTCAACTCCAATTTTCTTAGTTTTGCTTTATCATTTTTTTTGTGTGTGTGGCCACACATGGAAGTGCCCGGAGACTACTTTGAAGTGGTGTACTTACTCCTTGCTTGCACCTTCTATTTTCTTTCCAAAAAGCGTATAAATCAGCAGTGTTTAGAGTGTTTCTTTGATATCACTTTCACCGATACAAGGTTATCATTCTTTTAAATTTTTATTATGTTTATAGCTAAATACTTATAGGTATATATATCCTACATTTGTTTAATTTTACCATTTTTTTCTTGTGAGGATTATTTTAAGAGAGGTCATCTCCAGCAGGCCTCCAGGGCCTGGGGTCTATTGCCAGCAATGTTCAGGCTGACAGCATAGGGACCCAATACAGCCACAACCAAATATGCCCTTGGGGGCCACTATGAGTTCAAGTATTGAACTCATGACATCACACATACAGAGCATGTTCTCTACCACTTTGTTTATTTCCATGGTTTGATGGGTATTTTTCTTTTTTAAAAAATTCTTTTATTAATTCACCATGTGGAAAGTTACAAAGCTTTCAGGTTAAAGTCTCAGTTATACAATGCTCAAACACCCATCCCTTCACCAGTGCACATATTCCACCACCAAGAATCATATATACCCCCCCCTTCCCCCCCACCTACACAGCCCTCCGCCCCGAAAGTGTAACTGGTAAATTTCACTTTACTTTCACTTTAATTTGATTACATTCAATATTTCAACAAAAAAATTCACTATTATTGATTTGGAGTTTCTCCCCCCTAAAGTCGATCTGCTGAAAAGAAAGCATTTGGTAATTTGTTTTCCATTGCTGAGAATGAAGAGATATGAGGTCAGGAGGTCGCACTAGCAGCAGCATAGTTTTGGATTTCTGTATTTTAGTATTTTAGTAACTAAGTCCAGAGAAATGTCTGCCAGGAATCGCAACATTGTAAGTTTGTACCTCTCAGCTATTTTATATTCCACATATGAGTGTGATCTTTCTATGTCTGTCTCTTTCTTTCTGACTCATTTCACTCAGCATGATACTTTCCATGTTGATCCACTTATATGCAAGTTTCATGACTTCATGTTTTCTGACAGCTACGTAGTATTACATTGTGTAAATATACCAGAGTTTCTTTAGTCAATCATCTGTTTTCGGACACTCTGGTTTGTTCCATATTGTGGCTATTGTAAACAGAGCGGCAATGAACATGGAAATGCAGATGTCATCTTTACTATACCTTTTTGCCTCTCCAGGATATATTCCCAGGAGTGGTATTGCTGGGTCAAATGGGAGCTCAATTTCTAACTTTTTGAGAATCGTCCATATTGTTTTCCAAAAGGGCTGAAGCAGTCGGCATTCCCACCAGCAGTGAAGGAGAGTCCCTTTCTCCCCACATCCACACCAACACCGGTTGCTTTTGTTTTTTGGGGTGTGGGCCAGTCTCTGTGGTGTGAGATGATATCTCATTGTTGTTTTGATCTGCATCTCCCTGATAATTAGTGATGTTGAACATTTTCTCATGTGCCTCTCAGCCATTCGGATTTCTTCTTTGGAAAAGTTTCTGTTCATTTCATCACCCCATTTTTTGATTGGGTTGGCAGTTTTCTTCTTGTGGAGTTCAACCAGTGCATTGTATATCCTTGTTATCAACCCTTTATCGGATGGGTACTGCATAAATATACTTTCCCATTCTGTAGATTGTCTTTGTATTTTGGTCACTGTTTCTCTTGAGTTGCAGAAGCTTCTTAGTTTTAGATAGTCCCATTTAATTATCTTTGTTTTCACTTGCTTGGCCAGTGGCGTGTCAGCTTTGAAGATACCTTTGACTTCAATGTCGTGGAGGATTTTGCCAACCTTATCTTCAATGTACCTTAGGGATTCTGGTCTGATGTTGAGGTCTTTAATCCATTTTGATCTGATTTTTGTACATGGTGATAGATGGAGGTCTAAGCCCATTTTTTTGCATGTAGCTGTCCAGTTTTGCCAGCACAATTTGTTAAACATGCTTTCCTTGCTCCACTTCACATTTCTTGCTCCCTTATCAAAGATTAGATGATCATATATTTGGGGGTGTATGTCAGAGTATTCAACCCTATTCCATTGGTCTGCAGCTCTGCTTTTGTTCCAATACCATGCTGTTTTAATGACTACCACTTTGTAGTAGAGTTGGAAGTTGGGGAGCTTGATTCCTCCCATTTTCTTTTTCCCAAGGATTGCTTTAGCTATTTGTGGGGGCTTATTGTTCCATATGAATTTCAGGAGCCCTTGCTCCATTTCTTTGAAGAATGTCAAGGGTATCCCTATAGGGATCGCATTGAATTTGTACAATGCTTTGGGGAGAATTGCCATTTTGACAATATTAATTCTTCCAATCCATGAGCAGGGGATGTCTTTCCATTTCCTTGTGTCCTCTTTTATTTCTTGAAGTAGTGTTTCATAGTTTTCATTATACAAGTCCTTTACCTCCTTTGTTAAGCTGATTCCGAGGTACTTGATTTTTTGAGGTGCAATTGTGAATGGGATTGCTTTTCTCAGGACACTTTCTTCTCTCTCATTATTTGCATATAGGAAAGCCATGGACTTTTGGGTATTTATTCTATAGCCTGCAACTTTACTATACGAGTTTATTGTTTCTAGGAGTTTCTTGGTAGAGGTTTTAGGGTTCTCTAGGTATAGTATCATATCATCTGCGAATAGTAAGAGCTTGATTTCTTCCTTTCCTACCTGAATGCCCTAAATATCTTTTTCTTGCCTAATCGCTATTGCAAGTACTTCCAGTACTATATTGAACAGAAGTGGAGAGAGTGGGCATCCTTGTCTCGTCCCTGTTCTCAGAGGGAAGGCTCTTAGTTTTTCCCCATTGAGGACAATGCTGGCCATAGGCTTGTGATAAATGGCTTTGACTATATTGAGGAAGGTCCCTTCTATACCCATTTTGGCGAGTGTTTTCATCATAAACGGATGCTGGATCTTGTGAAATGCTTTCTCTGCATCTATTGATATGGTTATATGATTTTTATCTTTTCTTTTGTTGATATGATGGAGTGTGTTGATTGATTTCCGGATGTTAAACCATCCTTGCATCCCCGGGATGAATCCCACTTGGTCGTGGTGTATGATCTTTTTGATGAGTTGTTGAATTCTATTTGCTAACATTTTGTTGAGGATCTTCGCATCTGTGTTCATCAGGGATATTGGCCTGTAGTTTTCTTTTTTTGTGGTGTCTTTGTTTGCTTTTGGTATTAGGGAGATATGAGCCTCATAGAAACTGTTTGGGAGGGTTTCTGTTTCTTCAATTTCCTGGAAAAGCTTGAGAAGAACTGGCAAAAGGTCCTCTTTAAATGTTTGGAAGAACTCACTAGTGAATCCGTCTGGACCAGGGCTTTTGTTTTTGGCTTTTGATTACCATTTCAATTTGCTTGATGTTAATTGGACTATTCAGGTACTCCAGGTCTTCTTGGTTCAGCCTTGGGAGATTATAGGAGTCGAGGAATTTATCCATTTCTTCTAGGTTCTCTTGTTTCGTGGCATAGAGATTTTAAAAGTAGTCTCTGATGATCTTTTGAATTTCATTGGTTTCTGTCGTGATGTCCCCCTTTTTATTTCTGATTCGGCTTATAAGGGTTCTCTCTCTCTCTTTCTTTGTGAGTCTTGCTAGTGGCTTATCAATGTTGTTTATTTTCTCGAAGAACCAGCTCTTGATTTAATTGATCTTTCGGATTGTCTTTTGGGTTTCCATGTCGTTAATTTCTGCTCTAAGTTTTATCATCTCTTTCCTTCTGCCTGGTTTGGGCTCCTTTTGTTGGTCCTTTTCTAAGGTCTTGAGCTGTGAAGTCAAGTTATTTATGTGGGCCCTTTCTTCCTTCCTGAGATATGCTTGCAGAGCTATAAAATTTCCCCTTAAAACGGCTTTAGCTGCGTCCCACAGGTTCTGGTAGCTCATGTCTTCATTCTCATTTGTTTCTAGGTACCTTTTGATTTCTTCCTTGATTTCCTTCCTGACCCACTCATTGTTCAATATCGAACTATTTAATTTCCAGGTGTTTGATTTGGTTTTCTGCATCTGTCCACGATTAAGTTTTATCTTCAGTGTATCATGGTCTGAAAAGATAGCTGGTACAATGTCTATCTTTTTGATTCTGTTGAGGTATGCTGTGTGGTCTAGCGCATGGGCTATTCTGGAAAATGTTCCATGTGCACTGGAAAAGAATGCGTATTCCTTTTTTGGGGGATATAAAGCCCTGTATAGATCTATTAGCCCTCTCTCTTCTATTTCTTCCTTCAAAGCCAGTATTTCCTCGGTGAGTTTTAATCTTCTTGATCTGTCCAGAGGAGACAGTGCGGTGTTGAAGTCTCCAACTACTATTGTGTTGCTCGAGATGTCCTTCTTAAGGTCTCTTAGCGGGTGTTGTAGGTATTTAGCTGGTCCCTCATTGGGTGCATAGACATTTAGGAGTGTGATTTCTTCCTGATGTACACATCCCATGATTAATAAAAAGTGGCCTTCACTATCCCTTCTAATCTTTTTCAACCTGAAGTCTATGTTGTCCGATACTAGTAACGCCACCCCAGCTTTCTTGAGGGAGTTGTTTGCTTGCAGGATTGTTTTCCATCCTTTGACTTTGAGTCTGTGTTTGTTCTGGCTATTCAGATGTGTTTCTTGCAGGCAGCAGAATGTTGGGTTGAGTCTTTGAATCCGTTTTGCTAGTCTGTGTCTCTTAATTGGTGAATTCAGACCATTAACATTAAGGGAGATTATTGTTATGGGATTTTGTGCCATCTTTGTGCAAGGGTTTGTTGTGCTTGTAGGGGTTGTTCTTGTCTTACAATAGCCCCTTTAGTGCTTCTTTTAGGTTTGGTTTTGAGTCTATGAAGTTCCTGAGCTGTTGTTTATCCCCAAAGTAGTGTATGATTCCTTCTAGTTTGAATGAGAGTTTAGCCGAATAAAGTATTCTTGGTGAAGCGTTGATTTCATTGAGTTTTTTCACTATATCCCACCATTGCCTTCGAGCTTGGAGGGTTTCCTCTGATAGATCTGCTGTGAGTCTAAGGGGTGCTCCTTTGTATGCAATTTCCTTCTTGGACCTTGCTGCTTGCAGTATTGTGTCTCTCTGGATAATGTCCATCATTGTAACTATGATATGTCTTGGGGTTTTTCTGTTAGGATCTCTTTTAGCTGGCACTCTTTGGGCGCCTTGAATCTGGATGCCCGCATTGTCCAGCTGTGGGAAGTTTTCCGCAATGATTTGTTTGACTGTGTCTTTTTCGTTGGGGTTGGTTCCCTGTGGTTCTGTTAGTCCAATGATTCTAATGTTGTTCCTCTTGAAATCATCCCCTAGGACTCTGATTCTGGCTAGAGCTATTTTGAGGTCTCTTGCCATGGTTTGTTGTTGCCTGTAGGCCTCTTGCAGCTCATCTTCAAGCATACTGATTCTGTCTTCGGCTGCAGTCATCCTATTGTTGAGGGCAGCCAGAGAGTTTTTGATTTCATGTACCGAATCCTTCATTTCTTTTTGAAGTTTTTTTTTTATTTCTGCTCACATTTCTTCCCGTATTTTGTCGGCTGTCTGTTGTATTGTTTCTGCCAGGTCTTCCTTGAAGTTGTCCATCTTTGCATTGAGTTCATTGAACATGTTGAGGACTTGAACTCTGAATTCTTTCTCAGAGAGGTCAAGTTTGTAGGAAACGCCCATTGAGTTTTCCAGACTCCTTGGATTGTCCTCTGCTTGCACTGGGGATTTTCGCTGTTTCTTCATGTTGTTGTTGTGGTATGAAAGAGGGCCCTTGAAGATGAGTATCCCTGTTTCCTTTTGTTGCGAAAAAGGATTGTGGATAGGCTCAGTTAATAGTGGTTGCCTTTTTTACTTGCCGTTTGTAGAACCTGGTCTCCTACTGAGATGTTTCCTTCAATTCTTATGTGAAGTCTTGTGTTTTATTGTCCTACTGCTTGCGAATAGCTAGGATGTTAGTCTTGGATAGGATGTCGAGGAAACTATCTGCCGCGGCGGCCGCTGGTGATGAGGCCACGCCCACTTTTCTCAGGCCACGCCCCCTGCCGGTTATGCCACGCCCCTTTCCCACAACCAGGCAGAGGTCAAAGCGTGGGTGCTCAGGGCCGCGGAGCAGGCTGGGTCCGGAAGGGCGGGTCGAGGGAGCGTCACAGACCTTTGCTGGGAGACAGAATGGCGGCCGCGCTTGGGGTCGGCGTGCCAGCCACTGGGCCGGCAGTCTTCAGGGGAGGGAAGCGCGGGGTGCTCAGGGCCGCCTTGATGGGTATTTTTCTGGCTATATCTTAGGTATGCATTTTTATGACTTTTTAGATGTTTTAACCATTTTTAGTTTATACATCATCATTTTTGATGTTTTAAATCAAGACTTATTACAAAAATGAATTAACGTTTTCTTCCTCTTAAACAATTTCCAATGTCTCTGGGGAGACAGAACACAGACTGCTGATCCTCATGATATATAAAATTTTCTTTTCTTTTCTTTCATTTTTTTGAGGGGAAAGGGGAAAGCACTAGGCTATGATAAGCGATACTTCTCGCTCTATGCTCAGAGATAACTCCTGGCAATTCAGGGACCATAAGTGGTTCCAGGCATTAAAACATGTTAAGCTGCATACAAAACATGTGCCTTATTGCTATATTAATTCTCTGTGCCTATCATTGACCCATTAACCTTTATCATCTCTACTGGCCATGAAACTGTGACTGATAATACACTATTTTGCTTGTCATTCACTCAAAGAAAACAAGTTGTATCAGTCAATGTATTCCCCGCCAAGTGCAGGTTTAATATATCACCTTAATATTTTTTTCTGGAACAGAATAATTTCAACCATTGGATTCTTCATGCAAAGGATAGAACTAAGGGCAGTAATAAGCCATTTGATTTTGCTTCATGATATTAAGTTTTGCTATGTTGACTTAAATTATTCTAGCTTTCTAGTCTTAGTGCTGTTTCTTTTACAAATTGTGACATTAATATTTATGATTGTTGCTATGAATGCATACACTATTTAAAATTATATATAAATATATATCAGAACAGACTTGCAAATTGTCACACACCCAGGACAAAGTACAACTTATTCCCAGGAAATAAAGAATGGCAATAAACATTATATTATTATATAGGTGTTAGGGTATGGTCTGAGGTATAAGTGTGTTATAATAACAGTTTTAAATATTTATTTTAATATTTCACACTTGTGTTAAATTTCTTACCTGCCTCCCTTTTTAAAAAAAGCACACATCAATGTACTTTTTTTTTCAAGTTTCTTTCCCCCTCGGCAGTTGGATTCCAACTGATTTTATTGATCATTTAGTGCCTTGCTTTCTTTTATGTTTGAGATTTGACTGGGTTATTTTGCTTTATTCTATTGGCTAGGAGGTGTTGGACAAAGACATTGTTATTTCAAGTACTTTAATATTCTAATACAGCAAGAGGATTTGTGTGTAATTATGAAAGTGGCATGTTTTTCTTGACTAGCAGAGACCGGTTAGATGTGTCATGGAAGATTATACTATTTATTCACCAAGGCCAGGCTAAAACACTTAGTGGGTTTGGCAGCAAAAGTTGCTGACAGCAGCAGGGAGACTAACTCACCTGGAACAAAAAGTATTGTTTATATGGTGCTCTAGCTAGCTCTTGTTTTACAGGCTATGTATTTTCTAATCATAACATTGTTTTGAAAAAACATTTGATAAAACAATGTTGTTCTTCCTCCCTCTCTCTCTAGTTCTGTTTCCCTCTCCCTCTTTCTCTCCCACTTCTTCTCCTGCTCTTTCCTTCTCCTCTTGTGGTTTGGTGTTCCCTAGAACTAAACCCAGAGCCTCACACATGCCAAGCAAACGCTCTACTGTTGAGCCACATCACTGACCCTAGTCATAGTATCTCTAAAGATGTATATATTGAAAAGAAAATGAAATTTTATGTGAAAAATCATAACAGCAACAAAACCTGAACTGAAAATTATTAATACCCTTCTGACACATCTGAGTTAGAAAATAAGTCCCAATGATAAAAAGGCAAATATATTCTGTTGTAATTTATGAGACATTGGTGTCTAATGCAGCCCATGAAATAATATAGCAATAATGAGCATGGCACAGAATCATTGTATATATAAAACACAAATACTAGTACTATTGTAAATTATGATGACTTAATAAAATAAGTAAATAAATAAATGCTAAAGATAACAAGAATCTGTACTTGCACTAAGTGATATTAGGGGCTGTTGAGGATGGGGGAAGTAGACTTCTAAAAATTGGTCCTTACATAGAATTTAGGTATCTATCTGTGAAAATTTATAGTAATATGTTTCTTCAATATCATGTAATAATTGACTAGGAGGAAATCATAAATTTACACTGGGTCTATGGGAGTTTTGATCCTTAGATAATACTCCTTTATTTTTCTAATTTTATTGAATAACCATGAGATAGTTACAAGCTTTCATGTTTGGGTTACAATCACACAATGATCAAACACCCATCCCTCCACCAGTGCACATCCCCACCACCAATTTCCCCAGTATACCCTCCTTTTCCCACCCTCCACCTACCTCTATGGCAGACAATATTCCCCATACCCTCTCTCTACTTTTGGGCATTAGGGCTTGTAGCACAGACACTGAGGGGTCATCATATTTGGTCCATTATCTACTTTCGGCACACATCTCCCATCCCAAAAGATTCATCATTTTCTTAGTGATCCCTTCTCTATTCCAGCTGCCTTCTGCCCTCCACTCACGAAGCAGGCTTCCAGCTATGGGGCAATCCTCCTGACCCTTGTATCTACTGTCCTTGGTGTCAGCCTCACGTGATGTTATTCTATACTCCACAAATGAGCTCAGTCCTTCTATGTCTGTCCCTCTCTGACCCATCTCACTTAGCATGATATTCTACATGTCTATCCATTTATAAGCAAATTTCATGACTTCATCTCTCCTAACAGCTGCATAGTATTCCATTGTGTAGATGTACCAGAATTTCTTTAACCAGTCATATGTTGTAGGGCACTTGGGTTGTTTCCAGATTTTGGCTTTTGCTAACAGTGCTGCAATGAACATATAGCTACAGATGTCATTTTTACTGTGCTTTTTTACACCATCGGGATATATCCCAGAAGTGGTATTGCAGGGTCATATGGAAGGTCAATTTCTAGTTTTTGAAGGACTGTCCATATTGGTTTCCAGAAAGACTGGATTAGTCAGCATTCCCACCAACAGTGAAAGAGCATCAAATTTCCCCCACATCCACGCCAACACTGGTTGCTTTTGTTCTTTTGAATGTGTGCCAGTCTCTGTGGTGTGAGATGATATCTCATTGTTGTTTTGACTTGCATCTCCCTGATGACTAGCGATGGGCAGCATTTTTTCATGTGCCTTCTGGCCATTTGTATTTCTTTTTTCAGGAAACTTCTGTTCATTTCTTTTCCCCATTTTTGATGGGGTTAGAGGTTTTTTCTTGCACAATTCTACTAGTGTCTTGTATATCCTGAATATTAATCCCTTATCAGATGAGTATTGGCTAAATATTCTTTCCCATTCTGTGGGCTCTTTCTGTATTTTGGTCACTGTTTCTTTTGAAATGCAGAAGCTTCATAGTTTGATGTAGTCTTATTTGTTTATGTTTGCTTCCACTTGCATGGTCAGTGCTATTTCATCCTTAAAGATGCTTTTAGCTTCAAAGTTATGGAGAGTTCTGCCTACATTTTTCTCTATGTACCTTATAGGTTCATGTCTGACATTGAGGCCTTTAATCCACTTCGATCTGACTTATGTGCTTGTCATTAGACAGAAGTCAGATTTCATTTTTTGCAGGTAGCTATCCAGTTTTCAGAGCATCACTTGTGGAAGAGGCTTTCATTGTTCCACTTCACATTTCTTGCTCCTTTGTCAAAGATTAAGTGTCCATATATTTGGTGGTCTGTGACAGGATATTCAACTCTGCTCCGTTGGTCTGCAGGTCTGTTTCTAGCCCAAAACCATGCTGTTTTAATTACTACTGCTTTGTAGTACAGTTTGAAGTTGGGGAAGGTGATGCCATCCATCTTCTTTTTCCCAAGGATTGCTTTAGCTATTCCTGCAGGTTTATTTTTCCATATGAATTTCAGGAGTGTTTTGTCTATTTCTTTGAAAAATGTCCTAAAAGGAGCGTATTCAATTTGTATAGTGCTTCAGGAAGTATTGCCACTTTGATAAAGCTAATTTTCCCTATCCATGAGCAGGGGATGTGTCTCCATTTCCTGTTGTCCTCTGTTAGTTTTTGAAGTAGTTTTTGGAATTTTCCTTCTATACGTCCTTCACCTCTTTGGTTAAACTCATACCAACGTACTTGATTTTCTGAGGTACTATTATGAATTAGATTTTTTTAATGTCTCTTCTCTGTCATTATTTATATATAAGAAAGCCATGGATTTGGGTGTTGATTTTGTAATCCGCCACTTTACTATATCGACCTATTGTTTCTAAGAGCTTTTCTGTAGAGTCTTTACGGTTTTCTAAGTATAGTATCATATCGTCTGCAAATAGTGATAGCTTGACCTCTTCCTTTTCTGCCTGTATGCCCTTGATATCTTTTTCTTGTCTAACTGCTATAGCCAGGACTTCCAGTACTATATTGAATAGGAGTGGTGAAAGCGGGCAACCTTGCCTTGTGCCCTATCTTAGAGGGAAGGCTTTTAGTTTTTCCAAATTGAGACTGATATTTGCCGTGGGCTTGTGGAAGATGGCTTTTACTATTTTGAGGAAAGTTCCTTTGATGCCCATTTTGCTGAGTTTTCTTTATAAACGGGTGTTGTATCTTGTCAAATGCTTTCTCTACATTAGTATGATTATATGGTTTTTATTATTTCTTTTATTGATATGATGAATTATGTTGATTGACTTGCGAATATTAAACCATCCTTGCATGGCTGGGATGAATCCTACTTGGTCATGATGTATGATCTTTTTGATGAGTAGTTGGATTCTATTTGCCAATATTTTGTTGAGGATCTTTGTGTCTGTGTTCATTTGGGATATTGGTCTGTAATTCTCTTTATTTGGCTCTGTCTACTTTTGGTATCAGTGTGATTATTGCTTCATAGAAACTGTTTGGAAGTGTTTTTGATACTTCACTTTCCTGAAAAAGCTTAAAGAGGATTGGGAATAAGTCCTCTTTCAAGATTTTGAAGAATTCACTAGTGAATCCATCTGGGCCAGGACTTTTGTGCTTGGGGAGACTTTTTATTACCATTTCAATGTTCATGATGGTGATAGGTCTGTTCAGGTATCCCAGGTCTTCTTGGTTCAGCCTTGGGAGGCTACAGGATTCTAGGAATTTATCCATTTCCTCAAGGTTTTTGTGTTTTGTGGCATAAAGATTCTCAAAGTAACCTCTAAGGATCTTTTGAATTTCTGTAGTTTCTTTTGTAATGCCCCCTTTTCCTTTCTGATTCGGTTTATTAGGGTTTTCTCTCTCCCTTTTTTTGTGAATCTTGCTAGAGGTTTATCAATCTTGTTTATTTTCTCAAAGAACTAGCTCTTGGTTTCATTGATCTTTCGGATTGTTTTGGGGTTTCCATCTTGTTAATTTCTGCTCTAAGTTTATAATTTCCTTCCTCCTTTTCGGATTGGGCTCCTTTTCTTTGTCCTTCTCCAAGCTCTTAATATGTGGGGTTAGGTTTCTTAAGTGGACTCGCTCCTCCTTCCTGAGGAATGCTTGTAGAACTATAAACTTTCCTCTTAGCACAGCTTTTGCTGTGTCCCATAAGTTTGGGTAATTCGTGTCCTCATTTTCGTTCATGTCCAGGAATCTTTTGATTTCATCTTTGATTTCCTTTCTCTGCTACTCATTGTGCAATAGTGAGCTGTTTAATATCTAGGTGTTTGATTTAGTTTTCTCTTTGTGTGTGTGATTTACTACTAATTTCAGAGCATTATGGTCTGAGAATATCGTTGGTATATCTCTGTCTTATTAATTTTATGGAGTTATGTTTTGTAGCTCAGCATGTGGTCTATCTTGGAGAATGTTCCATGCACACTTAAGAACAATGTGTATTCAGCTTTTTGAGGATGAAGTGTCTTGTATATATCTACTAAGTCTCTTTCTTCCATTTTTCCCCTCATATGAAGTATGTCTTTGCTAAGTTTGAATCTGGTAGATCTATCAAGAGGTGATAAAGTAGTGTTGAAGTCTCCCACTAGTATTATGTTGTTATCGATGTCTTTCTTCGGAGTATGAGAAATTGTTTTAAGTGTTTTGCTGGTCCCTCATTAGGTGCATATATATTGAGTATTGTAAGTTCTTCCTGTTGTACAGATCCCTTTATCAGTAAAAAATGACCTTCACTGTCTCTTGTGACCTTGTTCTGTCTGAAATCAATGTAGTCTGATACTAGGATGACTACCCCATCTTTTTTAATGGGAGTTGTTTGCCAGTAGGATTGTTTTCCAATCTTTGACTTTAAGCCTGTGTTTGATCTGACTGTTGAGATGTGTTTCTTGCAGGCAGCAGAATGTTGGGTTCAATTTTCTAATCCATCCCGCCACTCTGTGTCTTTTAATTGGTGTGTTTAACCTACTGATGTTGAGAGAGATTATTGCTATGGGTTTTGTCCCATTTTTCTGCTGAAATTTGGTGTGTTTGAGGGGGCTGTCTTTTCTTAAAGTAGTCCATTAAGTTGTTCTTGTATTCATTGTTTTGGGTCTATGAAGTTCCTGAACAGTTGTTTGTCTGTGAAAGTGTGTGTTGTTCCTTCTGTTATGAATGAGAGTCTAGCTGGGTAAATTATTTTTGGTGAGACATTTATTTCATTGAATTTTTTCACTATATCCCACCACTGTTTTCGGGCCCTGAGGGTTTCATCAGACAAGTTTGCTGTAAATCTTAAGGATGTTCCATTATAGGCAATTTCTTTCTTTGATCTTGATGCTATCCAGATTTTGTCTCTATCTAAGGTTTTGATCATTTTGATCAGGTTGTGTGTTGGGTTTTTTTAAATTTGGATTTATTCTAGCTGGTACCCTTCAGGCCTCCTGAATGTGGTCGCATGTTTTCTTTCAGCTCTGGGAATATCATAGCAATGATGTCTTCCACAGTTTTTTCTTCATCAGGGTTTTCTTCTTGTCTCTCTGAGACTCCAATCATTCTTATATTACTCCTCTTATCTTCATCACAATCTTCTTTTGCCATCTGTTCCAGAATTGTGAGTCTCTTTTCCATTTTCTGCTCTTTTCTAGAGTCTCTGGACTTAATCTTCAAGCTCACTAAATCTGTCCTCAGCAGCTGTTACTCTGCTGCTGAGGCCTTGCACTGAGTTTTTTAATTCACCTATCAGGTTTTTAAGGCCTGATATTATTTCCATTTGTAATTTTATTTGCATTTCAGCATTTCTTCCTTCAATAAATCAATACCTTCAATAAAATCCTACTGTATTTTATTGGCATTGCTTTCCATTGTTTCTTTTAGCTCCCTAAGCATCCTCAGTAGCTCCCTTCTAAATTCCTTGTGAGAGAGGTTGTCTCACACTTCATTGCTGTTGGGATCTTCTGGGCTAGCCTCTTCAATAAGTAAGTTTAGTGAAGTTCTGCATTTTTTTTATCGTTGTGACCTTATGTGGTTTAGCCCTTCACACTCACTTTTACTATTCTGCTTATGATGCAGTATTAATTGAAGTATGCTTATTTAGTTATTGGCTAATGTGTTTCTGGTGGTTAAGATAACCTAGTGAAAGTTCCATGTAAGAGGGTAACTTATGGTTCTTATGGCATATGGAGGAGGAAGATTAACTCGCGGCCGCGTTATCAACTGCAGCACTGGGAAGGACCCCTGACACGGGCCAGGTACCTGAATGGGATGAGCAGAAGGTGCCTGGAACATTGCAGCTTTGGGTGCACGCAGTGTGCCTCAATTCCCATCCCCCACAGATCAAGAATGAAAACCGGCTGCCCTGGGATCTCCTTAGAATTGCGGCTCCGGTTCTGTAGATTGCCTTTGTATTCTGGCCACCTTGTCTTTTGCAGTGCAGAAGCTTCTTGGTTTAATTTGGAGACCAGCCTCACATGCTGGGGGAAAGGGCAGCTCAGATAGAGGAGGGAATACCAAGCAAAAAGGTGGTGGGAGGACCTGCTGGAGTTGGGAGAGGCATGCTCAGAGCAGACTATAGACCGAACACATTGGCCACCCAAGACCTCCATTGCTAACCACAACGCCCAAAGGGAGAGAGGGAACAGAGGGGAATGCCCTGCCAAAGAGGCGGGGTGGGGAGGGGGATGGGGTGGAAGTGGGTGGGAGGGATGATGGGGTCATCAGTGGAGGATGGGCACTGGTGGAGGGATAGATACTCAAGCTGTATATGACTTAAACACAAGCATGAGAATATGTAAACCTGTATCTGTACCCCCACGGTAATTCATAAACAAAAAAAATAAAATTAAAATAAAATAAATAGAATAAAATTAGTATTAAAAAAAAGAATCGCGGCTCTGGGAAGGAGCCGTGACACGGGCCAGGTATCTGAATGGCAGTTTGTAAAAAACTAAGGCACGGCGTGTGCACTCGCGGGCTCTTCATGGGACTCTGTCTCACCGTCCGCGTTTGGTGCTCTGGAACAGCTGTGTATGGGCTGGATCGGGATGGCTATTGGCCAAGGACAGGTGAAGGAAGAACAAGGACCACGTTGGTTGCTGATTAGTCACCATTTACTCAATCTTCCATCTTTCTCATCTCCTGCACTCCCAGCTCCGTCCTCTCTGGATCTACTGCAGCCTGGATTCTCATCTCTCTCCTCCCTTTTTCCTCTCTCTCCCTTGCCCCTAGGTTACACACTACCAGGTAGCAAAACCAACATAAGAAAGCCCTTCCTGAGGGCTGTCACGATCAAAGGGAACACAACCTAGGGGCATTCCAAAACCCTTCCTGACGGCCAGTTGGCAAAATACTTCTTAAGGGTTTTTTCTCCTCTCCTTGTTCCAAACTCTCATTAACATCTTAATACTAGTTATTTTTCTATGGATATAGCAAGAGATACATTGAGGCTTGCAAGGCAGCTCTCCTGGCAACATCTTGCCACAGACTCAGACTACAGCACTCAGGCAAGATTAATCATTCCTCAATCTAGCAGGGTCCAAATCTAGTTATCACTGTTTGGATCATGACAGCATTTGTCCATGACCAAGCTCTTAACTTATAGTTAATCATTAGGCACTTTGGCCAGGCCCATCTCGGTGCCAGGGTAGCACACAACTTACTGCTTTCCCTGGGTCTGTCTCATCCATTGGTGGGACCCTGCTTTTGGGGGTGCTAGGAAGTAAGGGCAGCTGAGGCTTAGGTGGAGAGAACAGATGCCCAAGAGAAAAATATCATGTAGAGTCAAATGACTCCCAGGTTACAAAAGCATAACATTTGCTAAGTCTTCCTGTATCCATACAAAAAGAGCATTGTTCTGAATAAACTATGCAAAGGACTCAAGGAAAAGAGAAAAACAATATTTATAAGTCAACAGAACACTAAGAAAGAAGCTAAAAATAAGCAAAGAGGAATGGGAGTACTGTAACGGGAGTAACCCAATAAACCTAAACTACCTGAGGCTATGTTATCCTACAGCAGTTGATACTCATTAACTGATTATTACATAATGGATTCAATATATGAATTAGCACATAAATAAATTCAAGAACTTCTATACAGTTGCCTGCCATGTGACCACTTAGTTTCTGCCTGAATAACACTAGTGACAGAGTCACTTGGCAGGATGGGGGCTGTCTCCCTTGATGGACCTGAACAACAAAAGAGGCCAGTATCAGTTTTCTGTGTCCTTGTAGATATACCCTGGGTTTGAGAGGGGGGTTGGGAGGGGCTACTTTGGTCTAGAGGACCCAGGGCAAATGGTGCACAAGTCAGGGGGCAGAATTATGGCTGGCACACTTGACATCTGAATGACAAAATAGGCCAGAGTCAGTTTTCTGGTTTTCCTTGGTTCTAGTGAAGGGATTCCTTGGTTAGGGGACCAAGGAAGAGGTTTCAGATGTTGCAGAACTTGCGGGTCAGGATAGGACCGGTACTCTTGGAGAACTTTTCCAAAACAATTATTTTTACCATGATTTTCAAAAGCTAATACAATTACATCTGAAATAAGGTATTAGTAATGAGGGGAAATCTAGATAAATTTTATTTTTGGAATTTTATTCATTCAGCTTTAGCCAACATAATCAAAGTCTTTGGAACATTTAATTTAAAGCCATGTATTTTCTGACAAATTATCAGCTAAGTGTTAACTAAATATACCTGTAGATCAGATATGATACAGTTTATTACATAATTATTAAAATATTGAGGCATAATATGTATTGAGTTTAAATACTAATGAAATACTGTTTATGAAAAACACTACATAGAGTATGTTTAGATGATTCTGTCTTAAAATCTCCACATAGAGAATATGCTTATATTAGTATTTAGGTATTGGAAAATTGATAGCTTGTATTATCTCTTTTATATCTATGTTTTCCCAGTTTTCTGCATAAGCATAATATTTATATTTTATTGTTAGATTTTAATTTTAGAAATTAAGGGGAAAGATAGTTATTGAATTATTTTACTAATGAAAGCACGGGCATAGAGACTCCTGGAAGAGCTATTAGTCCAATTTTATAATTCTCCAAATTTCCTTCCTACTTAATTCCTTCCTTGAAAAGTTACCAATGAATATTAGATTTAAGGGGGAGAGAAGTAGGTCAACACTGTCTGTATTTCTACATATCTGCTAAATAGTTGCTACTTTAGGTCTCTGCTTTCCTTCTTTAAACCATGTTCCTGAGAAATACTTCACTGAAATACTTCACTGAGGTTTTATATATTCCTGAACAGTAATTGTGGTCTCGAATCTTGTCTGTTTTCCTACACTGGTTTATCAACTAGTCAGTAAAATATACTTTATTCACCTTCTTGAATATCTTGAACTTAGTGGCAGATCTCGTTGTAAATCCTTGCTTTCATTCCTTTTACATTCTCCAACTTAATGGACAGAATAAACTTTACTTTATCAAATCAACTTTTCCAGTATTACCACTGAAAAAATCAAGAAAGTAGAAATAGAAGAAATTTTTAATTATTATTTTCACTGCTGTTACTATAAGCATAGGGAGGAAAGATCACTACACACACTACACACACTACATCACAAAATAAATTTCTTAGAGTCAATATTCTGTAGCTGTTGGGAAGGTAACGGATTTATCAAAGTTATTTAAAATCAGATGCTTAATATGGATGGCATTTCTTTATGTTCTGCGAAACTGTGAAACTCACACTTCCAATAAGATAAAAGATGAGTATTATTACACCTGTACAATCAATAAGTCTAAACATTTTAGTTAAATTATGCATGCATTTTATCATAAGCTTAATCCTCACATATTATGCATTGTACTAACTTGGAAAGTTAGATGTGAAAATCAGGGAATATATGTTACTATGTATAAAATTCCAAGTGTTTATATTTTCCCAACTCATACTGCTGTTTTTCATTACCATGGGAACTATTTAAAGCAGCCTATTTTTAGAGCCCTCAATGCATGTATCAAATACCCAGATTGCATTGGAACAAATAGAAGGAATAAGGGGACCGTAAAGAATGTTAAGGTTTTTTATATTTCCCCATCATATATTACTTATTTTAAGATGATCAATTCTTCTATTATTTATTTGAGTTATATCTGGCACATAACAACCACCAGATGTCTTTTGTGTTACAGAGCATTTATTTTGCATCCCTTTATTTAACAGCTAGTGTAGTATTTCTTTGCTGGCCTCAGTAGTGAAGAAACAGGAAATTCCACTTTCTGCAAAGTAATACAATAACCATTATTCTTCTCACTCTCATTGTCATTTGTCACTTGATATTCTTCTTTTTCAGTCTTTTCTCTCTTCTATCACAATTTTCAGTCTTCTCTCACCACACGGGACAGACAATGAGGGAAAGAGCAGGAGAATGGAGCAGAGGGAGTTTCTGTCTAGGATATGGAAATTCCATTTACCCATTACCATCATCAGAAAGTCCCAGGGCATTCTTTGCATTAATCAACTATTTTTTTAGGCTTCACATGCCAGTGAGAAAACACAGTCTTTCTCTGATACATTTTACTTAGCATAATGCACAGAGGTTCCATCCATGTTCTCCCAAAATGGCAAATTTATTTTATTACTGGATAGCATAACATTGTATATTAAATCATGCATGGATTAGCAACAAGTATATATTATGATGAATGTGTTGCTAGAAAATGTTTCACTTTATGAACATAATAGAACATAATTAAACAAATCTAGATGGTACTGCCTAATACAAACTTCAGCCATGCTATAAGCTTGTGGGCCCACCTTGGTATATGCAGTTTTTAGGCATACTTAAGTAGCACATATTTATATATTTATGTTTTTCATCCATTTGTCTATCAAAAGAAAATTTGTTTTCTTCTAAATGCCATATCATAATAATGTGTATGTCTCTTTAATGTGTACTTTGATCTTCAATAGTTTTAACTAATAATATATTTGGGTTTTTCACTTGCAAACTCATTTATTCTTACTTGCTTGTAGTGAAACTCATTCAGAGCTTACTATCTGCCTAGCTTTCAGAATTTTTCTGAAAGTTTCACAATGGATCTGGTAGTTGCCTTCGTGGATAGAAATTAAGTAACTTTCACAGAATCAAAGGCAAAAAGAAAATGTACTCTGGAATAACCTTAATTAGGGGTTAAGATATGACAATAGCAGTATTCCTGCTGTTGACTAGCTATATGACATTAAGAAAATCACTGAAGATGTTTTTCTTTCTCTGTTAAATTATGTCGTGAGCCAGAGATATTACAGGGGGTCTGGTGCTTGCCTTTCAGGTTGCTGACCCTGATTCAGTCCCTAGCACTGCATACAGTCCACTGAGCTCCAGCAAGAGTAAGCTCTGAGCACCACTGTGCATGACAACCCTTACCTTCAAGCCAAAAAGATAAAATCTTTCAACATGAGCTCCTTCATCCTTTGATAAATTCTCTAGTGGTAGGGAGAAATACTGTGTTCATCCACTAGATAGTATTGAATTTTCAGTCTCATGATAACTAAAACGTTATTAACTTTGAAAGTGGGGTGTGCGCGTTCCCCCGGAGATCTCTCCGGCCCGCGGAGAGACAACAGTGGAAAGCGCTCCTAATTGGGTGGATTCTATGAGCGGTCCCGATCTGAAATAAAACTAGTGAGGTTAGTAAACAGGGGCTCAAGACGAAACGTGCAGATCAAGAGCGTCATTATTAACAGCCATGCTGGTTTTATACCTTTCTTAGCAGGGGGTTGGTGCATAGGTTGTCAATCATCAGGGAAGTGTCTTCTCAGACCAAATAAGGAAAGGTTCGGGGCGTACTTTGGTGGGCTTACAACATTCTCCAACAGTAGGTTGAGAAATAGTGGGGAAGAGAAGACAAGGGTTTATCTGGCAGGAGCATCTGGCAGGAGGAATGCACAAGGCTTTTAGTGTAGAGGAAGGCACTCTACTTTACGGGCTTTTTGGGGTCTCTTAGTTAACTGCCCTGGGCTACTTTTACTTCTTGACTTTAGTTATTTCCTTTGTCACAAGGGCACCTGTGCCTCAGGTTACGCAAACGCCGGTAATGGAATTTTCCGGTTTGTCCAGGGTAAAGGTTTTGGGGTCCTCTTTTGTTCAGGGTCCTGAACAGTCCCCAACAGGGGTGCATGTGTTTGACTGTAAAATAATGCAAGAATGTATGAAAAAATTATAAAATTAATGACTATAAAAATAAGATAAGATTTAGAAAAGAATTATTACTTGTGCTTTAATTTCTTTAATTTATATTTTGCAGTATTTTATGTAAAAGAACATGAATTCACCCAAACTTTCACAAGAACATGTCACTTAATTAAAATTCTGCATAGACAATCATAAACAAAATTTTATCCAGTGCTGTTTAATTGACTAGAGGAGGAAAATAATTATCTCAAAAGCTGTTTTTCGCATTAAAAGAGCTATTTCTTGGCCTCAGAATGTAGCTTAGTGGTAGAGCACCTGAAATGAATGAGGCTAAAAATTCATTCCACAGTACCACATCACATCATTGAATGCAGTAACTGGCACTGCTATTGTGATCCTCAATGCCACATATGAAACTTCTAATACATCAGAACAAAAAATGTGAGTGGTCAGAAAACATTGCAGCCAAATGTGCAAATTCCAGAAACAAGTGTGTGTACAATCTCAAGTGAGCACCACAATCAATTCATAATGCTTAGCAAGCAAGCAAGTTTGCAATAATCTCAACCAAGTGAAAACTGCTGGGAAATGCAGCAACAATAAAATTAAAGAGGGGGAGGGGAAAATAAAGGATTGTTTCTTCTAGATTTTCTTGGACAGACACATACCTAAGGGTAAGATTTACACATAAATCATTTTATTGTCACTTCCTTTACTTTCCAGATTGAAACATCTCAACCTAGAAAAATATTATTTTAAAGTATCCCTTTAAAGTCAAATTTTTAATTAGCAATACATCCTGATCAAATTGTAGTAGAGGAAAAACGTTTAGTAATTTGGGACAACACATCCAAGAATTACTTGAAGTGTATGTTTCAATTACCTGACTGGGTAATGCTTATATACATAAAAAGGTGACATAGTTCACAGTTAGTTCTAATTTGCTCAAATGAGGGTCTTAGTCAGTTCGCTTCCAGTTAGTGGAAAGTTTGTCAATTGGCAACTAGGTCAAATAACATTCTTATGTCATTTTGGGTTTGCTGGCATGGTTCCATTTTTTCTCTTGTTGGTGTGGACCAGTCTGAAAATGCCTCAACATGCTTGGGGTCTGACCCTCAACTGCCTGAAATCACTGTTTGTTTTACTCCAACTTGGAGTGTATTCAGCATTTTCTTAATTTACATTATTTATAATCTTCTAAAAAATAAGGTTTAAATGGTTACGGTAGTCAGGAAAGCAATGCACTCCCTGATTTATACTAAAGTATAAAACTATAATCATTAAAACAGTATGGTACAAGTATAAGAAATAGATGCATTACACAATGGAACAAGAAATTAAAACACGCTCTTGCATGTAGAGTAAATAATATTCAACAATAATCCAAGTACAGAAAATTTAAATTGGATCTCTAATTAAAACCACTCATAAAAATTAGTTCAAAATGGATCAAATACTTATAACATGATACAAAAATCCTAGAAGAAAATGTAAGAAAGAAGCTTCTGGACATGGATCCTGGCAATATTTTCTTATATATGGCATCTAAAGCACAATTTATTTTTTTAACTCATATATCTTTATAGTCATATTCTCAAATTTTAGGTCTAATATAATCAGTCTCCTTTGATCAATGTAGCTAAAGTTCTTTCCCTCCATCCTTCCATGATACTATACAAGAGGTTAGCACTTCCATCAGCGTTGACTCTTAAGAAGCCATTATTAACAGCATTGTGAACTACAGAATCTAAATCAATAAAATTACTTTTATAGGATTTTTATGTTATAGATGATGAAAATACTTTTCAAGAGGTTGATTGAGAATCAGAATGCTGTACTTCAAATCCCAAAAGAAAACATAGGTTCTAGGTTAAAGGCATGCTCTATGCTGGGTTATGCATTGGCCTACAATGGTCGATGGAGCCATCAACAAGCTTACTGCAGATTACAGAAGCAAAAATGATCAATATCCTTACCCTCTGATGATGAACCACAGGTCCATAGTGTAATTATTTTGAAGTAATGTTTCTGTAAGAGATTTTATTTGTTTTGTTTTATATATTTCTATATATCTTACAATAAATATTTGTAATAAATATTCTTTTAAAGTAACATTGATTTCAATTTTGGTGGTTTGGCAGTTTTATCATTTCTTTCTTTACATTTCTTTACACCTAGCAGTATAAAAAGGCTACTACTGTTGCAGTACTCAAGTTTCACTTCCCTGTGGTACTATGGAGCTATCTGTGTTAGAGACCAAACTTGTTGTCCTTGCATGTATGCTTGTGCTCCCATCCTTTGAGCATTTTCCCCAGCCCAGTAACAATTTTCTTCCTTATTCTAGTAGTAATTCATATGTTTTGAAAAATATTTTAAAATCTGGCAAATATATAAAGAATTAAAGGCTGTATAATATTACCACTACCTAGATATAGTTTTATACATTGTATGTAAGGATGAATTAATCAATAATTAATAAAATTTGGCCAAAGCTAGCATAGATATTATGAATGTGCATTGTCATCAGCAGAGGTTAAGGGTTAGGATAAGATCCAGTGAACGTTTATTCATAACCTCAAATATATAACTAGATTGCCAGTTTGGAAAGAGAGAGTTTCTTCTCTATAGCATCAATTTCATCTAAATAACCTAAATTCACAGCTTAAAAATGGAAAATAAACAACAAAAGGAGCCCAAAGCAGGCAGAATGAAAGAAATGATAAAACTGAGAGCAGAAATTAATGAATTGGACTCAAAAAAACAATAAAAAATGTAATGAAACCAAGAGCTGGCTCTTTGAAAAAATAAGCAAGATCAATCAACCATGAGGAAGACTCAGAAAGAAAGAGAACCGTTATCAACAGAATAACAAATGAAAGGGTGGATGTCACAATGAATTCCACAGAAATTCAAAGGATAGTCAGGGATTGCTTTGAAAATCTTTCTTCCACAAACTGAGAGAACCTAGAAGAAATGATAAATTCTTGGATTCTTCAACCTTGAAGGCTGAACCAAGGAGATATGGAATACAGGAATAAATGAATTACTATCAAGGAATCAAAAGATTAATGAAAAATCTCCAAGAAAGCAAAATCCCAGGCCCAGATTGTTTCACTATTGAGTCCTTCCAATCCTCTAAGGAATATCTACTACCAATTCTTTTCAGGATCTTCAAGCAAATCAAAGAAACAGAAATACTTCTTGTTTCCAAAAGGAAATTTTGGTATCATCACCCTGATACCAAAAGCAGGCAGAGATAGCACAAAAAAAGAAAAAACTAAATACTAATACAATGGATGAACATCACTGCAAAGAATCTCAACAAAATATTAGCAAATCAAATTCAACAACATATGAAAAAATCACATACCATAACCATGTGGAATTCATTCTGTGCAAAAGAAAGATGGTTTAACATATGTAAATCAATCTATGTAATACACCCTATGTAATACAAGAAAAATAAAGGCCATATTAACAGAGTCAGATAAAGCATTTGACAAGATGCAACAACCATTCGTTATTAAAAACTGTTGACTCAGTAAAGGAAGAAGTGACAATCCATACCTGAATTATAGCCCGTACCACTCCAGATAGCATAGCATATGGGAAATTTTGTGGCAAATAATTGTAGAATCGTTCTGGCAATCTGAGTTTCCAGGGTGGTTCAGTCTATATATATATGTATATATATATATATACACACACATATATATATACTTGGCAAGTGTATATATATGTATGTATATATATACTTGGAAATTTTATATATATATACTTTGCAAGAGAATAAAATAGTAGGAAAATAAAATTATGACTCATGTAGATTAATAAAATCACTCTGGCACCCATCTTTATTCAATTCTAATGAGAGTAACAGCAATAAGATACTTAGATGCCATAATAAAGTTGGCTCAGCAGCTTTTAAAACACAGATAAAATCCAATTACAATCTGCTATTTCAAACTAACCATGGATACATAATCTCAATAAGTGTCACTGTCACTGTCATCCCGTTGCTCATTGATTTGTTCGAGCGGGCACCAGTAACGTCTCTCATTGAGAGACTTATTGTTACTGTTTTTGGCATATCCAATGTGCATGGGTAGCTTGCCAGGCTCTGCTGTGCGGGTTCGATACTTTCAGTAGCTTCCCGGGCTCTCCGAGAGGGGCGGAGGAATCGAACTCGGGTTGGCTGCATGAGAAGCAAACGCCCAACCGCTGTGCTATCTCTCCAGCCCCTCAATAAGTATAAGAGCATTTATTATAATTTAGTATAATGGATTTTATTTTATTTTAAATAATTCATAGAATAATCTCTCTCCTAGAGCCTGGCAAGCTACCAAGAGTATCTCGCCCACACGGCAGAGTTTGGCAAGCTACCCGTGGCGTATTTGACATGCCAAAAACAGTAACAAGTTTCACGATGGAGACGTTACTGGTGCCCGCTCGAGCAAATCGATGAACAGTGGGACGACAGTGACAGTGATACAGTGATAGAATATTCTACTGAACAAACAGAGAATGAAGTTATGAACTAATTTACTTCAAGAGATTCAGAACCTATAAGAGAAATTGTGCTAGTGATAACTATATCATATTTCAAGAATTAATTGCTTTTCTGACATCAAATGCTTATCATGAGAGAGTTTTGTAAAGATTCATTGCCTTATCTTGTTTCACTTTCATTTTAAGAATGCAAGGGACTTTTTATTTAGTTTACTGTAGTTTAAGTTATGTGTATACAATAGTGTTGGATTTTATGTATGTGGTGTACACAATTATATCAAATCACCAACACCAAGGTGACCCAAACCCCCAATACATGCCTGTATCATCACCAATCCCACTCATACCCGCTCATACTCCATCACTAATATACTATACTTACTTCTATACTCCAAGATCCAGAATATGCTGTCAATTTATATTATCTGTACCCTTGTTTTGTTTCCCTATAGTCAACATATGAATGAGATGAATCTTTTCCCTCTGATTTATTTCACTTAGTATAACTCTCTTCTGTTTCGTTGAAGTTATAATGAAATGAATTCTTCCACTTTTCCTTGTGACTACATAGTATTTATTATATGAATATATATAATACAGATATCTATTACAACTTCTTTTTATTTTTTATTTTTTTTCTTTTCCCACTTTATTTTATTTATTTTTATAATTTATTTATTTTTAATTAGAGAATCACCGTGAGGGTACAATTACAGATTTATACACTTTTGTGCTTATACTTCCCTCATACAAAGTTCGGGAACCCATCCCTTCACCAGTGCCCATTCTCCACCACCCGTAAACCCGGCGTCCCTCCCACCCTCCCCAATCCCATCTCCCCCCCCACCCCACCCTGCCACTGTGGCAGGGCATTCCCTTCTGTTCTCTCTCTCTAATTAGCTCTTGTGGTTTGCAATAAAGGTGTTGAGTGGCCGCTGTGCTCAGTCTCTAGCCCTCATTCAGCCCGCAACTCCCTTCCCCCACATGGCCTTCAACTACAATGTAGTTGGTGATCGCTTCTCTGAGTTGCCCTTTCCCCGGAACGTGAGGCCAGCCGCGAAGCCATGGGGTCAACCTCCTGGTACTTATTTCTACAGTTCTTGGGTATTAGTCTCCCACTCTGATATTCTATATACCATAGATGAGTGCAGTCTTTCTATGTCTGTCTCTCTCTTTCTGACTCATTTCACTCAGCATGAAACTTTTCATGCCCATCCACTTAACTACAAAATTCTTGACTTCCTTTTTTCTAACAGCTGCATAGTATTCCATTGTATAGATGTACCAAAGTTTCCTCAACCAGTCATCCGTTCTGGGGCATTCGGGTTTTTTCCAGATTCTGGCTATTGTAAACAGTGCTGCGATGAACATACATGTGCAGATGTTGTTTCGATTGTACTTTTTTGCCTCTCTGGGATATATTCCCAGCAGTGGTATTGCTGGGTCAAATGGGAGCTCAACCTATAGTTTTCTGAGAATCGTCCATACTGTTTTCCAAAAGGGTTGAACTAGCCGGCATTCCCACCAGCAGTGTAGAAGGGTCCCTTTCTCCCCACATCCTCTCCAACAGCGGTTGCTTTTGTTCTTTTGGATGTGTGCCAGTCTCTGTGGTGTGAGGTGGTATCTCATGGTTGTTTTGATCTGCATCTCTCTGATGATTAGTGATGCAGAGCACTTTTTCATGTGCCTTTTGGCCTTTCGTATTTCTTCCTTGGTAAAGTTTCTGTTCATTTCTTCGCCCCATTTTTTGATGGGGTTGGATGTTTTCTTTTTGTAGAGTTCAACCAGTGCTTTATATACCATTGATATCAACCCCTTATCTGCTGGGTATTGTGTAAATATCCTTTCCCATTCTGTGGATAGTCTTTGTATTCTGGTCACTGTATATCTTGCGGTGCAGAAGCTTTTTAGTTTAATGTAGTCCCATTTGTTGATCTCTGTTTTTACTAGATTGCTTAGTTCCGTGTCACCTTTGAAGATACCTTTATCTTCAATATCGTGGAGGGTTTTGCCGACCTTGTCTTCAATGTACCTTATGGTTTGTGGTCTAATGTTGAGGTCTTTAATCCATTTTGATCTGACTTTTGTGCATGGTGTCAGGTCAAGGTCTAAACCCATTTTTTTGCATGTGGTTGTCCAGTTGTGCCAGCACCATTTGTTAAAGAGGCTTTCCTTGCTCCACTTCACATCTCTTGCTCCCTTATCAAAGATTAGATGATCATACATTTGGGGTTGTGTGTAGGGATATTCCACCCTATTCCATTGGTCTACGGTTCTGCCTTTGTTCCAGTACCATGCTGTTTTAATTGTTACTGCTTTGTAGTAAACATTGAGGTTGGGGAGGGTGATGCCTCCCATCATCTTTTTCCCAAGAATTGTTTTAGCTATCCTTGGACGTTTGTTATTCCATATGAATTTTAGGATTGCTTGATCCATTTCTTTGAAGAATGTCATGGGTATACTTATAGGGATCGCATTGAATCTGTATAATGCTTTAGGGAGTATTGCCATTTTGACAACATTGATTCTCCCTATCCACGAGCAGGGTATATGTTTCCATTTCCTCATGTCCTCTTTGATTTCATGGAGTAGCGTTGTGTAGTTTTCTTTGTAAAGGTCTTTTACTTCCTTGGTTAAGCTGATTCCGAGGTACTTGATTTTCTGGGGCACGATTGTGAATGGGATTGCTTTTTTCATGTCCCTTTCCTCTGCCTCATTGTTTGCATATATGAAGGCCATGGATTTTTGGGTATTGATTTTGTAGCCTGCAACTTTACTGTATAAGTCTATTGTTTCTAAGAGTTTCTTAGTAGAGGTTTTAGGTTTCTCTAGATATAGTATCATGTCGTCTGCAAATAGTGAGAGTTTGATTTCTTCCTTTCCTATCTGGATGCCCTTAATCTCTTTTTCTTGTCTAATAGCTATCGCAAGTACTTCCAGTACTATATTGAAGAGGAGTGGTGAGAGTGGGCATCCTTGTCTTGTGCCTGATCTCAGAGGAAAGGCCCTTAGTTTTTCCCCGTTGAGGATAATGCTTGCCGTAGGCTTGTGATAGATGGCTTCGACTATCTTGAGGAAAGTTCCTCCAAACCCCATTTTGACGAGGGTTTTCATCATGAAAGGATGTTGGATCTTGTCGAATGCTTTCTCTGCATCTATTGATATGATCATATGGTTTTTGTCTTTACTTTTGTTGATATGCTGGATTATGTTTATTGATTTCCAAATGTTAAACCATCCTTGCATCCCTGGGATGAATCCCACTTGGTCGTGATGTATGATCTTTTTGATGAGTTGTTGGATCCTATTTGCTAGTATTTTGTTGAGGATCTTCGCATCGGTGTTCATCAGGGAAATTGGTCTGTAATTTTCTTTCTTAGTGGTGTCTTTGTTTGCTTTTGGTATTAGGGAGATATGTGCTTCATAGAAACTGTTTGGGAGAGTTCCTGTTTTTTCAATTTCCTGGAAAAGTTTGAGGAAAACAGGCAATAGGTCTTCTTTAAATGTTTGGAAGAATTCGCCAGTGAAGCCATCTGGGCCTGGGCTTTTGTTTTTGGGGAGGTTTTTGATTACAGTTTCAATTTCCTTAACATTGATGGGTCTATTCAGGTATTCCAGATCTTCTTTCTTCAGTGTTGGGAGATTGTAGGAATCAAGGAATCCATCCATTTCTTTTAGGTTCTCCTTTTTTGTGGCGTAAAGACCTTCAAAGTAGTCTCTAATGATCTTTTGAATCTCACTGGTTTCTGTTATGATGTCCCCCTTTTCATTTCTGATTCGATTTATTAGAGTTTTCTCTCTTTCTTTCTTTGTGAGTCTTGCTAGCGGTTTATCAATCTTATTTATTTTCTCAAAGAACCAACTCTTTGTTTCATTGATCTTTCGGATTGTTTTTTTGGTTTCGATGTCATTAATTTCTGCTCTAATTTTTATTATTTCTTTCCTTCGGTCTGGTTTGGAGTCCTTTTTCTGGTCCTTTTCTAAGTTCTTGAGTCGTGAAGTCAAGCTATCTATGTGGGTCCTTTCTTCCTTCCTGAGGAATGCTTGGAGAGCTATAAATTTTCCCCTTAACACGGCTTTAGCTGCGTCCCATAGGTTTTGGTAGCTCGTGTCTTCATTCTCATTAGTTTCTAAGTATCTTTTGATTTCTTCCTTAATTTCCTTCCTGACCCACTCATTGTTCAACATTGAATTGTTTAGTTTCCAGGTGTTTGATTTGATTTTCCGTGTTTGTGAGTGGTTAGCTTCTATCTTCAGCGCATCGTGGTCTGAAAAAATGGTTGATACAATTTCTACTTTTCCGATTCTATTGAGGTATGTTCTGGGGCCCAGTACATGGTCTATTTTAGAAAATGTTCCGTGTGCACTGGAAAAGAATGTGTATTCTTTCTTTTTGGGGTGTAAGGCCCTGTATAGGTCTATTAGGCCTCTCTCTTCAATTTCTTCTTTCAGAGTCAGTGTTTCCTTGTTGAGTTTTGTTCTTGTGGATCTATCTAGAGGCGATAAGGCCGTATTGAAGTCTCCGACTACAATTGTGCTGTTAGTGATGTCCTCTTTGAAGTCTGTTAGGAGTTGTTTAAAATATTTAGCCGGTCGTTCGTTAGGAGCATATACGTTTAAGAGTGTGATTTCTGGATGAACCAAGAGCTGCGGCACGAGAAGCAGAGCCTCCCGCCTACTGACTGTGATCCTGAGGTCTCCTAACCCATTTTGGCACCAGAGCAGATTCTTGCAGCCATGCATTTTGACTGCGAACTGAACTACAACCTCGTGCAGCCCGGGGAGGGATTTTTTTCCTCTCCACCCCATTTTTCTGAGCGAAAATGGTGGCAGCGGCAGCAGCCACGCGGTGAGAGCCACCCTCTAAGACCCCTCCACCAGGAGGTAGGACTTTCTTTAGTGACGTAGCCTGTAGGTGATCCTGGGAGGGGGGGCGTTCCCGGCGCGCCTTCCGCCCAGAGATGAACCAAGAGCCGCGGCACGAGAAGCAGAGCCTCCCGCCTACTGACTGTGATCCTGAGGTCTCCTAACCCATTTTGGCACCAGAGCAGATTCTTGCAGCCATGCATTTTGACTGCGAACTGAGCTAAAATATTAGAAACCCAAAACCGCGCGGCCGCAATAGCGGCCGCGCGGACTCAAAGTCTTCACTTTTACCAAGGAAGAGAAATTATTAGATGATGCTTATTCAGCAGGCCTGATTGTTGGGGAAAATTTCCAATCAACAATAGTGAGTTCTGTATGGAAATATGAAATGTACTCAATATAGAGAGAGAATAATGGGAATATCATCAACTACTTAGATGGGGGTGGGGTGGGGTGGGGTGGGAGGGGGGTGTATTGGGGTTCTTGGTGGTGGAACGGGTGCACTGGTGAAGGGATGGTGGTTTAATCAGTATTTGACTGTGACTTAAACCTGAAAGCTTTATATTTTTTTTTGTTTTCACGATGGTTCAATAAAATATTTCTTTAAAAAAAAATAAAATACATTCCTTAAAAAAAAAAAGTGTGATTTCTTCCTGTTGTACATATCCCTTGATAAACAGAAAATGACCTTTGCTGTCCCTTTTGATCTTTTTCATCCTGAAATCTATGTTGTCGGATACCAGGATGGCCACTCCAGCTTTTTTAAGGGGGTTGTTTGCTTGGATGATTGTTTTCCATCCTTTGACTTTGAGTCTATGTTTACTCTGTTTGTTCAGGTGTGTTTCTTGCAGGCAACAGAATGTTGGGTTTAATTTCCGGATCCATTTAGCCACTCTGTGTCTCTTGATAGGTGCATTTAGGCCATTGACATTGAGAGAGATTATTGTGATGTGGTTTTGTGTCATCTTTCTGTGGGATTTGTTGTTCTTATGGGGCTCCTCCTTGTCTTACAGTAGCCCCTTTAGACCTTCTTTCAAGATTGGTTTTGAGTCTATGAAGGACCTGAGCTGTTGTTTATCCGAGAAGTAGTGTATGGTTCCTTCGAGTTTGAGTGAGAGTTTAGCCGGATAAAGTATTCTTGGTGAGGCATTCATTTCGTTGAGTTTTTTCACTATGTCCCACCATTGTCTTCGGGCTCGGAGGGTTTCTTCTGACAGATCGGCCGTAAGTCTGAGGGGTGCTCCTTTGTATGTGATTTCCTTCCTTGCCCTTGCTGCTTGCAGAATTGTGTCTCTATCCATGGTATCCGTCATTCTGACTATGATATGCCTTGGGGTCTTTTTATTCGGGTCTCTTTTTGCTGGTACTCTTCGGACTCCTTGTATCTGGATGCCTGCCTTCTCCAGCTCTGGGAATTTCTTAGCAATGATATCTTTGACTGTGTTTTTTTCATTGGGGTTGCTTCCCTGCGGTTCTGGTACTCCAATGATTCTTATGTTGTTCCTCTTGAAGTCATCCCCCAGGGCTCTGATTCGCTCTATAGCCATTTTGAGGTCTTTGGCCATGATTTGTTGTTGTCTATAAGCTTTCTGCAGCTCATCTTCCAGATCACTGATTCTGTCTTCGGCTGTAGTCATTCTACTGTTGAGGGCATCTAGTGAGATTTTTATTTCATCTACCGATTCCTTTATTTGTGAGACTTCCGTTCGAAGGTTTGAAATTTCTGCTCTCATTTCTGCTCTCATTTCTTCCTTTATTTTCTTAGTAGACCGTTCCAGCGCTTCATTCATCTCCTCCCTTAATTTATTGGATGTCTGTTCCATATTTGCTGGGAGTAGGTCGACTCTCCTCCAGATTTCCTCTCTGAATTGTTTATCTGAGAGGTCGTAGATGTTGGGAGCCTCTTTTGAGGTTTCTAGTATCTTTTCTTTTCCCTCTCTTCCTGGAGGGGATTTTCGCTGCTTCTTCATATTGTTATGGAAGTATAGTATTGGAACTTTGTAGGTGTTTATTCCTCCTAGCTCTTGCTGAGAGAAGGAGGGGCTCTGTTTGTGCTATTTCTGATGGCAGCTTTATTCCTATTCTAGAAGACTTCCTTACACTCAGCCTTTTCTTTGTGATTGATGTTGGGGCTTTAATGAAGACTTAAGGCTAAGTTGTCTTTACAAAAGCTTTGCTAAGCTTCTCTTATTCACTGATAATTTTTCTAAACTTAGAGCTAATAGGCTAGTTCGCATAAGTGTATGAGATGTGTTAAACCGATTTTCAAAGCAAAAAGACCATGCCTAATGTGCTAAGGTAGGAAATAATATCTGCGGCCGCGTTAGCGGGCAGCGCTCTGTCAGGAGGCCACGCCCCTTTTTAGACCACGCCCCTTTCGGGCCACGCCCCCGTTTCTTCCTAGCAGGGGCTCCTGGGACAATGGTCCCAGGAAAGCCGGGGCGGTGGGACGCGGGAAGTGGCGGCGGCAAGGGTCCCAAGTCCCGGCGGCCGCGTGGGAACCAGGGGCGCACTCGGGAGGCGTGGCTGGGAGTCTCCTGATTACCTGGGAAAAGGCCGGGTTGGAGGGAGCCGGGCGGATGGGAAGTGGCGGCGGCAAGGGTCCCAAGTCCTGGCGGCCGCGTGGGAACCAGGGGCGCACTGGGGAGGCGTGGCTGGGAGTCTCCTGATTACCTGGGAAAAGGCCGGGTTGGAGGGAGCCGGGCGGACGGGAAAGCCGGGGCGGTGGGGCGCGGGAAGTGGCGGCGGCAAGGGTCCCAAGTCCTGGCGGCCGCGTGGGAACCAGGGGCGCACTCGGGAGGCGTGGCTGGGAGTCTCCTGATTACCTGGGAAAAGGCCGGGTTGGAGGGAGCCGGGCGGACGGGAAAGCCGGGGCGGTGGGGCGCGGGAAGTGGCGGCGGCAAGGGTCCCAAGTCCTGGCGGCCGCGTGGGAACCAGGGGCGCACTCGGGAGGCGTGGCTGGGAGTCTCCTGATTACCTGGGAAAAGGCCGGGTTGGAGGGAGCCGGGCGGACGGGAAAGCCGGGGCGGTGGGACGCGGGAAGTGGCGGCGGCAAGGGTCCCAAGTCCCGGCGGCCGCGTGGGAACCAGGGGCGCACTCGGGAGGCGTGGCTGGGAGTCTCCTGATTACAACTTATTTTTAAAGTTTAATTCATTTGTTGCAATTTAATTAGTTGCAACAAAGTTAAAGTTTGCAGTACTTTTTTTTGGTTTTTTTGGATCACACCCAGCGATGCTCAGGGGTTACTCCTGACTTTGCACTCAGGAATTACTCCTGGCGGTGCTTGAGGGACCATATGGGATGCCGGGGATCGAACCCGGGTCGGCCGCATGCAAGGCAAACGCCCTACCCGCTGTGCTATCGCTCCGGCCCCAAAGTTTACAGTATTGATACATAGATTTACTACTTTGGGATTATAGTTCCAAGCATTTTAGATTTAACATTGGGTTGTCCTTTATCCTCCCGCAGGGTGCATAGGTTAATTGAATCACACCCACCACAATGCTCCCCAAGCACACCCAATTCCATCAGGACACTCCCAATCTTCTGTGTTTAAGTCTCTCCTTTTTGCTCTTCTTCCCCTGTTACAAATATCACCAAATCAAATATTGTAACTTAAAAAGTCAAATCTGATGGCTCTGGATTTTGTATATGTAAGTGAAATATTGCTTTGCTCTTTCCTTTATGTGCTCTGCCTATTATTATTTGAGAGCTATGTCTTTTTTGTATAGACACAGGAAGTCAGTTAATGCTATGCTTTTGTAATATGGGAGTTAATTGATGCTGAATATTTGCTCTGGGCATCCATCATACTTAATTTTGACATAAGCCTCAGTTGTCCCTAGTTCCTTACATCCTAAGGACTTGGATGGACCCAGGACAAGCTGTAATCTACCTTGGCTTTGGCATGGGACAACCTATAAATACCATAAAATGTATAAGAAGTTAAGAGCATGGTCATAGAACAAACTCTGACATGATCTAAAAGGAAGTAATTGAATAAGGGCCCTATTAGGGTTAGGAAAAGCTAACTTGACCTGAGGACTGTAGTCTGGGAAATATAGCCTGATATCTCCAGGAAAAGCCGATATCATGAGTCCAGAGAGATGACTTTAGCTTAATCTAGGATACAGAAAAAATTCTATATCTCTTACTGTGTTCATACAAAATGACAAGAAATATTATTAAGAAGTACATTTAATATGATTGCTTAAATAAATTACAAGTAAAGGAAAGGAGAAAGCTCTATGCTCTTATATAGAATTCCACCTTTAGGCAGATCTCCTAGGACTCTAGAGTGCTGGAGTCCCTAGATGAAATTCTGGCCTAGGGTGGATCTCCTAGAAGAATTTCCCCTGAAGGAGGCGCTTTACATCTGTTGATGGTTTATATCAATGTTCAACCACATCTATGTGAAATTGCTGCCCCCCCAGCCCAAACCCTTCACAATTTCTATATAATAATGCTGATGAATTTGAATAAAGTAACACTGATTATCAGCCTGTGGCCCCATTCCTTCATCCATCAGCTGGTGGGACGATCATCTGCCCCGAACTCATCAGGGACCCTGGTCACTGAGGTACAGTGACTCAGACAATTGGCACTCAAAAAGGATGCTTCAAAATTCAGAGATATATTCAATCACCACCCAAATGCCCATGACTATTGTCCCTGTAACATCTCTATTATTATTATATTTTCACTTTACATCTACTATTTGGCAATTGTTTTGTTTTCCAGTGCCAAGAATTTGTGAATGTTCAGTATATCTACTCTTTTGGTTTTTTATCCCCATATTCAACAGATGAGTGAGATCAAGTACTTCTAATTCTACTTTTGAATTATTTCACTTGACATGACTCCAGTTTCCTCCACATTGCAGTAAAATACATGATTTAATCTTTGCTTAATGCTGCATAGTATTAAATTGTATATATATTATATATACAATATATATAGTATACATATTGTGTATACAAAAACTATTGTTTCCATCCATTCATTTTCAGACATGAGTTGTTTCTATATTCTGATTCTTGTACTATTGTATTGTATTATGTGTATTATGTGCTAAAAGAGTATTATGTGCAAAAAAAGAGCCATGCAGAGAGTCTCTTGCCCACGGGTTTGGCTGTCTTCCCTGAGGCCCCTTGGAGGGGGTGGACTCCAGCTTCCCTCTCTGGCCCGAGCAGAGCTCCCGGGGCCAAAGACCTCCAGAGCCTGGCCATAGCCATCCCACAAACAGCAATACCACCACTATTACAACTTCCCACCAACATTATTTCCCATTTTCCCTACCACCGCCCAAGCCTGCCCCTGTATCTGGCCCGAAATGATTTATTTTGTATTGCTTTTTATGATTAATTCACCAAAAATGACCAAAAAAGGTTTCCTTAGAAGAAAGTGTGTGAAGATTGTTGTATCTCACCCTGGAGCCATTAAGATCTTATACAAGAGATTACTAATCTGTTATTACAGATTAAACCTTATGTATTTATATTTTCTTAATCTAGATTGGTTGCCTCCTACTTTGCATCCCATCCAATGCAGTGTGCTACTCCACAAGAAGTGGCCACACACTCTAGGAACTCTAAATTTTTGATGGGCGATACAGCTGGGGTTAAATTTTTAACTTGATGGTGACTTTGGAGTCCAGAAGCATCTCTGCAGCTCTCTGATCTCTTTCAGGAGTTATTTATATGTATCTGCATCATAGCTGGTCGATGAACTTATTCAGTGCTGGAAGCAGTTCATGAGCATGACTGTCAGACTCCCTGAAGAACAGAGGCATAGGGTTGGTCACCCATCCCTGACTCCCTGGGAGCCCATAGATTTTGGTCACAAAACCCGTATACCTGAGTTTTTCAACAGATTCATTCATGGATGAGGATAATCCAAGCCTGTGGAGTCTGACCAGGAGCATAGTGGTGATTAGGTTATAGAGGTTTTGGGCTGCCAGACTCCACTTGGGTAGACAGAGAGACTCACTCACCTCAATCCGTGGTGCCCTGGATCTGAAAGTCAGCCTGGCATGGGGCCCGGCACCATCTTTCGCATTTTTCTGGATTTTAACTAATTATTCTCTATTGCTCAAACTGTTCTCTACTGAAAATTTAAAGAATCTGTTAATAGTATAGTTCAGTCATATTATGAATTATATTGACTTCTAAGTATTATCCATGGAATATAGTCACTATTTAAGTGTTTAGTTAAATCAGAATAGACACTATTTAAATTAGACTTCCAGTATTGTCTTGAATAAGTGAGATGAAAGAAGGCATTTTTGTCTTCCTTTTGTTCTTAAAGGAAAAGTTTCCAACGTTTTCATGTTGAGTATAATGTTAGCTATTTTTTTCTTATATGTAACCTTTATTTTGTTAAAATATTTTTATACCCAACTTCTTGAAGGCATTTCAGTTTTTCAAGCTATTTACTTCATCTATTAAGATCAACATTTTTTTTTTTGCTTTTTGGGTCACACCTGGCGATGCACAGGGGTTACTCCTGGCTCTTTACTCAGGAATTACCCCCTGGCAGTGCTCAGGGGACCATATGGGATGCTGGGATTCGAACCCGGGTCGGCCGCGTGCAAGGCAAATGCCCTACCCGTTGTGCTAAAAGACCAACATTTTATCTTTATTTTTATATTGTGTCATATCACATTTATATTAATTTGTGTATGTAGAACTATCTTTGTACTACGAAGATAAACCAAAGGTGGGCATATTTTATACTTTCTTTAATTTGTCCCTGATTAAACTTGCTAATATTTTGTCAACATTTTTGTATCTTTATTTTTTAATGATGTTGCTCTTTAATCTATTTTCCTTGTATGGTTTTGGTTTCAGACCCATGTTGGCTACATGAAGTGTATTTGTAATTAATAGTAGGGACTCTTCAAACCTCTGGAAGAGTTTAGTAAGAATTGGTAATGATTATTTTAAACATATTTTCCATATTTGTATTTCTTAATGTTACATTATAATTTTGTTTTCTCTCAAGAAGTGGCTAATGTGAAATTAAATAAACCCATTAATATTTTTGGCAGGAAGTGGGGAGATGAGCCACAGTCAGCAATGCTAAGGAGTAACTCCTGATTCTGCACTTAAGAATCCCTCCTAGCAGTACTCATATGGGATATTGGTTATTAAACCCACATCAGCCACGTGAAAGCAAGCACTATATCCACTGTATTATATTTCCAGCCCCCTAAATCCATTGTATTTTATTTCACTGACTGTTTTTCTATTTCTAAAGTTCTACTGGATCTTTTTTAGTCTGAAATAGCATTTTATAATGTTCACTTTTCCTGAATATATTTTTAAGACTTCAGTTCATTTCCTGATATATAATTAGCAGAGAACTTTACATTGTAGTTTATTATTCTAGTGCAATAAGAATTGGGTTGTCTAATTATAATGCCTCTTGATTTTTCTTTCAATTGGGTTTTTTCGTGGGGTAATATCCAGCGATGCTCAGGGATTACTCCTGGCTTTGCACTCAGGAATTACCCCTGGCAGGTTTGCGGGACCATATGGGGTGCCACGGATCAAGCCGGGGTCAGCAGCATGCAAAGCAAATGCCCTACCTGCTGTACTATAAGTCCAACCCATTTCTTAATTTTTCTTATAGTATCTTGTTCCACATGCGAATACTTTTCCCTAACAAATACTAGTACTTAGCATCTGTTGTCCCTATGGTTTGTGTTTTCAATAAAATCATACACTTAATAATATATATTTGTTTAGGTCTTCATTATTTCACTTGATAAAGTTCACTTGAAATTCACTCATGTTTTTCAATACATAAAATCCATTCCTCCTAGTTCCTATGAATTATCCCATTGTATGAATATACCATGATTAAAGAACACCAGGGCTGCTTCCAATTTGGGCATATTATTAATAAAGCTATAATGTGTATTTACTTTGTCAATATGACTTTTTTGTACTAATAAGTGTAAATTTATCTAAGATAAATACATAGAGCTGATATTGATGATTCTCATGGTGAGTGAATACAACTTTATTAGAAACTGTTAATTAGTTTCCAAAGTGTATAAACTCACTTCTTTTCCACCATGGTCAAATATTCCAATCACTACTCATGTTATTAGCACTTAACAGCATCAATTTTAAATTACTATTTGTTTGTATTCAAACAAGAATTCACTTTATCTTATCGGGGCTTTAATCTGAATTTCATCAATGACTCGTGAGGCTGGGCATTTTTTGTAATCTTACTTGCCATACATTCATAAAATTTTTTTGAAATATTTTAGCATTATTAAGGTATATTAGTTAAAATATAATTAATATTAATATTTTTAGTGTAAAAAGTTGCTGTACCTCCACCACCAACGCAGTACCAAAAGCTATCCACTACTGTCCTGATGTCACTGCCCTTTCTAAACCCATCCCCCAACACTCTTACCACTTGGTAATCACAGTTCTGTTGTCAAAGTCCAAAGGTTTGTTTTCATTAAATATAGTCTATTGCTTACTTTATTTCTTTATATGCCATATATCAATGAGATCATCTGACATTTATCCTACCTATGACTTATGTTACTTAACATGAAACTCTTTAGTTACATCCAAGTTGCGGCAAAAAGCAAGATTTCGTATTTTATTACAGTCAAGTAAATATTCCATTATTTATATATACCACAATTTCATTATGCACTCAGGTGTCATTGGACATTTAGATGCTACTTCAATATCTTGACTTCTATAAAGAGTACTACAATGAATATATGTACATATATTTGAGCATGAATGAATGATTTTGTATATGTTTTGTTTGGGGCCACAAGTGACAATGCTCAGGGTTTCTACTGGCTCCATACTTAGGAATTACTCATGGTGAGGCTCAGGGGTTCATATGGGATGCCAGGGATCGAATCAAGGTTGGCCACGTGCAAGGCAAATACCTTACCTTCTGTATTATTGCCCGGCACTGATTTTGTACTCTTGAGATAGTTGCAGAGTGAGATTGCTGGATAATATTTTTGAAGAAGTCATGCTCTTTTTAATTTTTTTTATTTTATTGAATCACCATGAGATAGTTACAACTTTCATGTTTGGGTTACAATCTCACAATGATCAAACACTCATCCCTCCACCAGTGCACATTCCCCACCACAGATATTCCCGATATACCCTCCCTTTCCCACCCTCCCCCTGCCTCCATGACAGACAATATTCCCCATAATCTTTCTCTACTTTTGGGCATTATGGATTGCAACACAGACACTGAGAGGTGATCGTGTTTGTTCCATTATCTACTTTCATCATGAATCTCCCATCCCAACTGATTCCTCTCCTGGGAATATATCCCAAGGATGCAAAAAAAGCACAGTAGAAATGACATCTGTACCTATATATTTATTGCAGCACTGTTTACAATAGCCAAAATCTGGAAACAACCCGAGTGCCCTAGAACAGATGACTGGTTAAAGAAACTTTGATACATCTACACAATGGAATACTATGCAGCTGTTAGGAGAGATGAAGTCATGAAATTTTTTTATAAATGGATAGACATGGAGAGTATCGTGCTAAATGAAATGATCAGAAAAAGAGGGACAGACATAGAAGGACTGCACTCATTTGTAGTGTATAGAATAACATCACAAGAAGTCATACTCTTGAAGAAGTCTTAATACTGTTTTTATAGAGATTTAAAGAATAGCAGCCCTACTTCACAGAGTGTGAGGGTTTCTTTCTCATTACTGCACAACACTGTTTTTTTCCACTTTTTTCATATATGCCGTTCTCACTAACATGATATTACCTCATTGTTGTTTTGATATTTATTTCCCTGATAATAAGTGATGATGAAAAATTTTTATGTTTGGTGGCCATCTGTGTCCTCTTTGAAGAGGTACATGCTCAGTTCTTCTAAATGTCTTTTTATGTGAGATTGTTGTTGTTATTGAACATTGTGAATGCTTTGTATAATTTGAAAGTTGGCTCTTTTCAGATTCATGGTTAAAAAATATTTTCTCTAAGCAGCATGGCTTTTCCATATATATACATATGTATGTTTCCTATAAATGTTTCAAGGTAGCTCATTTGTTAATTTTTTATTTTTTGTCAGTGAAGCTGAATTCAAGACAACCTGGAGTAAATTTCAGAGTCTTGTCTATATTTTCTCAAGGTATTTTATAGTAATATACCCCAACGGCCCAAAGTACAATTCATAAAATACACTTGTACTCTTATGTTCATTGCAGCACTACATATGATAGCCAATGTATGGAAAAAACCTAAATTCTCATGAAGGGATGACTGGATAAAGAAATTACGGTGCATATATACAATGGAATGCTGCTCAGTCATATAAAAGATAAATTCACGAAGTTTTCTGCTTCATGGATGGATCTGGAGTACATATTGTTAAATCAGAGGGAGAGGAACAGACTCAGAATGATATCGTTCATGTGTGGGACATAAAGAAAATGCGTAGAGGAGTATCACATATCTAATTGCAGTAGAAATGAAGAGCAGGACAACTGGTCTTTAGTAGGATGCTTGACACTGGGCTTGGGGTGTGGGGGATAAGTTAGGGAAAGTAACAATAGTACAATGGGAGAGGGCAAAAGTGCCTGCCACAGAGACAAGCTGTGGGGTGGGGAAGTCTGGGGACACAGGTGGAGGGTAGTAGGCACTGGTGAATGGATTGGTGTTGGATCTATATATGCCTGAAACTCAATCATAGCTATCTTCGTAACTTTGTAATTCACAGTTGTTCAACAAAAATGAAAGAGACTGTTTTATGGATTCAATTCTAGCATTAATGTTTTAAATCCATTTTCAATTAACCTATGTGTATGGTGTGAGATAAGGGTCCAATTTCATTTTCCATATGACTAGTTTTCCCCACAGGATTTGTTCAAAAGACTTTACTTCATTCACTAATTCTCAGAGCTCTTTGTCATTAATTAATTGCACATGTATCTGAGGGATTACTTCTGGACTATCAATTCTTTTTTACTTATTGGAGAATCCGTTTTTATTCCAGTGCTACATTGCTTTGAATACTAAAGCCTTATAGTACAGTTTAAAGTGTGTAATGCAATGTCTCATATCTTCTTATTCCTCAGAATTTCTTTAGCTCTTTACAAAAGTCTATGGTTTCACATAAATTTTAGTCTCATTTATTTCTTTGTCTTTTGAAAATGGCATTGGAACTTTGAAAGGGATTTTAATATACCTATAATAATTTGAGAAAAAATTATGTTTTAACAATTTTAATTCTCTCAATCGTAGGACATGAAATATTTTTCCATTTCCTTGCACATTTTTCTACTTACTATTATAGTGAAGTATTATTTTTGATGCTCTGCTTTTTTTTAGCTCACCAAAAGGGTTTTTGTTTTTTTTCTTTTTGATCATCCCAAAGTTATTCATGATTTGTTTACAATCATATAAAGTTCCAACACCAGACTTTCCTCCATTGTACATTTCCCACTACCAATGTCCCCAGTTCCCATCCTACCCCCACCCCCTCTTCACACTCCCATCCCCTACTCCCACCCCACCCCCTGTCTGCCTCTGTGTCAGGCATCTTTATTCTTTGCGCTCTCTCTCGCTCTCTCTTTCCTTTTGTGCATTATGGTTTGCAACTGGGTGGTGGTTTTGTGTTGTGGACGTGACTTCCAGGGTTTTGAGAGCTACATGGAGTGGAGGGAACATAGCCCATCGTGACCCCAAGAGAGCCTGGGGATTTCAATCACAAAACCAGCATACCAGAATTAACTGCAGGTTAATATCTCAGTGAGGTTCATCCCAGGACAGTGGAGTGCAGCCCGGGACATGGTGGCGATTTTGAATTGTGGGAGCAAGTGGCTGCTGGAGGGTTCTGCTTGGGCAGGCACCAGGCTAGCTTATCCCCTTTGAAGTATCCCATTTGTACAGCCTTGTATGAATCTGAGATCAACTGGGGCTTCTGATTTCTTATGAGATTTATTTATACATCTCTGAAGCAAAGCTGCTGGAAGAGCTTCCATAGTGGTGCTTGAGTTGATTCATGGGGGTGATTGCTAGTGCTATCAAGAGTGTAGGGAAGTGCAGAGAGGTAACTTATCCCAACTCCAGAAAGCCTGGAGATTTCAGTCACAAGACCCTCATACCTGAATTTTCAGCAGTTTAATATCTAGGTGAGGTCTGATTCAGGACAGTGGAGTGTGGCTGGGGTATGGAGTCAATTTTGGATAGTGGGAGCAAGCGGCTACAAGGGATCTCTGCTTGGACAGACACCAGGCTGACCCTTCAATATGCCCCACTTTAACAGCGTTGTATGGCTCCAAGATTAATTGCAGCTTCTGATCTCTTTCGAGATTTATTTATGGCACTATGAAGCACTGCCTGTAAATGAGCTTGTATGACTTATCAGGAGACAGTTTGTGGGCATGGCTTGCACAAACCTAATTTATAACTGTTTAATTTCTTAGGAAACTTGGTTCTAAGTTGTTGTAGTCTAGCTAAAGGCACAGTTGTGATTTGGGGGTGTCAGTAAGCCCAAGAGCACCATCAGGCTGCTGAAGCACTCGCCCGAAGGTCCAGGCTGACCTACTAGCAGAGCCATGCCCCCGGTCCCACAGTAGCAACAGCAGCAGTGGACCAGGCAAGGACCAGGACTGGGTCCAGGGTTGCTACAATACTCGGCTTGGACACTCTGGGGCAGCTGCAGCCACCAGTCCAGCAGAACCAGACCAGGTGGCACATGCTCCCATATTCAGACACCAGACAGTTGATTCTCAGGGAACTTTTTCTCCATAATATGCCGTAGGAGGCATGGGCCGTTCTGGGGAAGAAATGGAGGTGGGGTCACTCCACTGTAATCGAATTGCTGGGGCCCCATGGTGGGGATCCGAGTATTTCCTCAATTCTGGGATTTCAACACCCACACTACTAAATGATGCCAAGTTGGACCTGAAAAGCCCTCTTCAGAACCCTTAAAGCTCTGTTGTCTCCCACAATGTTGTGAGCTGCTGGACTACTTTTAATGTATGAGTACTTCACTTGTTTTGTGAAGCTGAACCCTAACTATATGTTTTTAACATGGTTATAAAAGTTTATTGTTTCTTAAATTTCTTCCTCTTCTTGTTCATTTTTTAAAGATAGAAATGAAACTTATTTTTGTGTTTGGATTTTATAGAATGTTTTTTATTGTTTTATTATTCCTAAATGATATTTGGTGGAGAATTTAGTAATTCAATGTATGTAACTCACATAGTGATAGTTAACTTTTTATAACTTATATCTTATATTATCTTTATTACATAAATTCAATGACTTGGCCTGGTAGAATAATACTGAATGTGGAAATCTTGCATAGTTCATAATATGTGGGAAGAATTTCATTTTCATTTGCTTTCAGATTTTTACCATTGAATATAATGTTTGCTGTAGGTTTGTTGTATACGACATTAACTATGTTGAGGTAAAATCTTCTATACCATTTTATTTAGCTTTTAACATAAATGGTTTACACTTTTTTTCAATTTTTTATTATATTGAACAACTGTGAGATAGTTACAAGCTTTCATGTTTGGGTTAAAATCACACAATGATCAAACACCCATTCCTTCACCAGTGCATATTCCCCATTACCAATATCCCCGGTATAACCCCCTTTCCCACCCTTCCACTGCCTCCATGTCAGACAATATTCATCATACTCTCTCTCTACTGTTGAGCATTATGGTTTGCAATACAGATATTGAAAGTTTATCATGTTTCATCCATTATCTACTTTCAGCACACATCTCCCATCCCGACTAATTCTTCCAGCCATCATTTTCTTAGTGATTCATTCACTATTCCACCTGCCTTCTCCCCTCCACTTATCTGGCAGGCTTCCAGCTATGGAGCATCTTTCTGGCCCTTCTATCTACTGTCCTTGAGTGACAACCTCATGTTATGCTATTTTATACTCCACAAATGAGTGCAGTCCTCCTATGTCTGTCCCTCTCTTTCTGACTCATTTTACTTACATTGATACTGTCCATGTCTATCCATTTATAAGCAAATTTCATGACTTCATCTCTCCTAACAGCTGCATAGTATTCAGTTGTGTAGATGTACCAAAGTTTCATTAACAAGTCATCTGTTCTAGGGCATTGGGTTGTTTCCAGATTTTGGCTTTTGCAAACAGTGCTGCAATGAACATATAGTTACAGATGTCATTTCTACTGTGCTTTTTTGCATTCTCGGAATATATTCCCAAAAATTATATTGTGGAGTCATATGGAAGGTCAACCTCTAGTTTTTGAAGGAAGTTCATATTGTTTTCCACAAAGGCTGGGCCAGTCAGCATTCTCACCAGCAGTGAAAGAGCATCCTTTTTCCCCACATCCACACCAGCACTGGTTGCTTTTGTTCTTTTGAATGTGTGCCAGTCTCTGTGGTGTGAGATGTTATTTCACTGTTTTTATTTCTCGTTGTTGTTTTGATTTGCATCTCCCTGATGGCTCGCAATGTGGAGCATTTTTCATGTGCCTTTTGGCCATTTGTATTTCTCTTTTGAGGAAAGTACTGTTCATTAATCTCCCCATTTTTTATGGGGTTGGAGGTTTTATCTTGTACAATTCTACTAGTGTCTTGTATATCCTGAATATTAATCCCTTATCAGATGAGTATTGGCTAAATATTCTTTCTCATTCTGTGGGTTCTTTATTTTGGCCACTGTTTCTTTTGAAATGCAGAGGCTTCTTACTTTGATGTAGTCCCATTTGTTTATGTTTGCATCCACTTCATCGTCAGTGCTGTTTCATTCTAAAAGATGCTTTTAGCTTCAAAGTTATGGAGAGTTCGGCCTATGTTTTCCTTTATGTACCTTGTGAATTCATGTCTGATATTGAAGTCTTTAATACACTTTGATCTAACTTTTGTGCCTGACATTAGACAGAGATCAGAGTTCATTTTTTTGCAGGTAGCTATCCAGTTTTCTTTTTTTTTAATTTATTATTTTTATTAGTGAATCACTGTGAGGGTACAGTTACAGATTTACATTTTCGTGCTTGTGTTTCAGTCATACAATGATCAAGTACCCATCCCACCACCAGTGCCCATTCTCTACCACATAAGGTCCCAGTTTCCCTCCCAACCCCGCAATACAATCTACCACCCCACCCCACCTCTGTGTCAGGGTATTCCCTTTTGTTCTCTCTCTCTCTTCTTGGGTGTTGGGGTTTGCAATAGAGTGGCCATCCTGTTCAATTGATAATCTACTTTCAGCATGCATCTCCCATCACCAGCGGAGCCTCCAACCACATTTTACTTGGTGTTCCTTTCTCTATTTGTGCTACCTTATCCCCCAGCCTGTGAGGCCGGCTTTCAAGCCTTGGAGCAAACCTCCTGGTACTTATTTATATTATTATTGGATGATAGTCTCCCATTCTGTTATTTTATATTCCACAGATGAGCGCAATTCTTCTATGTCTGTCTCTCTCTTTCTGACTCATTTCACTTAGCATGATACTTCCCATGTTGATCCACTTATATGCAAAGTTCATGACTTAATCATTGCTAGCAGCTACATAGTATTCCATTATATAGATGGACCAAAGTTTCTTTAACCAGTCATCTGTTCTCTGGCACTTGGGTTTTTTCCAGATTCTGGCTATTGTAAACAGTGCTGTGATGAACATACCAGTGCAGATGTCATTTTGGCTATACTTCTTTGCCTCCCAAGGATATATTCCCAGAAGTGGTATTGCTGGGTCAAATGGAAGCTCAATTTCTAATTTTATTTTCAATTTCTAATTTTTTTTAAAGCGTCCATATGGATTCCCAAAAGGGCTGAACCAGTAGGCATTCCCACCAACAGTGAAAGAGAGTCCCTTTCTCCCCACATCCACGCCAAAACTGGTTGCTTTTGTTCTTTTGGATGTGGGCCAGTCTCTGTGGTGTGAGATAATATCTCATTGTTGTTTTGATCTGCATGTCCCTGATGGTTAGTGATGAAGAACATTTTTTCATGTGTATTTTAACCATTCATATTTCTTCCTTGAAAAAGTTTCTGTTCATTTCTTCACCCCACTTTCCGGTGGGGTTGGATGTTTTCTTCTTGTAGAGTTCAACCAGTGCCTTGTATACCCTTGATATCAACCCCTTATCAGGTGGGTATTGACTATCCTTTTCAGTTCTGCAGATTGTCTTTGTATTCTGGTCACTTTACCTTTTCCGGTGCAGAAGCTTCTAAGTTTAATATAGTCCCATTTATTTATCTCTGTTTCCACTTGGTTGATCAGTTGTGTGTCTTCTTTGAAGATAACTTTAGCTTCAATATCGTGGAAGAGTGTGCCGACCTTGTCTTCAATGTACCTTATGGATTCTGGTCTGAGGTCGAGGTTCTTAATCCATTTTGATCTTACTTTTGTGCATGGTGTTAGGTCGAGGTCAAAGCCCATTCTTTTGCATGTAGTTGTCCAGTTAAGCCAGCACCATTTGTTAGAGAGGCTTTTCTTGCCCCTTTTCACATTTCTTGCTCCCTTATCAAAGATCAGATGATCATACATTTGGGGTTGTGTGTAGGGATATTCCACCCTGTTCCACTGGTATGCAGCTCTGCTTTTGTTCCAGTACCATTCTATTTAAATTGTTACTGCTTTGTAGTAGAGTTTATGTTTGGGGAGGTTGATGCCTCCCATCGTCATTTTTCTGCAGAATTATTCTAGTTCTTCATGGGCGTTTGTTGTTCAATTTGAATTTCAGGAGAGTTTGATTCACTTCTTTGAAGAATTCAATGGGTACCCCTATAGTGATCACATTGAATTTGTGTAATGCTTTAAGGAGTATTGCCATTTTGACAATTTTGATTCTCCTTATCCATGAGCAGGGTATATGTTTCCATTGCCTCATGTCCTTTTTTATTTCGTGGAGTAGCATTTTATAGCTTTCTTTGTAGGGGTCCATTACTTCCTTAGTTAAGCTGATTCTGAGGTACTTGATTTTCTGGGGCACGATTGTGAACAGGATTGCTTTTTTCATGTCAGTTTCTTCTCATTATTTGCGTATAGGAAAGGCATGAACTTTTAGGTATTGATTTCATAGCCTGCGACTTTACTCTACAAGTCTATTGATTCTAAGAGATTCTTGGTAGATGCTTTGGGATTCTCTAGATATAGTATCATATCATCTGCAAATAGTGAAACTTTGATTTCTTCTTTTCATATTTGGATGTCCTTAATATCATTTTCTTGCCTAACCGCTATTGCAAGTACTTCCAGTACTATATTGAACAGAAGTGAACATTCTTGTCTTTTCCCTGATCTTAGAGGGAAGACCCTTAGTTTTTCCCCATTGAGGATAATGCTTGCCCAAAGTTTGTGGTAGATGGCTTTGACTATCTTGAGGAAAATTCCTTCAAAACCCATTTTGGTGAGAGTTTTCATCATAACCTGGTGTTGGACCATGTCAAATGCTTTCTCTACATCCATTGATATGATTATATGGTTTTTATCTTTACTTTTGTTGACATGATGGATTATGTTTATTGATTTCCGAATGTTAACCCATCATTGCATCCCTGGGATGAATCTATCTCACTTGGTCGTGGTATATGATCTTTTTGATGAGTTGTTAGATCCTATTTGCTAATATTTTCTGAGGATCTTCGCAACAGTGTTCACCAGGGAGATTGGTCTATAATTTTCTTTGTTAGTGGTGTCTTTGTTTGCTTTTGGTATAAGGGAGATATGTGCCTCATAGAAACTGTTTGAAAGAGTTAAGCTTTAGAAGATCTGGCAACAGTTCCTCTATAAATGTTTGGAAGAATTTGCTAGTGAATTCACCTGGACCTGTGCTTTTTTTCTGAAAGACTTTTGAATACAATATTCCAAGTCTTCTTGTTTCAGTCTTGGGAGATTGTAGGAATCAAGGAATTTATCCATTTCTTTTAGGTTCTCTTGTTTCATGGCATACAGTCTTTCAAAGTAGTCTTTGATGATCTTTTGAATTTCATTGGTTTCTGTTGTGATGTTCCCCCTTTTCATTTCTGATTTGGTTTATTAGGGTTCTCGCTCTCTCTTCCTTTGTAAGTCTTGCTAGTGGGGTTTATCGATCTTGTTTATTTTCTCAAAGAATCAGCTCTTGGTTTCATTGACCTTTTGGATTGTTTTTTGGGTTTCAATGTCATTAATTTCTTCTCTAAGTTTTATTATTTCTTTCCTTCGGTCTGGTTTGAGTTCCATTCTCTGATACTTTACTAAGATCTTGAGCTGTGGAGTCAAGCTCCCTATGTAGGCCCTTTCTTCCTTCCTGAGGAATGCTTGCAGAGCTATAGATTTTCCCCTTAACATGACTTTAGCTGTGTCCCATAGGTTCTGGTAGTTCGTGTCTTCATTCTTGTTTGTATCAAAGTATCTCTTGATTTCTTCCTTGATTTTATTCCTGACCCACTCATTGTTCAACATTGAGTTATTTAATTTCCAGGTGTTTGATTTGGTTCCCCACCTCTATATGTTATTAACTTTTATCTTCAGCACATCATGGTCTGAAAAGATAGTTGATACAATTTCCATCTTCCCGATTCTATTGAGGTATGCTTTATGACCCAGTACGTGGTCTAATTTGGAAAATGTTCTGTGTGCTCTGGAAAAGAATGTGTATTCTTTCTTTTGGGGGTGTAAAGCAGTTTTTAGGTCTATTAGCCCTCTCTCTTCCATTTCTTTCTTCAGAGCAGTGTTCCTTGCTGAGTTTTGTTCTTGTTGATATATCCAGTGGTGATCAGGCGGTGTTGAAGTCTCTGTCAGCTATTGTGTTGCTAGCGATGTCATCCTTAGAGTCTGTTAGCAGTTGTTTTAAGTAATTAGCTGGTCGCTCATTAGGTGCATATACGTTTAAGAGTGTGATTTCTTCCCGTTGCATGTATCCCTTGATAAATAGAAAATGACCTTCACTGTCCCTTCTAATTTTTTTCAACCTGAAATCTATGTTGTTGGATACTAGTATATCCACCCCAGCATTTTTGAGGGAGTTGTTTGCTTGCAGGATTGTTTTCCATCCTTCAACTTTGAGCCTGTGTTTCCTCTGACTGTTCAGGTGTGTTTCCTGTAGGCAGCAGAAAGTTGGGTTTAGTTTCCGAATCCATTTTGCCACTCTGTGTCTCTTAATTGGTGCATTTTGACCACTGACATTGAGAGAGATTATTGTCATGGGGTTTTGTGCCATCTTTCTGTAGGTTTTTTTGTTTTTGTAGGAATTTTCCTTTTCTTACAGGAGCCCCTTTAGTCCTTCTTTTAAGTTTGGTTTTGAGTCTATGAAGTTCCTAAGCTGTTGTTTACCAGTGAAATAGTGTATGGTTCCTTCGAGTCTGAGTGAGAGTTTAGCCAGATAAAGTATTCTTGGTGAGGCGTTCTTTTCATTGAGTTTTTTCACTTTATCCTACCATTATCTTTGGCCTTGGAGGGTTTTCTCTCATAGGTCTGCTGTAAATCTAAGTGGTGCTCCTTTGTATGTGATTTCCTTCTTTGACCTTGCAGTATTGTGTCTCTGTGATTCTGCCTATGATATGCCTTGGAGCATTTTTATACAGGTCTCTTTTAGCTGGCACCCTTTGTGCCCCTTGGATCTGGATGCCTGCATTCTCCAGCTCTGGGAATTTCTTAGCAATGATGTCTTTAACTGTGTTTTGTTTTTTTCATTGGGGTTACTTCCCTGTGCTTCTGTTACTCCAAAGATTCTTATGTTGTTTCCCTTGAAGTCATTCCCTAGGACTCTGATTCGACCTAGAGCTATTTTGAGGTCTTTTGCCATTATTTTTTGTTGCCTGTGAGCTTTAGGCAGCTCATCTTCCAGCTCACTGATTCTATCTTCCACTGTAGTTATTCTACTGTTAAGGGCAATTGCTGAGTTTTTATTTCATCTACAGATACCTTTATTTGTGTCATTTCTATTTGTAGCTTTGAAATTTCTGTCTCATTTCTTCCTGTATTTTCTTGGTGGACTCTTCCACTGTTTCTTTCTTATCCTCCCTTAATTTATTGGATGTCTGTTCCATGGTTACTTTGAGTTCATTTCACATCTTCAACATTTCCTCTTTGAATTCTTTATCTGATAGATCATGTTTGTAGGTAAGCCCTGTTTGGGATTCTGGAATCTTTTCTTCATCTTCTTTTTGTGATGGGTTTTTTTTTTGCAGTTTCTTCATATTGTTATGAAATTATAGAGGTGGAACCTTCCAATTCTCTATTCCCTCTTGCTGCAAGAGAGGATTCTGGATGAGCTAAGTCGATGATGGTAGCTTTTTTCCACTTCTAGGGTACTTCCTTACTCTCAGGTGCTCTTCCTGGTTTATATTGGGCCTCTAGTGAAGTCTTGAGGCTATGCTCTATTTAAAAAGGGCTTATGCAGCTTCTTGTGTTCACTGACGCTTTTGTGAAATTAGAATAGGCTAATGGACTACTGGCATATAGTGATTAAGATGGCCAGGGTGTTCTTCAAAGAATAGGTTATACAGATTGTCACCTAAGTCTGCAGAGCAGGGAAGGGGGGAAAATAACTGCGGCCCCACAGGAGAGCACGCCCCTTCTGTTGAGGCCATGCCCCTGATGCAGAGGCCACGCCCCCAGCAACCAGTTGGGGAAGCGGGCCTTGGGTCTGGAAACGGGGATCCTGGGCGGCTGCAGGGAAGCTGTGCCAGTCCGGCGGGACAGCTCAGAAAGGTAGGGTGGGGCTGAGAGGGTCCCACACACCTGTTTGTGGAAGGGCGGAGCTAGGGCGGTGATCAGGGGAGCCTAAGGCCAGAAACTGGAGTCTTGGGGGGCTGCAAGAAAGCTGCACCAGTCTGGTGGGACAGCTCTAACGGGCCGGGAGGGGCTGAGAGGCTACCACACACCTGTTTGGGGAAGGGCAGAACTAGGGTGGTGCTATCCAATTTTCCCAGTACCATTTGTTGAAGAGGCTTTCCTTGTTCCACTTCACATTTCTTGTTCCTTTGTCAAAGATTAAGTGATCAGTATTTGGGAATCTGTGACAGAATAATCAGTACTGTTTCATTGGTCTGCAGGTCTGTTTCTAGCCCAGTACCATCATCATCATCATCATCATCATCATCATCATCATCATCATCATCATCATCATCATCATCCCATTGATCGTTGAATTTCTCCAGCGGTCTCGGTAATGTCTCCATTCATCCTAGCCCTGAGATTTTAGAAGCCTCTCTTTACTTGTCCTTCCCAATGAGGGAGGCTCTTTCAGTGTCAGGGAAATGAGACCCAGGATTGTTACTGGTTTGGGCATATGAATACACCATGGGGAGTTTGCGAGACTCTCCCATGTGGTAACTCTTGGTAGCTTGCCAGGTTCTCTCAGAGGGAGAACTAGATTATAAGATGTCGCTTCAGGGAGCTTGGTTTTTAGTCTCTGGATGCTGGCCATTGGTGAGATTACACGGTGCCAGGGGCAGTCCCTGGGTGTGCCCACCTAGCTACTGGAAAATGGGAAATCTGGGTGGAAGAGGCCCAGTACCAGGCTGTTTTAATTACTACTGCTTTGTAGTACAGTTTGAAGTTGGGGAAGGTGATAACACCCATCTTCCTTTTCCCAAGGATTGCTTTAGCTATTCATGGGGATGTATTGTTCCATATGAATTTCAGGAATGTTTTGTCTACCTCTTTGAATAATGTCATGGGTATCCTGATAGGGACTGCATTAAAATTGTATAGTGCTTTGGGCATTATTGCCATTTTGATAATGTTAATCCTCCCTATCCATGAGCAGGGGATGTGTCTCCATTTTCTAGTGTCCTCTTTGATTTCTTGAAGTAGTGTTTTGTAATTTTCCTTATATAGGTCCTTTGCCATTTTGGTTAAGCTGATTCCATGGTACTTGATTTTCTGAGGTACTATTGTGAATGGGATTTTTTAAATATATCTTTCTTCTCTTTCATTATTTGTATGTAAGAAAGACATGGACTTTTGGGTGTTGATTTTGTAGCCTGCCACTTTATTATACTGACCTATTGTTCTAGTTTTTCTAAGTAGAGTATCATTTCATCATATTTTTCTAGATTTTCTAAGTAGAGTATTATATCATCTGCAAATATTGATAGTTTGACTTCTTCCTTTCCTATCTGTGGGCACTTGATATCTTTTTTTTGCCTAACAGTATGGCCAGGTCTTTAAGTACTATATTGAATAAGAGTAGTGAGAACGGGCAACCTTGTCTTGTGCCCAAACTTAGAGGGAAGGCTTTTAGTTTTTCCCCATTGAGAATGATACTTGCTGTGGGCTTGTGGTAGATAGCTTTGACTACATTGAGGAAAGTTCCTTCGATGCCCATTCTGCTGAGAGTTTTCATCATAAATGGCTGTTGGATCTTGTCAAATGCTTTCTATGCATCTATTGATAATATCATATGGTTTTTATATTTCTTTTATTGATATGATGAATTATGTTGATTGACTTGCAAATGTTAAACCATCCTTGCATCCCAGCGATGAATCCTACTTGGTTATGCTGTATAATCTTTTTGATGAGTCATTGGATTCTATTTGCTAATATTTTGTTGAGGATCTTTGCGTCTTTATTCACCAGGGATATCGGTCTGTAATTCTCTTTCTTTGTGGTATCTCTGTCTGCTTTTGTTATCAGGGTGATATTTGCTTCATAGAAACTGTTTGGAAGTGTTTTTGATACTTCACTTTCCTGAAAAAGCTTAAAGAGAATTGGGAGTAAGTCCCCTTAAAGATTAGAAGAATTCACTAGTGAATCTATCTGGACCAAGACTTTTGTGCGTGGGGAGACTTTTTATTGCCATTTCAATTTCCTTGATAGTGATAGGTCTGTTCAGGTATTCCAGGAATTCGTAGATCAGCCTTGAAGAAGATATAGGAATCTAGGAATTTATCCATTTCCTTGAGGTTTTCTTGTTTCGTGGCATAAAGTTTCTCAGAGTAATCTCTGAGGATCCTTTGAATTTCTGTAATTTCTGTTGTAATGTCCCCCTTTTAATTTCTGATTAAGTATATTAGGTTTTTTTTCTCTCCCTTATTTTGTGAGTCTTGCTAGAGGTTTATCGATCTTGTGTATTTTCTCAAAGAACCAGCTCTTCCTTTCATTGATCTTCCGGGTTGGTTTTAGGGTTTCCATCTCATTTATTTCTACTTTGAGTTTTATTACTTCCTTCCTCCTGCCTGGGTTGAGCTCCTTTTGTTGGTCCTTCTCCAAGCTCTTGATCTGTGAGGTTAGGTTATTTATGTGAGCCCACTCTTCTTTCCTGAGGAATTCTTGTAGAGCTCTAAACTTTCCTCTTAACACAGCTTTTGCCATGTCCCATAGGTTTGGATAACTCGTGTCCTCATTTTTGTTCATTTCCAGGAATCTTTTGATTTCCTCTCTAAGCCATTTGTTGTTCAATTGTGAGATGTTTAATTTACAGGTGTTTGATTTTATTTGCTGTTTGTGCATGCAATTTACTTCTATTTATAGGCATCATGGTCTGAGAAGATCGTTGATACAATCTCTACCTTCTTAAATTTATGGAGGTATGTTTTGGGGCCAGCAGGTCAACCTGTACCTGTGGGGCGAGTGCATCAGCAGCCTGATAGTGCCTTCTGACTTCCAGATACCTCAAAATTGCTGCTGTGCCTTTGGCCAGACCCCAACAACTTGGGGCCAAGTTTACCAAGAAATTAAATGGCCAAAAGTTGAGTATGTGGGAAACACACCCACAAGCCACCTCTGGTTGAGTTATATAAGCTCAAAGCCTCCACCCCTCTTGGAGAGCCTGGCAAGCTACTGAGGATATCCCACCTATAGGGCAGAGCCTGGCAAGCTACCTGTGACATATTCAATATGCCAAAAACAGTAACAACAACGTGTTCTTCATGTTCTTGTAGCAAGCAAACACCACTGGGCTACACTGGCACATAATAGGGACGAATGGAGATGTTATTGGTGACTGCTCAAGCAATTGATGAGTAACAGGATGACAGTAATACAGTGATACAGTGATATTTTGTGGTTCAGTATATGGTCTGTTGCAACATATGTTGCAGTAAGGTTTGATTAGACAGTCTGAGGCCTTTAAGATATGCACGCGAAAGAAATATACGTTTTTTGGGGGAGGATCACATAACTGTCTCTGGAGTTTTTTGTGCTGTGGCCTGCCAGAGAGCAGCCTGTTCAGTCCCCTTTTATTAACTAGCTTAATGTTTTAACCAATGATATTCAGCCACATAGGCAGAATATGCAAATTAACTTAGTCAAATGAAACAGTATCAGTTACACAACCAGAAGTAGTTAAAGTAACAATAAAAGAAAAACGATGTTTACATCCAAGACTAGCTAGGCCTGAGATTATGGGATGTTGTACACCAACATTTCCCCATTTTTGGTTTAAAATGAACCAGTAATAAACAATACTAGCATTTTCACGAATCCTTCCAGTAATACCTCAAGAAAGTCTTAAGAAAATCTAACCTTATTCTACAGAAATTGTTTTTCATTTTATAATACAGAATTTACATATACAGAGTTTACACACATTAAGTAATATTTCAGTTCCAGTCCTGGTTCAAAGACATTTGTCAATGAAGACCAATTAGTCCCTAAACAAAAACAACACTTTCATGCCATTTCTGGATGAACTTCACAGTCCAGGTTTTTCCACAATCAGCAACTGCCGAAGCACTACTGTTATGAGATTCTTCTCTCATGGACAAAGAAGAATCAACGGCATCCATAAGTAAAATTAGAAACTTCCTCCTTCTCAAACTTCATAGATGTCCCGATAAAATATTCATGGAATATTATCTGGTCTTATATAATAAACCTGTTATCTCTTAAAACTTATGTTTTGAACTAAACCAGTACCTTTTGAACCTATTTTTATATAAAATAATTTCAATTCTCTTTTTAACAACTCAATATAATGCAGATACAAACAAAAATATAATATAAATATTTAGAGAGAAAAATGTGCTAACATAATAAAAACTTGTATAATTTTACAAAGCATGAGGAAAACATCTTTTTAATTAATTTAAATAGTTCTTATACTTTAGATATATATTTTTTAGTATCAATTGCAGTTTATTCAAATCTCCCCTCCATTATCCTCTGATTCTCCTTCTGCTTTTCTCTCTCTGGATCCCTGAGATTCTCTCCTACATAGGGAATATAAGTCTATGAAACAGAATATGCCTGGAATTATTCAAAAGAGAATAAGAAAACCAGTATGACTAGAGAGGTCTTTGAGATTGACTTAAAGGGCAGAAAAATTGAGTTCTCACTGTAATACTTTTTGTGATAGAATGTTTTTCATTATGGAATGCTATTTTTATTTTTTTATTTTAACTTTTATTTTATTTATTTATTTTTAAATCATGAACATTTTATACCAATATTTAACAGTTTTCACCTTGGTTTCATGCTCTAATTTTACAACTCTTAATAAGCTCCAAAAAACACTCAAACTTTAAAAAAAACTTTTGGAGTACTTATTACTAATCTTTGTGATGGGGCTATTTGCCCAGTTACAAGGATTTCCACTTCTGATTTTAATCTGACTTCAATATTTAAACACTTAACACAGACAGACATACAGAAAGACAAAAAATCACATGCATGTGCATTCATACATACCGCATCGATCTATCTGACCCTCCAAGAACCAGTGAAGAAAAAATGATGGACAGAGAAAGGAAGGGCAGTCCCAGGGTAAAAATTCCTTGTTGGCTGATTGGGATTATCCCTCGTTTCTCAGTCTAACTAGCTTGTCTCCTGCTTGTTAAAATTGGGTCCTAAAAGAAAAGAAGCACTTCTGTTTTTACAAAGCCGGTAAAAATTTATGAAAAAATAATCCATTTCATTCAACATGATACTTTCCATGTTGATCCATTTATATGCAAATTTCATGACTTCATGTTTTCTAACAGCTACATAGTATTCCATTGTGTAGATGTACCAAAGTTTCTTTAACCAGTCATCTGTTTTTGGGCACTCCAGTTTTTTTCAGATTGATGCATCTTCTGGCAGAAATTTCTCTGGACTTAGTTACTAAAATACTAAAATACAGAAATCCAAAACCTCTTGACCGCTATTGTAACCACACAACCTCATATCTCTTCATTCTCAGTAATGGAAAACAAATTATCAAATACTTCTTTTCCAGCAGGTCTGACTTGGGGTGAACTCCAATCAATAATAGTGAGTTTTTTGTTGAAATATTGAATGTAATCAAAGTAAAGAGAAAGTAAAGTGAAATTTATTAGCTACACAGGCTGGATGGGGTCTGGGGAGGTGGGGGAGTGGGGGGAGGATTACTGTGGTTCTTGGTGGTGGAATATGTGCACTGGTGGAGGGATGGGTATTTGAGCATTATGTAACTGAGACTTAAGCCTGAAAGCTTTGTAACTTTCCACATGGTGATTCAATAAATTTTTTTTTAAAAAAAAATCCATACTGCAGTTTTTTTCATTTTCTATCCCTCATGCACTGAGAAGCTTTAGTCTTTTTGTAGGACACCCAAAGAAGTGGTTTCTGTTTGCTGAAATAAAAGCAAAACCTCGTCCCCACCTTTCCACCTGGCCTGGCATCCAACTCCCAGAGACTGGGTAAAGGACCTTACGTCTCCGATTAATTTTATGTAAATCATTTTTAATTCTATTAGAAGTTATTTTTTTCTGAACTGATTTATACGGACTTTGTAAAACCTTGTCATTTTGCATATCAGTATAAGCAGCCTTTCCTTCTTTACTAGCATTTGTGAAGAATGTAACAGCGGACTCAATAGGTTCAGCTTTTATAATGTTAGGCCAAATCCAATAAGTAAATTTAATAAATTGAAATACCTCCTGCTTTGGAAAGTTGTTATGAATTTTGCCCAGATAATTAGTCCAAACAATTTGCCAATCTTCATCAATTTCCCATAGCACTTGAATTTATTCATTAGTCAATGGTACAATAATTTCAGTAGGATAGTTCCCTATTGTCTGGTTCTTCTTCCTTTAAAATTATTTGAGATATTTTATTTACATAAGTAAACAATGTTTTTACTAGACTTGTTACGTAAAAAACTCCATTCCATAATATTAGTTACTTGTACCAAAATCCCAGTAGGAGAATGTGAAGTACGCAACACTATCAGATTTAAACTTTCTGAAGAGTCAATTCTATCCAGCTGAGCCTTATTAACAATTTCCTCAATTATTTCTAATTCTTTTTCAGCTGCTGGGCTAAGTTGCCTTGGGCTATTTAAAGAGGGATCACCTTCCAATGTTTGAAACAAATTGTGTAGGGCATAGGTTGGAATACCCAAAGAAGGCCGTAGCCAATTTATATTTCCTAATAGTTTTTTATTTTGCTGCTTTCAGAATTTTGTCTCTAAGGATTTTGTTGTTTTGATCAGGATGTGTCTTGGGTTATTTTTATCTGGGTTTTTTCTAGCTGGTAACCTTTGTGCCTCCTGAATGTGGTCTCATGTCTTCTTCAGTTCTGGGAATGTTGTAGCAATGATGTCTTTGACAGTTTCTTCTTCATCAGGTTTTTCTTCTTGTCCCTCTGGGAATCCAATAATTCTTGTTATTCCTCTTGGCTTCATCCCTATCTTCTCTTAACATCTGTCCTCTGATGGCGAGTCTCTTTTCCATTTTCTGCTCTTTTCTGGAGAGTCTCTGCACTTGATCTTCGAGCTCATTGATTCTATCCTCAGCAACTGTTACTCTACTGCTGAGGCCTTCCACAGAGTTTTTCAATTCACCCACCAGGTTTTTCAGATCTGTCATTCCTGTTTGTATTTTTGTTTGCATTTTCCCCATTTCTACTTTCAAATCCTCTTGTATTTTATTGGCAGTACGTACATTCCATTGCTTCTTTTAGCTCCCTATGCATCCTCAGTAGCTCCCTTCTAAATTTCTTGTCAGAGAGGTTATCTAGCACTTCATTACTGTTGGGGTCATCTGGACTAGTCTCTTCTCTATGTAAGCTAGGTGGGTTTCTTCATTGCTTTATCATTGTGACCTGTGTGGTTTAAGTCTTCACACTCACTGTTATTATTGTGCTTTTGGTGTAATATTATTTGAGATGTGGGTAATGACTTATTGGTCTAATGTTTTTCTGTTGATTAAGATGCCCTAATGAAGGTTCAACCTAAAAGGCTAACTTATGGTTCTTATGGAGTATTGACGGGGATAATAACTCATGGCCCCAGGAAGGCCCCCTGCATCAGGCGATACCTGGATTGGATGGGGGGAGGACAACGGGCCAAATAGTTTACTCTTGTCAGAAGATTTTTCTGAATCTGTTGACATGATCATATACTTCTGTCTTTCCATCTTTGTGGGTGTTTGGACATACTTAGATGTGCTCAGGAATTACTACTATCTCTGTGCTCAGGGATGACTAATAATAGGGTTCAAGGAATCATATGGGATGACAGGGATCAAATCTGAGCCAACCATGTGCAACAGGATTGTCTTACCTGCTGTATTATCACTCTTCCCCCTATTTTTCCCTTTTAATAATCATATAAATTTTCTTTAAGTGTATCATATTAATTGATTTGGATACATTAAACCATCCTTGCATATTTGGAATGAGTTCTACTTGATCATAACGTATGGTCCTTTGACATAATTAAAAATATTTTATTTTAGTCACCATGATTTATAATACGTTAATGTTTGGGTCATGAATATTGTTATAAGACCACACCACCTCACAACCAATTTCCTTATACTGTTATCTTGGGGTCAAAGTCTCTAAGCCTATCTTCCACAATTTCCTCACCATAGTAAGCTCAATTCTGTTGCTTTGAGGCACTTGTTATTCCCATGTCATGTTTCTTTAAATGAATGCCATGTATAAGAGAAATAATCCTGTATCAGTACCTATTCATGCTCCACACAGCATGCTATCTTCTAGTTCCATCTATATAACAAAAAATTCATGATTTTGTCTCTTCTTATAGCTTAATAGTTTTCCACTGTGTATATGTATCATAGTTTCTTTATCCAGTAATCTGTACTGCGTTCTGTTCAGATTTTGGCCATTGTATATAATGCTGCAATAACATAGTAGTGCAAATTTCTTTTATGAATAGAGTTTTTTGTCCCTTGGGTATGTGTCAAGAAGCTGAAGTTCTGGATCATATGGATACGCGATTCTTAGTGTTTTTTTAATGTTTTTATTTATTGAAGAACTATGATCTACAGTGTTGCTAATGATGGTTTCATGTGTAGATAGTTCCAAAACAATACAAACCACCCTCTAGTTTAATCTATATCACAACAAATTGCATGACTTTTTTTTTTCTTTCTCATCACTGCATAGTATTCTATTGTCTATATATACCATGTTTCTTAATCCATTCATCCATATTGGGCATTCGGGTTGTTTCCCTCTCTTGGATATTTTAATAAGCACTGAAGTGAGCATAGGAATGCACATATCTTTATAATTAATGTCTTGTGTGTTTGGGGGTAGAAAACAAGAAGTGGTTTGGCTGGATAATATGAGAATTCACCATGAGATACAGTTACAGGCTTTCATGTTTGAGTTACAATCATACAATGTTCAAACTCCTTTTATGTGGGATTTCTATATTGCTTTCCATAGAGGTTGAACCAAATGATCATCATCCCATTAATCATCGATTTTCTCAAGCGGTCTCAGTAACATCTTTATTTGTCCTAGCCCTGAGATTTTTAGAAGCCTCTCTTTACTTGTCCTTCCCAATGGTGCTGCATTGGAGGCTCTTTCAGGGTCAGTGGAATAAGACCCATCATTGTTACTGGTTTTGGCATATGAGTATGCCACGGGGAGTTTGCCAAGCTCACTAATGCAGGCAGGAAACTCTCGATAGCTTGCCAGGTTCTCCCTCTGGGGAGTTCTCCCAGAGGGAGAACTAGATTATAAGATGTCTCGAGGCCGAACACTTCTGGGAGCTTGGTCTTACAGTCTCTGGATGTTGGCCGTTGATGGGATTACACAGAGCCAGGGGGCAGTTTCTGGGTGTGACCACCTAGCTACTGGAAAATGGGGAATATGGGCGGAAGAGGCCCAGTTTTGATCCAAGCAGGCTTGGAGATCTCAGCCCCGGGTCCCACACACCTGGGTTCTTCTGCCGGTTCCTTCATGCATGGGGCTCATCCAAACGTGTAGAGAGGGGCCTTGAGCATGGCTGTGGCTGGGTTCCAGAGATCTTCGGCTGCAGGGGCTCTGCTCGGGTCAGAGAGGGAAACTCAACCCACCACCTCTGAGGGGCCCTGGTGAAGACAGCCATGGGTGAGGACAAGAGACTCTGAACCAAATGATATTCTCACCAAATGATGTGGGTTTCTTTCTCACCAAAAATCTTCTAACACTGGCAGTTTTTAGATATTTAAAATATATTATTCTCAATGATATGAAATTACACTCACTATTTTTATATGTATTTCCATAATCATGAATGATGATGAACACTTTTCGTGTACCAATTGGCTACCTGAATATTTTTTTGAGAAGTGTCTGTTCATCTTCTCTTTCCACTTCTGATGGGATCATTGGTTATTTTGTTGTTGAGTTTTGTAAGTGTTTTATATATCTTGGGTCTTAGCTATTCATTTGATACATTGTGTCAAAATGTTTTCTCCCATTTAGTAGGGTTTTTTGTATTTAAGCTTAATTTACTTTTGCCGTGCAGAAGCTTTTTAGACGAGAGTGTATAAAAGGAGATGCTCAGGGGTTACTCCTGGCTTTGCACTCAGATTCACTCCTGTAGGAGGACTATAATGGGATGTTTTATTAAGTCCTGATCAGCTACATGCAAGAAAATAACCTTTTGTGTTATCTTTCCACCATCAGTGCAGAAGCTTTTTAATAAGATATAGCTCCATTTGTTTATTTTTGTTTATTTTTGTTTTTGTGTTTTGTTCTTGCCCCTGTGGTTATCTTGTTCTTCTGAACCTTTTAAGTAAATTTCCCTGATATTTATGCCTCTTTTTTGTTCAATATATTGTATAGGTCCTGGTCTAATATTGAGGTCATTTTGTTTATAAATTTATTTTATTGAATCACCAAGTGGAAAGTTACAAAGTTCTCAGGCTTATATCTCAGTTATACAATGCTCAAACACCCATCCCTTCACCAGTGCCCATATTCCACCACCAATAAAAACAAAAACAAAAACAAAAACAGTATACATCCCACCCCTCACCCCCCAAACCCCACACCCCGTGTGTGACTGATAATTTCACTTCCTTTTCTCTATACCTTGATTACATTCCAGATTTCAACACACAACTCACTATTGTTGTTGGAGTTTCAAAACAGACTCACTATTTTTGTTGAAATTTATCCCCCAAGAATACAGCTCTATTGACAAGGAAATATTTGATAATAAGTTTTCCACTGATGAGAATGAAGAGATAAAAAGTCGCACGGCCGCGGTAGCGGTCGCGCGGTTTACAATATCTGTAATATAGTAATTAAGTCCACGGAGATTTAAGTTGGGAAATGAATCATTTCCCTTCCTGGAACAGCATGTAGCAAAAGCTTAGTTCACAGTCTCCATACATGGTTGCAAGCACTTGCTGGAACCCCAAATCCTAAAGCTGTCTCTGGTTCCTGCTTGTTCCACATCCACCGGCTGTGCAAAGGCATGGCCACCCGGGTCGAAACTCAGCTGGAAACCGAGCTCCGGCCCGGGCTGAGACTCTAATATCGAGGTCATTACAGTCACTGGTCATCCCATTGCTCATTGATTTATTCGAGCGGGACCAGTAACGTCTCTCATTGAGAGACTCATTTTTACTGTTTTTGGCATATCCAATACACACGGGTATCTTGCCATGTTCTACCGCACAGGCATGATCCTCTCGGTAGCTTGCCAGGCTCTCTGAGAGGGGTGGAGGAATTGAACTCGGGTCGGCCGCGTGAAAGGTGAATGCCCAACCGCTGTGCTATCGCTCCAGCCCCATTGAGGTCATTAATCTACCTAAAATTAATTCTTGTGAAAAATGCAATAAACAGTTCTATATTCATGTTTTACATGAGACACTCTAGTTTCCTCAATTATAAGAACACGAAAACAAAATAACCAGTGTGTAATTTCCTGTTTTTTTAATTATATGATTTAGATACATTTGATGAGCCTCCAGAATGAAGGAACCAGCAGAGGAACCCAGGTGTGTGGGAACCGGGGCTGAGACCTCCAAGCCTTCTCAGATCAGGACTGGGCCTCTTCTGCCCATATTCCCGATTTTCCAGTAGCAAGGCAGTCATATGCAGGGACTGCCCCCGGCACCGTGTAATCCCACCAACGGCCAACATCTTGAGACTATAAAACCAAGCTCCCGGAAGCTCCATGGCTGTGCAACATCTTATAACCTAGTTCTCCCTCTGGGAGAACCTGGCAACCTACCAAGAGTTTCCTGCCCCCATGGGAGAGCCTCAAAAACCCCTCATGTCATATTTATATGCCAAAACCAGTAACAATGATGGGTCTCATTCCCCTGACCCTGAAAGAGCCTCCAATATGGCACCATCTGAAAGGACGAGTAAAGAGAGGCTTCTAAAATCTCAGGGCTAGGACGAATGGAGACGTTACTGAGACTGCTCGAGAAAATCGATGATCAACAGGATGATATTGATGATGATGATGATGATGATGGTGGTGGTGGTGGTGGTGGTTACATTTGCTCCGAAACTAGAAAGGTTGTCTCTGCTTATTGTGTTTGATATTAGTCTTTATATTTTTCTTACAACAATTCACTCTTAATCTGAATTTATCATGAAAATTTAGGTGTGACATCTGTATACAACATAAGGTTGGGGGTTGTTTCCTGATCAATCCTGCTACTCTGTCATTTTTTTGCGATTTTTATACATTTCATTTTTATAAAGTAGTTCACAATAGTTCATTACAGATAATATTAAAACACCCACCCCCCAGCAAGCATCTTCCCACTGCAATAAGATGGAAATGTGTGAACGTTGTTGTATTCATTCTGGAGCAATTTAAGCCCATATATAAGAGAATACAAGCAAGTATGTTGAAACCAAACAAATGTATGCTATTTTAAGTACATCAGTGGGCTAGATTGTAAGAGATCACATGGCCTCAAATGTGGCTGGCCTCGTGATCCAGGAAATACTGCATCACTCCCTTCCGGGAGCTTTATTTTATAGTTTGTGGATCTTGGCCATTGACGGGCTTTACATGGCTCTGGGGGAAGTTTGTGGATGTGACTGCCAAGCTACTGGAAGACTGGGGACCTGGGTGGAGGAGGCCGAGTCCCAATCTGACCAGGCTTTGAGATCTCAGCCATGGGTCCCTCATACCTGGGTTCCTCTGCTGGTTCTTCCATGGGTGAGGCTCGTCCAAGCATATGGAGAGTGGCCTTGAGCATGGCTGCAGCTGGGTTCTGGAGGTTTTTGGCTGCCGGGCAGGGAGGGAAACTCAACCCACCCTCCTCTGGCTACTCTGTCATTTTATGGAGGAGTTAATTCCACTGGAATTTACAGAAAGTGTTGCTGTGAAGGGATTTGTTTCCATGCAGATCAAAACAACAATGAGATTTTATCTCATGACACAGAGACTAGCAGACAGAAAAAAGAACAACAACCAGTGTTGGCATGGATGCAAAGATAAAGGGAATATCATTCACTTACTAGTGTGAATGCTTTCTGGCCCAGCCTTTTTGGAAAATAATACGGGCATTAATTACTCAAAAAATTAGAAATCGAGCTTCCATCAGACCCAAAAGTGTTCATGATTGCATTTCAGTAATACAATGTTCCAAAACCCATCCCTCACCATTGTATTTTCCCAGCACCTGTGTCCCCTGTTTCTCTCCTACCCCTTCAAGCCACCCCCCTAACATAAGCCTGTCTCTATGGCAGGCACCTCTCTTCTTTCTCTCTCTCTCTCTTTCTCTTTCTCACTCTCATTTTAGGTATTATGGTTTGTAATACAGATGCTGAAAGGTTATCATCTATATCCCTTTACCTGTTTTCAACAGTCAGTCCTTGTTCAGAGTGATAATTTTCAACTAAAATTGTCATAATGGATCCTCCTCTATCTTACCTACTTTCCGTCTCTCACAACATTGAACAACCATTGACCAGTAATGCTAAGTCAACAAGAAAATATTTTTTTAAAGAAATTCAGAGAACTACAAAGTAGTTTCAAAACTTAAAAATAGATCTTTCATATTATTTCTTTATCATATGTGTGTAAGTATGTTATGCAGAGACTTTTCTATCATTTGCTGAAATTCCTTTTTTATTTCAGTGGTAATTTTTTCACTGAACATTGGCCAGCATCCAAACTGTGGAACAATCCTCCTGGTCCTAATCTCTAATATCTTTAAGAGTTAGTTTTCCATTATGTTACTTTATATTCCACAAATGAGTGTAGTCCTTCTATGTCTGTCGCTCTATTTCTGACTCATTTCACTTAGCATGATACTTTCTATGTTGATGCACTTATATGCTAATTTCATGACTTCATCTTTTATAACAGCTGCATAGTATTCCATTGTGTAGATGGACAAAAGTTTCTTTTGCCATTCATCTGTTCTTGGGCACTAGGGTTTTTTTTCCAGATTCTGGCTATTGTAAACAGTGCTTTAATGAACATACAAGTGCAGATGTAATTTTGACTATACTTTTTGCCTCTCTGAGATATATTCCCAGAAGTAGTATTGCTGGGTCAAATGGAAGCTCAATTTCAAATTTTTTGAGAAGCGTCCATATGGATTCCCAAAAGCGCTGAACCAGTCAGCATTCCCACCAACAGTGAAGGAGAGTCACTTTCTCCCCACATCCACGCCAACACTGGTTGCTTTTGTTCTTTGGATGTGAGCCAGTCTCTGTGGTGTGAGATGATATCTCATTGCTGTTTTGATCTGCATCTCCCTGATGAATAGTGATGAAGTGTATTTTTTCATGTGCCTTTTGGCCATTTGTATTTCTTCTTTGAGAAAATTTCTGTTAATTTCATCACCCCATTTTCTGATGGGGTTGGATGTTTTCTTCTTGTAGAGTTAAGCCTTGTATATCCTTGATATAACCCATTATCAGATGGGTATTGGGTTAATATCCTTTCCCATTCTGTAAATTATCTTTGCATTCTGATCACTGTTTCTTTTGAGGTACAGAAGCTTCTTAGTTTAAGATTTGTTAATCTCTATTCCCACTTGCTTGTCAGTGGCATGTCATCTTTTAAGATACCTTTATCTTCAATGTCGTGGAGGGTTTTGCTGACCTTGTCCTCAATGTACCTTATGAATTCTGGTCTGAGGTTGAGGTCTTTAAGCCATTTTGATCTGACTTTTTTGCCCTGTGTTAGATAGAGGTCTGAGCCCATTTTTTTGCATGTAGCTGTCCAGTTTTGCCAGCACCATTTGTTAAAGAGGTTTTACTTCCTCCACTTCATATTTCTTGTTTCCTTATAGAAGATTAGAAGATCATATATTTGAGGGTCTCTGTAGGAATATTCAACCCTGTTCCCTTGGTCTGCAGCTCTGCATTTGTCCCAGTACCATATTGTTTTAATTATTACTGCTTTGTAGTAAAGTTTGAGCTTGGGAAAGGTGATGCCTCTCATCTTCTTTTTCCCATTAATTGCTTTAGGTATTCATGGAGATTTGTTTTTCCATAAGAATTTCAGGAGTGTTTGATTCACTTCTTTGAAGAATTTAATGGGTATCCTTATAGGGATCGCATTGAATCTGTATAATGCTTTGAGTAGTATTACCATTTTGACAATGTTAATTCTCCTAATCCGGGAGCAAGATGTAAGTTTCCTCGTGTCTTCTTTTATTTTGTGAAGCAGCGTTCTGTAGTTTTCTTCGTACAGATCATTTACCTTCTTAGTTAAGCTGATTCCGAGGTACTTAATTTTCTGAGGCTTGTGGTAGATGATTTTGACTATATTGAGGAAAGTTTCTTCAATACCCATTTTGGTGAAAGTATTCATCATAAACGGGTGCTGTATCTTCTTATGATCTTTTATTTTTGATACATCTGTTCTTACTTCCCCCCTTTGATTTTTAATTACATATATTGGCATTTTATTTCTGTTCCCTTGAGTCAAGGGCTTGTCAATATTATTTATTATTTGAAAATCCAGATCTCATTTCAATAACTATTTGTAGTATTTTTGGTTTTATGTAAAATCATACTTTGTTTCTTTTATTTCATAATCTTACTTTGGATTTTGTTTGTTCTTTTTCTAGTGTCTTAAGAAGTGATGTTACATTATAACTTAGTTTTTTGTCTGTATTGCTATTAGCTTTCTTCTTAGTAATTCTTCATTTTTTCCCACACATTCTGATAGCTTGTGTCTTTAATGTCATTTTTATAGGATGAAAATATTTATTTAATTTTTTTATTTTATAAAATAGTTCACAATATTTTAGTACATTTAATATTCAAACACCAAATCACACCATCATTATACCTTCCCACCACCATATTTTATATGTTTCAATCCTGAATCCCAATCCTTGCCCCCAGAAAGAACTGAAATAATATATTTTGTGTTGTTTTTATGGAAACCCACTGAATGTTCTACCAAAAAAGTATTCTTCTAGGAAAGAGTGTGAAGATTGCTGTATTTCATCCGGAAGCCATTAAGAGATCACTAACATGTTGTTAAAGGTTGATCCTTGTATAGAAAAATTTTCCCTGTAAGATAGCTTGCCTCCTACTTTGAACCCCATCAAATGTACTGTGGTACTCTTGGAGTATGGGTAGATTGTGACCTATGAAGTTTCCAGGAATTGATTCACTCATGAGTGAAGCTCGGCCCAAGTGTGTGGAGAGCGGCCATGAGAGTGGTGGTGGTTGCTTTCTGGAGGTCTTTTGTTGTCAGGGCTGAATCCCTAGGGTCGGGGAGTGTTCTCACTGGCGCGGGGTCTGGCAACATGGTTATGTCATTCAATCTCATTTTTAAAATAGTATTGTCGGTAATGTGATTACAGTTGTGATAACTTTCATCGTTTAGTGGGACACAATTACTACACCACCACCAACAACAATGTGCCTGAAGTTTTCCACCACCATCCTTATGTCACTCCTTTTCTTCCTATTCACTCCTCCTTCATGATTGCTACTTTCACTTTATTTCTCAAAACAAAGACTTTGCCATGATTGCAATATTGTAGGTGTGTATATATCTTTTTTAATTAACGTTTTTGTTTTGTGATGATAGATATAAGAAGTGGAATTGCTGGGTCATAAGGAAGCTCCATTCTTACTTTTAACTGTTTTTTATCATTTGTCAATTTCATCCTTATTTTTTAAACAACTCTCGAAAAATTTTCCATACAGACTGAACAAGACTACATTCCAACAATAGTTAATAAAGATTCTTTTTGTTTGTTTGTTTGTTTGTTTGAGGGCCATACCTGATGATGTTCATGGTTTACTCCTGGCTCCTGGATACTCAGAATCACTCCTGGTGGTGCTCAGGGGAACATATGAGGTGCCAAGGATTGAATCCAGGTCTGCTGTGTGCAAGGCAAATGCCCTACAGCCCTACCTACTGTACTAATGCTCCAACCCCAATAAAAATTCTTTCTGCATAACATTTTCAACAGTACTGGTTGTTTTCAGTCTTTTGGATCTATTCTATTCTCACATGTGTTAGATGACATCTCATTTCATTTGACTTGCATTTTCCTCATGATAATGAACACTTTTTAAATATATCTACTAGTCACCTGTATATGTTCTTCAGAGAAATGATTGCTCATCTTCTCTCCCCCATGTTCTCATGACATTATAGATTCTTAATGCTCTTCTTAAACTTTGGTTTGCTCTCTATTTCTTGAATATTAGTCCTTAATCAAATATATGGTGTAGAAGTATTTTCTCTCACACAGTTACAGTTGAGTGTCTTCTTAGATACACGATTTTCTTTTGCATAAACAGTTTAGTTTGTTGTAGTCCTATTTGTCTATTTTTGTTTTTAATTGCCAGTGGAGTTATATCAGTCGCCCCCAAGGTCCATATCATAGAAAGTTCTACATGTATTTTACTCAATGTTGTTCATGAACTTTAGTCTAATGTTGATGTTTTTAATCCATTTGAGTTAACTATTGTGTATGGTGTGTAATGGGGATTCAACTTCATTTCGTTGCATCCAATTTTCTAATATAACCTGTTGAAGAGACTTCTCTTGCTACACTATATGTACCCAGCTATTTTGTCATAGATTAACTGTACTTGCTTCTTAGGGTTTATCTTTAGGCTCTTAGTTCTCTTATTTGTTTTTGTGCCTCTATTACATTACCACAAACTTTTGATTGCTATAGCTATATGATATAATTTGATTGTTGTAGCAACAGAATATAATTAAATATACAACAGATTTATATTTAGAATAAATATAAAGTTACAGAAGGTAGTACTTCCTATCTTTATTCTTAGCATTACTTCAGACAGTGGAGTTTTCTGATTCCATATTAATTTAATAACACTTGTTCTAAATTTTTAAGAATGTCATCAGAATTTTTATGGATTTTATGCTTAATGTGTATAATATTTAGATAGGATGGTTCATATATATGTATATATTCCATTAAATTATGTTTTCTTCCTTTTCTTTTAATATGCATATTTTGGGTATATTTCACAGTCTTTTTTGTATTGATTCCGAGGTATTTTATGTTTTTTATACAATTAAATGGATATTTTTTCTTCTTTTTCTAGTTCATTATTTGCATATATAAAAGCGCCACAGATTTTTGTATACTAGATTTTAGTCTGCTACTTTGATCTGTCTAACAATCATATTAGAGTCGAGTGTTAATGAGTAACACTGCTATTGTATTGCCATTGAGATATACCCTCAAGTGAGTGAGTTTGTTTGTCTTTGCTGCTCTTTCATTTGGTGATATGCATGTCATAAGAGTTAAGTCCTCTTGATGTACTGATCCTTTTATCAGTATGTAGTGTGCATTTTTACCTCTTATTACCTTCCTTAGTTTGCTGGGTTTTATTTGTTTTGCTTTTGTTTGGGTAGCTTCACCCTGTAATGCACAGGACGTACTCCCAACTCTGTGCTCAGGGATCCTTCCTAGCATTCCTCAAGAGGCCATCTGGGGTGCCAGGGATAGAGCAAGTTCATCCAAGTACAAGACAAGTGTCTACTTGCTAATATCTCTTGATCCCAAAAGTTCTTTAATTTGAATGTGATTTGTTGTGATAGAAGTATAAGCTTTCCTGCCTTTATGATTGATTTCCAGTCTTTTACTCTGAGCAAGTGCTCATCATGAGATTTCCTGTTGGATGCACACAAGGCAAGCACTCTATGCACTGGACTATTTCTGTAGTTCCTGTTCTCTCAAACATTTATGTTTTCATTAAACATCGAGAGTTCTGCTGTGTTGAGGACTTCTTTGGCAGTGTAAAGAATTCTGGAATTTTTTAAAAAAGCTTCGTAATTTATTTTATCTACCAATGTAGCAGAAAGTCCTTTATCTTCACTACATAGTGTGCTGATGGTTACACATCATGAAATTGTGCTCTTTCCTTGAAATGCATTAGGAGTAATACTTCACATTCTCTCTTAAACTGCTATGTTCCTTCTGATGACTCATTTTGCTTTAATTGCAATATACTACAAGGGACTTTCCCCCCTGCATTTAATCTAGGTATTCCAATACACTAGCATACAGTAGTTCATATCCTTTGTATTTCTATGGTAACTATTAAACTTCTCCCTTTAATCGCTTACTTAATTTACTAAAGCTTTCTCTTTTTCCTTATTGAATCTAGAAAAGAGTTTGTCTTTATTTCCCTGAGGAGAATGAGTTTTACATTTAATTGGTCTTTCATATTGTTTTATTGCATTTTATTTATTTAATTCTGCTTTAATTTTATTTTAAATGTTTCATATAGGAATACTTTTTATTTTCTTCATTTCTATTATTTTTATTTAATTATTCTTTTTGTCTTTATTTAGGTCTAAGGTGATATTTTTTGTTGCCCTGTTTTCTTTTCCTGTATTACCTTAATCTGATTATTATTATTGTTATTAGGGTAATACAATACAAAAAGTTTTCCTTCTTTTTTATTTTCTGGAGCATAGTCTAGAAAATACATTGATTTTCCTTAAATATTTGGCAGAATTAAGCATTATATTTTGGAGTTCATTGTTATGTATTCTAGTTTACATGTAACATATATAAGCCATTTGGACTGGAGCGATAGCACAGCAGGTAGGGCATTTGCCTTGCACGTGGCCGACCCGGATTTGATTCCTCCATTCCTCTAGGAGAGTCCAGCAAGCTACCAAGAGTATCCCGCCCACGTGGCAGAGCCTGACAAGCTACCCGTGGCATATTCGATATGCCAAAAACAGTAACAACAAGACTCACAATGGCGTTACTGGTGCCCACTCGTGCAAATTGATGAAAAATGGAATGGCAGTGCTACAGTGCTATTTAATCCATTTGTTTTTATCTTGGTGAAGTGTGATTATTCTTTTTATCTAAATTAGAGAACGTAATTTAAGCATTCTTTGTAGGGTGCATCATTATTATTTCAATATTTGTGTAATCAGTATTTATTCCTCTTATTTCATTATGCTTTTGGTTATTTGCACTTTCTATACTTTTTTCTATCTTATAAAGTCATCAATTTCACTTTCTAAAGAACTGTCTTTTGGTTTTATTTATTTTTAATCTTTGATGTTGTCAATCTACATGATTTAAATTCTAACATTATTTTCATTCTTCTTTTACACTTGTGTATTTTTGTCCATTTTTAAACAATTTAATTACTTTGAAATTACTTCTTATAATTTCTCTACAACACTGATACAAACAATAGTCATCACAGAATTTTTATAATTAAGGTCTTTCAATCCAGTTAAGACTTTTAAATAAAAGTAACTGGTTTTCATTCTACCTTTGTCTTTTAGCTAAGGTGTTTGTGCCTTCACTCAACCTTCTACCTTTTGCTAATTTGATGGAAAATGATCATCTTTTTCTCCCATACTCCTATAGTTTCCCACTTTAGCAACTAATGTCTCTCTTATATGGTACACATATGGTATAGATGTTCCCAATTTTTTTTTTTGTCCATCACACCTTTTTCGGAAAAACAATGTCTCAGCACCACCCTGGAACTCTAAAGTGCCCCCTAAGGAGCACTTGAGGCTGTTACCCCTTCACTGAATCATTTTCGTCACCGATGGGGACATTTTCATCCACCTTGGGAAACAGCATCATACTCAAGGAAGATTTCTATCTTCACAGTCAGGTCGTCTTTTCTTATTTTCTCCAGGCCAAAAAGCTAGAGCAGAATACTAAAAACTGCTATCAGGGGCTGGAGCGATAGCACAGCGGGTAGGGCGTCTGCCTTGCACGCGGCCGACCCGGGTTCGATCCCCGGCATCCCATATGGTCCCCCAAGCACTGCCAGGAGTAATTCCTGAGTGCAAAGCCAGGAGTAACCCCTGAGCTTTGCTGGGTGTGACCCAAAAAGCAAAAAAAAAACTACTATCAATTGTAAGCTTTCTAGATAACAAACACTATGTTAAACACAACATTAAAAAAATTAAACCTAAACAACAAGCCCCTCTTTAGAGGCAATTATCAATTCTATTGAATATGTCAGAAACTCAGATAAGAAATAGGATTTGCTAGGCTATAGAGGTAATGTGTGATAGAGGTGCAGGACTTCAAAGCTACATTCATCATTACTACATTCTATATTCTTCTTTAATACTGTTAATATTATTAATATAGCAATCTTAATATATTGATATATGTTATTATTACTATAGTCCAATATTTTATTATTAAAAGATTTAAAAGTTATCTTTTAATATTTGAATACCTAGTACACCCATAATTAATATTTTACAATGTAGTTAATCATTACTCTTTTTTCCCTATATATTTCGAGGAGTTTAATTTTTTTTGTTTTGTTTTGTTTTGTTCGCTTTTTGGGTAACACCTAGCAATGGTCAGGAGTTACTCCTGGCTTTTCACTCAGGAATTACTCCTGGAAGTGCTTTGGGGACTGTATGGGATGTTGGGAATCCAACCGGGACAGCCGCATGCAAGGCAAACGCCCTACCTGCTGTATTATTGCTCCAGCCCCTTAATTCTCACCCAAGATTGTAGCTCATCTTTACTTTCCTGTACAATTTTCATTGTCCATGCCTGAGCTGCATACAGTTTCTTAGTAAGTACATGGGAATTCTCATCTTTCTGACACTACCTTTTTTTGTTTGTTTGTTTAAGCCTGCCATCAACTTACTGATGTAGTTCAGGCATTTTCAAACCTTGATGTGAATCAGAATCATGAGGAAGGCTTGATAAACAGATTGCTGGGATCCACACTCAGGACTTCTTAGTAGATAAGGTAAGACACCAAGTGGTCTTTAGTGTGTTTTTATATTGGTAGAAATAAAATTCACATATGAATATTTATGAGTTTACCTTAAAAGACAAAAGGAAGAAAAGCATAAAATAAGGTAATTTAAAAAATGCAAGGGTTAGAGAAAACTACACAAAAAAGTGATTCATTGTTAACAAAACCTGAAAAGCTCTACATCACTGACCCATTTAGAAGATTATGGTGAACATTAGTGTGAAAAGCTAAATAATTATGTCTGTCTACTCAAATTATATTGAAAATTGTTTCTTAATCTCATTTGAGTACAGCACATTTTAAAGGATAATATACTGTAAACTAGTGTTACTCAGGACACACTACAAAGTGTTGCTCTATAGTAATATTTCATGTAGTGAGGTTATGGTATCCCTGGAAATCTGCCAGAATTACAGAGGATTGGTACCTGCTCAACTGCATTCAGATCATAGCTATAAGTCTTTTACTTGTCTAGAATACAGGTATGATTTTCTTTAGTGTGGCTCTGGAACATTGGAATTAATATGAGAAAAATAGTCTTCAGGGACTGGAGCGATAGCACAGCGGGTAGGGCGTTTGCCTTGCACGCGGCCGACCCGGGTTCGATTCCCAGCATCCCTGAGCACCGCCAGGGGTAATTCCTGAGTGCAGAGCCAGGAATAACCCTTGTGCATTGCCGGGTATGACCCAAAAAGAAAAAAAAAGAAAAAAGAAAAATTGTCTTCAATTATAATACCGTCAAGAACATGAAGTTAAAGGCCTGAAATCCCATAATATTGTGAACCAATGATATGTCAAATAAATATTAATATTCGGGGGTGGGTTTATCTGATTTTCAACCATGTCAAGGGAAGAATATTTAATTTGAAAACTTTGCCACTTTTGTTTTAAATCTAGACTGTGTTTATTTTTACTATCTGATATTCTTAAATATTGACTAGTCTAAAGTTTCCCAACAGCAGTTAAGCAACTTGAACTTTAAATTCTGTCAGAAGACTGGAATGGAGTTCTACTAGATCACTTAGTAAGTACATAAGTTTCTTTCATATAATTATCTCACTACCTTGGATTTCAGCTCCCTTTGACAAATTCCTGTTGATCTTTAACATGTGAACATAATTTGCATCATGAGAAGGCAGAAATAAAATGAATTGGTCATTTTATCTTAATTCCATTCTTTTGCCATTGCATCATTATTCTTAAGCAGAGGACCAGGGCTGGAGATAGATTTGACCACTATCCTAACAAAATGTTTGAAGTAAAAGATTAGTTATACAAGTAAGAACTCTACTCCGAGGTGATAAAATTCGTCTTGTTCTAAATACAATTATTTACTGCTTTATATCCAATGATACTTCTGTACATCAAATTTGATAATTTATTTTATTATTTTACTTTAATGACTTTATGTAGCTAATTTTTTCAAAACTAGACCTAAGTTTTCCTGAAGACACTTACATTTGCTTTGCAAAGTCTACCATTCCACAAAAATCATACCACACCTTCTGGAATGAAATACTTTACATTTTTACTTTCAGAATAGAGCATTACAATTAGCAGATACTCTCACATTTGTTTCTAATAACAATTTTATGAGGTAGGTAAAATCAGGCCTTTGTCAGAGGACTTTTACAACAGCTCAGTCATAAAATGAATCACTGTTTTTCTTTAAATTTCTAGCTATGCATGAAAAAAACATTGCTGATCACTCAACCATCCCTTCCTCTCACCATTAATATGATAAATTTAACCTTTTGTTATTTTATTCATGTCTTTGGTCATTTAATGTTTTAAAAATTAATTGCTTTTATAATAAAAACAAAGATATTTAAGTCTTTAAAAACTTAGTTCTAAGGTTATATCAATTTTAAGAGAATAGCAGTTCCATTTTAACAAATAAGATTTTTTTCAGTACTAAGCACAAAATATCTATATTTCTGAATAATATACTAGTATTAGAAAATTGTTTAAGGATTTTCTAAACTAATATGGCACTGAAAATAAGCATCAGATTTTTACTTTCCCATCCATCATTGTTGGAATGGTAGAAAAATGATGAAGCCACCTGCAAAACTTAGTGTGAATATCTTGTATTTTAAAGTAGACAGAAAAACTATCATTGTATAATCAAATACATTTTATGTATTTACTTATCAAAATAGGTATTAGGGGGCTGGAGTGATAGCACAGCAGGTACGGCGTTTGCCGTACTGAGTTTGAGCACAGTTTGAGCACTGCCAGGGGTAATTCCTGAGTACAGAGCCAGGAGTAACCCCTGTGCATCGCCAAAAAGCAAAAAAAAAAAAAGTATCAGAATCTTCTGAAAAAAGGAACTAGAAATTTCAATAACTAAATGCACAAATAAATTTTAAAAGAATAAGCCGAAGCTGGGGAAATGATAAACATCATAAACGATAGGCTATCAATATTTACATTATAGTGAGATGTTATTTGTACGCCAATTAGTGGTAGTCTCTTATGGTAAATTCAATGGAACTATAAGCTCACTCTCTCTCTCTCATACCTAGGTATGAGAAAAATAATGAATGATACTCAGGTATGATTGAAACATTTCATTTGAAATAAAGTCAGTACCAACTCTGACTGAAATCTGTAAGACTCAGGAATAATTGTGGGTGGAGAGTTTGCCTTGCACGTGGCCGACCTGGGTTTGATTCCTTTGTCCCTCTCAGAGAGCCCGGCAAGCTACTGAGAGTATTTCACCCCCACGATAAAACCTGACAAACTACCCATGGCATATTTAATATGCCAAAAACAGTAACAAGTCTCACAATGAAGATGTTACTGGTGCCCACTCGAGCAAATCGATGAGCAACGGGATGACAGTGACAGTGATACAGTGATTAATTTCACATATTAATTTTTGCCAAGTTATTGTATATTTTTAGGTTACTGCCTAAAACTTCCAAATATACAAGAAATTTGGAGGGCAGTTATAATCACCACTTTATTGATAAAGAGGTTTTTTTTAAATTCTTTGTCTCCATCTATTACTTGTTCGGTTACTTCTTGCTTGCAGACATAACAGCCATATGTGTATGTGTTTGTGTACATTTTAAATTCATATTTCAAAAAAATGAGTTGTTGAGTGCTCACATAATTATACTCTGCTTACAAGGAAACATTATTCAAAATAATAATGCTAATATATTGACAAGTTATTGAGTTGATAGTTGGCAGGTCATGTTTGTAAATGAAATTTTTATTGAGTCTTAAAGAAAAGCAAGAAAATTCACATAAATTAGATTTGAAGGCTGGAAAGATAGTATAAGATGTAGGGCACTTTACTTGCACACGGCAATCCTGGATTTGATTCCTGTCCCCCCCACCCCAGTCTCCCTCATTCCCTGCCAAGAGTAAGTCCTGACCACAGTCAGGTGTGGCCTAAAACCCAACAATGACATCAAAAAGAACTATATTTGTAAGCTCTGTACACACAGATACATACACATGTAAATGTACAAAAAATATTTGAAAGATATTTAAAGGTCATGTTTCTGTACATTATATACCTCTCTGCAATTAAATTTTTTTTAACAAACTAGCTGCTTGAAACTATTTTAAGTTTTTTCTACTTAGGGTATTTGTCAGATGACCATGTGCAGAACATAATGTAAAAATTTATCTGAAAGTATAAAACAGTAGATAAGTGTTCAGATTCTAAAATAAGTGCTCTCAGTTCTGGAGAGACACTACAGTGCGCAGATGGTTTGCCTCTGACCTGATTTCAAACTCGGCCACCCAATATTGTCTCCCAGGCCCTGCCTTCAGTGACCTGAATGCAGAATAAAGAGTAAACCCTGACCTCCACTTGTTGTGCTCCCTCAATTAAAAAATTAAAGAAATTCCCCTATATTTAATTCCATCATTTACTACTTGTATGACTTTGGGAAGCATTCTCACCTCTCTGTGTTTATGCCTATAAACTCTCAGAAAATTTTGAGGATGACAGATACTATATGTAAAATTCCTCAACCTGGTAGTTGGCTTAGAGAGAGCAGTAAATCACTACCTTTTGTTAACTAGACAGATCAAAAAACTCACTAGCCAGCTGGATGACACTCTCCTCTCCAAAATGATGGTGATCTAGGTTTCATGGTGCATATACAAACTGGGAAGCCCTTTTCTTGAGGACTCTCTTACTGAATATTCTGAACTTCAGGGGTAGTGAAGTCTCTTGCAAGGCAAAATCTAGTGATAAATAGGCTTTGTGTTTAGAATTTCAAATAATAATAATAATAATAGATAAAAGTGCCAAGCAAATCTTAGTCTCACTGTATCCGATAGGGTACATCTCCCAACCTACGTGCAGCACCTTTAAGATCTAGATATTAAAGCCATCAAACACAGTTCTGTCCAGGCACAAATAAAAGGCAGGGTAAGTTCCTTTGTGAATATACAAAACAATAATCATGAATCTAAAGCACAAAGTAACATTTGTGGGATAGTTAGTTTTTCCTTCACCAACGCTACACGTATAAACGTCAATCTTTCAGATAAATAAACATCCATGCATGTTAGAAAGTCATACTAAGCCTCGGGCAAGAAAGACAACTGAGGATCACGTAGCAGTCTCCCCGAACTGAAGTTTCCAGGTAGAATTGGCAAAGGAAGCAAACATCAGGGATAATCGTTGTTCCTTTAGGAATACCACATTCACGGACGTTTATCATTTTTTTTTTCCTAGCAAGTATTGGCGTGGGTACGTCTTTGCCATTTACTGTGAATTTTCAAGCCTGTGGACTTAGACACTCTGGCTTTTGTCCCAAAATTCAGCATTTCTGCTCTTTCCAGTCTCCTTCCTTTCAGGCCAATCCTGTGCCAACCCAGGGCCTCTGCTGGCAGATAAACCTGCTTGATTAATCCGCCCCTCAGGGGCGTGTCAGCACCATTTCCTGGAGCAATCTCACGGGGTGGTTCCACTTTGCATTTGTACTCAAATACTTTGCTGCCTCTTTCGCAGCTGCCAGACCTGCTTTTGCTGTTGCTCAGGTAACTTTCATCTAGCCCTGGCTCCACTGTAGAACGAAGGGCTTGGTAAATGGTTCCTACGTGTGTCTACCTGCCTGTCTTCCTACCCCTTGCTTTCATGATTTGTCTCTCTTTCTCTGTTTCTTAGGGAGAAACATCTTGGGGGTCCCTTCGCTGACAACGGAAGAGATGATGAGCTCAAGACACTGGAGTGAGACAAGCAACAGCAGCTGTGGAACCCAGCAACCGTCGGAGCTGCTGCAGTGTCAGCCGCAGCATTACCATTGCTACCATCAGTCAAACGTAGTTCAGCAACCTCCAGAAAAAAATGTGGTATATGAGCGAGTGAGAACCTACAGCGGGCCCATGAACAAAGTCGTTCAGGCCTTGGAACCCATCAGCTCTCGGGAAGTCCTCTCTCCTCTCCGAACTGCTGGCTCCTATCAAAATTTGGTTTGGAGTGACCATTCTCAGGTACGGCTATGCGCAGCGCATGGGACAGCGAAATCTTGAGCAAAATTCTTTCTTTCTCTCTACCTCTGTTCTACTAACTCCTGGTGATTATAGATAATGATCCGTCGTATAAATTCTGTCTATTCACTGTTCTTTCAGCTACTGTCTCTGCCGATTGTTTTCATAATAAAACAAGGGCATAAGACAGTTTTTTTTGTTGGATTTGATTGGCGTGTATGCTTTTTGTGTATTATTTTGTGTATGATGTGTATGATTTTGTCCCTAGTGCAAAGGAAACTGGATGTTTTTGTTTAGCTTGTTTTGTGTTTGTGTCAAGGACGGTGAAGCAGGAACAGGTCCTGGCAATTATTTGTGTTCAGCGGGTTTTATTCAGCTGAGGACAAACACAAATATCTAGATTTTCATGTGTTTCATCTTTTGAAAATGACACAATGAAACTGAGACTTAAGCCTGAAAGCTTTGTAACTTTCCACATGGTGATTCAATAAAAAAATAAAATTAAAAAATACTTAAAAAAAACCAAAAATGACACAGCGATTTTTGTACTGCCGGGATGAATAATTTATAAATATTATATGAAGGACACCAAAAGAATGGATAGAAAGTTAAGGAAGCAAAATATAAGCGATTCTAATATGGAAGCTAAAATAGAGGAACACGCTGATACCATTCAAGATGAAAGAATTTTGCTCTTTACATTTTTATTGTTTTATCATTGGTTTAAAATGTTTTAATAAGCATGGGTATTTTTCAGTTAAGCATTTTTAAAGGTTTTACTTTTTATGTTTTTTAAAAAAATTAAAGAATTGGGATTTACTAAGTTACTGATAGCTGGGTTTTAGCCATACAGTAGTCGGATAGCAATCCCACCAGCAGTATCAACTTCCCCCCACCAGTATTCCCATGTTCCCTCCTGTTTAACCCCACACCTACAATCTTGACAGGCAGATTTCAAAGTTCTGTGGTTGTAAGTTAGGTCTGGTTTTGGTGTTGTTGTTACTAAAGAGCTTCAGAGACTTGTCTTCGTCTGTCTATGTGGGAATGACACTGACTATTCTTTTCATCAAAGTTCCAGCGCTAAAACACAGATCTAAACGGCAACCACCAAACTTTGTAATGTGCCTGTCAAGGAGGCTTGTGGGGGGGTGAGGGAGTACAAGGGGATGGAGTATAGGGACATTGGTGGAGGGAATTCGACATCTCTGGTGCGATTAGTGTTGAAGTATTCTATGCCTAAAACCCAACTATCAGTAACTTTGTACATTACGCTTCTTTAATTAAACAAAAACTTATTTTAAAATATTTTTCAAAAGCCTAAATTCCAGTGCTGTCTTCTACCACCATTCCTTCCACATCTACCTCTCCTTTCCCTCTGGTAACCACCATAGTTTCATTGATTCCTGGAGTTAATTTTGTTGTTCGTGCCAATTTGTTCACTTTAGATATTCATATTCCACCTCTGAAAGAAACCATCTGCAAATTTTTATTATCATATCACTTAGCGTAATTATATCGAGATCCATCCACTTCCTTACTTATTTCAATTTCTTTTTAAAGGCACTATTTTAGCATCATTTTCAGTGCTAATGATCTTGATCTTGCGAATGGAACATTGCAAGATATAGAAACTTAAAAGTATCAAATCTATTTTCACCCTCTGATTCTTTATATTACATTTACAAGTGATAATCTCTGTGAATCTTCTATCCAAACTGAAATTATTTTAATATAAATTTGTATGATAAATAACTCAAAAGAACAACCATTGTTGTGTTATTAGCCAATGTTGCATAATTATGCTAGTCTGAAATAATACAAATTACTTTTGCAAAAAATATTCAAACTATACAATAAATCAATATTTCTAAACTATATAATATAATAAAACCATCTAAAGGAATATTTCATATATCAACTACTCGACATATTTTGACTCCTAGCCTTATATAAGCAGAAAAAAATGGGGAGAAATTTAAAGTTTATTTTCCACTAGTGCCCTAGCTGAGAAAAACTTCCCTCCTATTGGTTGAAAGAAAAAATATATAAAGGCTTTTTAAAATACGAGGCTTTATGTTTTAATGATATTAACACAAAAGATGTATTTTAATATTCAATATTGAAATGTTACTGAGCAATAAACGGATATCATATATCTTTTATAATATTCTAGAACAATACCAAGTTGAAAATTACAATTATTATATAAATATTAAAATTCTATATTTCATCCATTTAAAGATATTAAACTATAAAAACTCTCTAATAAAAAACTTCCATAAATATATATGAATCTGAAACCTAAAATCTGATAAATTATAAATATTGTTACAGAATAATTTAGGATCATATTTTATTGCATGCTCCTTAATTTAACTTTTCCTTTTGTAAAATCCCAGGACTCAGCTGGTAAACTTTTTCATGACTTTCCTTCTTTCCGCCTGATATTTGCTAGTATAATCTTTTCAAGACTATCTCCATCCTAAACTGTAGTTCCTCAAAGAAAAATTAATGAAGACTCTTGGGGCATAAACTATGGCCATAGAAACTGTGATAAAAGATTGAAATTGAGAGTGCTGCAAAGGGTGCATATTTACAATTTTGAAAAATCAAAAGCACTGGTAAAGATGTGGAAAGTGAGATTCTAGATATGTAGCAAAGAAAGAAAAAGCTTAATTCCTAGATTGGAACTAGGAAGAAATTTGACTATAAAATTTTATGTTGATTTATAGGAAAAAGGCATTCACAAATGGCAGAATGAAACTATTTCAGGAAACTTACCTGAAGTAGGACCTAGATTTGATACAAATTTGATGCAATCACTTTTATAGTATCATAGTGTGTAATATATAGATATAACTTTATTATATATTGTGCCAAGCATAATAAAGCAGTACTTATGAAGCAAAGTATTTTATGATTTTGTTTCAATGAAATCTCTAATTAATATATCATGTATCAGAAATATTTTGAGTTGGTGACTGACAAATTACTTAATGTCAACATTTGTGACCATGGCAACTAGGAAATTGTATATTATAATTAACTGTTGGTAATCATGAACTCAGTTAACTTTTTTACTAAATTATTTTAACATTTTGCTGTTCAGATGGCATTTAAATAATTCAAAAGGTTTTAAATACAGGTTTTGCATGTACATACAAATATATATTTGTAAAATTTCCAGTTTCCTTTGGAAACCAAAATTGATACCATCCATCTTTCCTTTCAAAATTTGATTTTAGCTTATATAGAGTACATTTTAAATTTAGTGAATTACATGATATTTTTTAGTGTCTATTTCTGGCTTTGTTTTTTCTTGTATGACTCTTACATGAAAGTTATTTTAATAGAAAAGCATATTTAAAATGTATCCATTAATAGAACTGCTTTGTTTCTTGTCTTCAATTGATAAAGAAACACACATGTTGTAATTCTGTTATTATTTTTCTGGTTGATATATTGTATCTCAGAAAAATAAATGTAGAAACCAGTTGATGATGTTTTCTAAATTAAATTACATTATTGTGCTTTTCATTTGAACAGGTATGGTAAAATAGGTGGATTCAAGATCATATATGTACTTTAAAACATATTGCATTTGGGCTGAGACATAGTACAGTGGATAGGGCACTGCCTTATAAATGGCAAACCTGGGTTCCATCCCAAGCATCCTATATAGTCTCTGAGCACTGTGGAGATTAATTCCTGAGTGCAGATCCAGGAGAAACCCATGGCATTGCTGAGTGTGCCCTCCCCCAAAAAACTTAAACCTATATTGCATTATTATGAATAACTGTATTTCAAGAAACTACATAAAACGAACGACTTAAAACTTTTAAAAAATATATATAAACCTGCCATTTACTCAGGGCTGGAGTGATAGCACAGCAGGTAGGACTTTTTCCTTTCATGCAGCTGACCCAGGTTCGATTCCTCTGCCCCCTCAGAGAGCCCAGCAAGCTACTGAGAGTATCTTGCCCACACGGCAGAGCCTGGCAAGCTACCCATGGCATATTCAATATGGCAAAAACAGTAACAACAAGTCACACAATGGAGACGTTACTGGTGCCCGCTCGAGCAAATAGATGACCAATGGGATGACAGTGATACAGTGATACCACTAACTCAAATTGAATTACTGCCTTACTGATCAATATGGATGTAAATTATTAATTTGAAGTGTGATTTTTCATGCCCTAAATTTATCTTTCAATGAAATTAAAATATTTTCATGTATTCAGAGGAGATATATTGTATGAGAAGAAATGTGTCAAATAATTTATTTTTAATATCAGTCACTCATTAAATACATACTAAGTGCCTTAATGATAAAAACACTGATTATATGGGTAAATGTTATTTGCGTATACAAGGAGAGTTAACACTGAGGACAGATATAAATTTCTATTGATGCCTCAGTGATGTATATTTTAATTATTATGTTGTTTTTCACAAACAAAATTTATTAAATAAAACAAGTTTGGGCACAAAGAGACATCTTAATGCTAGTTTTATAAATATTTCTATGCTTTTAAATTTGATACTTGCAACAAAATTACAAATGGCCTCTGTACTCAGTAATTATTCATCCTGAATTTATCATTGTTTATGTGATTTTTAGTTTGTTATTGCTTACAAATATTATAGACAGTACTACTTACTGTGCCGGAACGTCTTAATATATATCAGAATGTTCCTGTTCTGTGGGTAAAGGTGTGTTGCTTTGATCAATTGTTGTTCAAGGGTGTAGTCACTAAAGTGAATGATTATTCAAGGAAGTCGTTGCTGAAAACTGAATGAGTTCACAGAATAGAGCCTGTGTTTTCAGCTTTTTCATCTTTTATGTTCTTGCAGTTAAATCTAGCTGTAGAAACTGAAAGAAATTAATTTCTGGGTGAAAAAGTTCATGTGGATAGATGATCTCTTCTGTAAGGGGACTTCATTAAACAGTTGGGCTTTTTTCAGTTAATTTTACTCACAAGGTATCTCTGTGTGTGTGTATCTGTATATGGCAAAAGGGGTGGGGAGGTTTAAGGCAAGGGAAAAAGAAGGTGAAGAAAAGTTAATTTTATCTTTTGTAATCGGATGTCTCATCTTAATGTTTCATTGTTTAACAAATTGGGAGATTGTCATGCTTCCAAACCCTTTAAAAAGTATATCTGGCCATTTTATTCATACCAAGAGCTACATTAATAATGGCCCCTTTTTGACTGGCATCCAATGTATATATTTATATGTACATTTTTAAAATAATATGTACTAAAAATAAATTATTTTCTCTCCACTCCCTAGTTTCCTTCAACAAAAAGAAGAATCACTCTTTTGTAGTTTATCTTTTAAAATATTTTAGTAAAGCACCACGATTTACAAATGTATTCAGAGTTTAGTTTTAGCCATAAGATATTGCAGCACCAATCCCACCATCTCAGTGTCCATTTCACTCCAACAAAGATCCCAGGTTTCCGCCCCTCCTATACCCACCCCTTCAAGCATGCTCTCTTGACAGACACATTTTTAAGTTCAGTTGTTAAAGTGTGGATCTCTTGATTACAGTGTTGTTGATTCTGTGGTTTGGATATTTGGCTCTATCATTCATTAACACCACCTTTCCACCATTGCTTCTCATCTCTCTCTTCTCCCCTCCCCTCCATTTATTCTTTCCTTTTCCTCCTATACTCTAGGGTCAAGGTTTATTTGGCTTGCCACCTTTTAAACGTTGCATTCGCTCGTCAAGTTATTCTAAATAACTCACATAAATGATATCACCCTGTGTTTATCCTTCTTCTAACTTACTTCACTTAAAATGATGTCTTCCAGTTCCATCTATGTTGCACCAAATTAAATTATTTCACCATTCCTTACAATGTTGTAGTATTCCGTTGTGGATCTGGGTTGGAGGGAAAGGACTAAGGGATGAAAGTCTAATACTAGTACTAAAGATAGTAAATTCTATGGCTTCCTTAAGTTGATAATATAATCAAATAACTCATCCTAAAATAAGGAAGTGCTTGTTTCATCTAAGAAAGAAACTTCATATATTTACTGCACAAAATTTAGAACACAAAAACACAAGGAAGGTATTTAGCCATGTTATTGACTTTTCTTAGAAAAGCAAATTCCATGCTATTCATAAATATGTTTAAAAGTAATTTGACTTAAAATTTTTATCATATTAGGTATTAGGTGATTTTAAAAAATACCTCTAAAATTTTTTGGTTTATTTTTTAAGTAAAATACTTTTATGTAAAGAAATTTACTTAGAGAAATGTGAAGGGAGAGAAAGACAGAGAGAGGTACATGCTCAAGGAAAATTGTGCTTCGCCAAAGGGCACAAGACTTGGCCTAAGCTATTGAGTGCTTTTATTTTCATTGATTCTTGAATTCATTAATGTAGATAGGAGCATGTATAGGATCCATGGTTATTCATCATAGCACTGTAGCACTGTCATCCCATTGTTCATCAATTTGCTCGAGCAGGCACCAGTAACGTCTCCATTGTGAGAATTGTTGTTACTTTTTTGGGCATATTGAATGCACCACGGGTAGCTTGCCAGGCTCTGCCGTGCAGGTGGGATACTCTCAGTAGCTTGCTGGTCTCTCTGAGAGGAATGAAGGAACCCAACCCAGGTGGGCCGTGTGCAAGGCAAACGCCCTACCCCCTGTGCTATCACTTCTCAGTTCTTCATAATAGAGTTATTTTATATTTTAGTCTTAGGTTAAAATTTAGAACTTGTTTTATACAACTTGGACGAATTCCATGTTCATTTCATAAAGCTTACAAGTATTTTGAGGCTAGAGTTTTGTTTTTTGTATGTAATATTTTCTATTATGTGATTCCCTACCTCAGTGGTCTCCCCACCCCTCCTGCATTTATTACACCAAGGCCCTGAACTTTTTCGTCAGTGCTAGCAATAGGAAACTTAAAGCTGAACAGTACTAGCAAAATAAGTTCATATTTCAGAGAATTAAAATTAATCAGAGAAAACACTGTATAGAGAAAATATCCTTGGAAAGGATCTTTGCTGAGTATCTCAGAGAGAGCTGCAAATAATAAATGTGTAGTTATGAGGTAAACTTTGACAGAACAGAACTTCAAAATAGTCTAGTGTAAAGGCTACGAGTACAAGCTTAGATTTTAAACTTCTTGGATTTTTAATTTTCAATTCAGTGATTTGATATCAATATGTAGTTTTTCTTCACCTGTAAAATGAGCTAGTAGCAACACCTAATTCTTGTGATGGTTATTAGAAAATGTAGCATATATTGGAAAATACAGCATATTGTGTAGCACATAGTAAATGTAAATACTTTACACCTAGAGTGAATAATTTGAATTCATATGCTCAAATGATTCGTATGTGCAATACTCTATTTTACAAAGTAGAGACAATAAAACTTTCCTTTAAAGTTGTGAGTATTGAATGAGATTGCATGTGAAGTATTGTATAAGACTGAATAAGGGTTTCAGAACAATTTCTGATGAAGAATCATTACACAATAATTCCTGAATTTGTATTTTTAATTTATAAAATATAGTTAAAGCATCCCTAAATGTGCTTCTAAAGTGAGATAAACTAAGTGAATAAACTACCGTGCATGAATTTTTGACCCTGTAGTGGTAGGAAAAGCAGATATATTTAAAAGGCTTAAAATAGGGCTCTCTTAACTTAAAAGGACTTAAGGCAGAAAGATTAAAAACAACTTTCTAAAACTGATACCACATTGGGCTGGAGCAATAGCACAGTGGGTAGTGCATTTCTCTTGCACATGGCCGACCTGGGTTCTATTCCTCCATCCCTCTCGGAGAGCCTGACAAGAATATCCCGCCCGCACAGCAGAGACTGGAAAGCTACTGTCGCGTATTCAATATGCCAAAAACAGTAACAACAAGTCTCACAATGGAGACGCTACTGGTGCCCGCTCGAGCAAATCAATGAGCAATGGGATGACAGTGACAGTGACAGTGATACTATATTATTAGGAGACTGAATAGTAGAGTGCTGGAGTGATAGCACAGCAGTAAGGCGTTTGCCTTGCACAGGACCAACCCGGGTTCGATTCCTCCGCCCCTCTCGGAGAGCCCGGCAAGCTACCAAGAGTATCCCACCTGCACAGCAGAGCATGGCAAGCGACCTGTGGCATATTCAATATGCCAAAAACAGCAACAAGTCTCACAATGGAGATGTTACTGGTGCCCGCTCAAGCAAATCGCTGAGCAATGGGATGACAATGACAGTGAATAGTAGAAATGTATCAGGAATGCAGTTATAATGTTTACTAGCATAATAACCTTTGTACCCGTCATTTAAATGAGCAATTTAAAAGTTTTCATGCTCTTAAAGTCTTTAAATTGAACTTCAGTATTTGAGGTGGAACTTTATTTTTTTAAGTTTGATATTTCTTTCTTTTATTTTAGCTTGAATATTTTTTACTGAATCACCGTGAGCTACATTTAGAAAGATTTCATGTTTGAGTTTCAGTCAGTCGATGATCGAACACCAATCCCTCCACGAGTGCATATTTTCCACCACCAATGTCCCAGAAACCCTATCCCCCTGCCCCGTCCCATCCCTAACCCTGGCTCTATGGCAGACAATTTCCTTCTTACTCTCTCTCTACTTATGGGTATTATGGTTTGCAATACAAATAATGAGTGACCATCATATTTGGTCCTTTATCTACTTTCAGCACACATCTCCCATCCCAAGTGATCCCTCCAATCACCATTGACTTAGTGATCTTTCTCTATCCCAGCTACTTTCTCCCCAGTCATGAGGCAGGCTACCAACCATGGAGCAATATAACTAACTGGCTCTGTCTCTACTGTCCTTGGGTGTTAGTCTCATATTTTATATTATATTCCAGAAATGAGTGCAGTTCTTCTATGTCTGTTCCTCTCTTTCTGACTCATTTCACTTAACATGATACTGTCCATGATCATCCACTTATAAGCAAATCTCATGACTTTATCTTTCCTAGCAGGTACATAATATCACATTATGTAGATGTACCAATTTGTGGCTTTTCTTTTTGTTATTTAAAACTGATCATTATAACTTGCTTTGTTTGCCTTTTGATGTTCCATCTATAACTGCATATCCATTACCATAATATGAGGCATTAAAATTATTTAAAAGTTGGAGCCGGAATGATAGCACAGTGGGTAAGGAGTTTGCCTTGCACACGGCCGACTCGGGTTCTATCCCCAGCATCCCATATGGTCCCCCAAGCATCGCCAGGAGTAATTCCTGAGTGCAAAGCCAGAAGTAACCCCTGAGCATCGCTGGGTGTGACCCAAAAAAGGAAAAAAATACTTAAAAGTTAAATTAAATATCAAGATCCCTACTCTTGCTGTATAGATGTTACACAATATATACATATATATATATATATATACATATATAAAACATTTGCACCACTTTAGACTGTTTTACCGGTACACCTAAGATCTATATATTCAAGGTACTAATTTATACACAAAAATACCATATGTAAGATTACAATAAAATAATGTTTATTCAAATAACATGCAATCAAAATATTGACAGTTTACACCCATACATTGGTGTGTAACAAAAAATAGGATACCACCACCTCTCCAAAAATAAACTTAAAATGATTATTTCTTTTTGCTTTAATTGTGTATGCAGGGAATCACACTGAAAAGTGCTCAAGGCTTACTCCTGGCTCTGTGCTCAGGAATCACTCCTAACTGGCTGGGGCTGAACCATCTTGAGTACTGCGAATTGGACACAGGTGACTGTGTGCAAGTAATCACTGTAGTATAGCTCCAGCCCCTGGAATTACTTTTTCTGTAGAACAATTAATTTTATAATTGTTTAATAAAATAGTGGAATGAAATATTTATTTATCCTCCTGTTTGTATAATATTTCTTAGAGTTACAAAGAAGAAAAGATAAAATTAATGCTCCTTGCTGAAAATTAATCTTCCTTTTGGGCCTATGATCTAGGTTTCATATACTCCCTAGAACAATCTATCTCTCAGCCTACTGAATTAATTTTGAAAATTAGTAAGTAAAGTTACAATATCATTACATCTTTACAAACGTGGTAATAGGGTAGAGAAAAGATTCATTACATGATTAAAATCATACCATTGTGTTATCAGAGAAATGGGATTTATATTTAATAACCTAGTTGTATATTATACTGACACTTCCAGTCAACAAATATTTTTTAATTTTTTTATTGAATCATTGTGAGATAGACCCTTACAAAGCTGTCCACGATTAGAGTTTAGTCATACAGTATTCCAACACCCATCCTTCCACCAATGTACATTTCCCAGCACCAGTGTCCCCAGTTTCCCTCCCATAACATGCTCCACCCCTCACCCCTGCCTACGTCTATGGCAGGCACTTTTCTTCTCTCTGTCTCTTTTTCTCTCTCTCTCTTTCTCTCCTTTTGGGCATTGTGGTTTCCAATATCAATCCCGAAATGTTATCAAGAATATCCCTTTACCTACTTTTAACCCTCAGGTCTTGTCCAGCGTGATCATTCCCAGCTATTGTTGTCATACTGGCTTCTTCTCTATCTTACCTACCCTCAGCCTCACACACACTTGTGGTTAGTTCCAACCATTAACCAGTCCCACAGCACCTTCAACACACATTTTAAAGATAATTATCTATACTATAAAATCTGTGATTTCTAATTTCTATATGCATGTCATAATTTATTGAATCACCCTGAATATCAAAGTTACAAGTTTATCATGATTGAGTTACAAGTGTACAATATTCCAACAGCAATCCTTTCACCAGTATCCACTTCCCTCCACCAGTGTTCCTAATTTCCCTCCAGCTCCACCATCCTGCTTCTATGGCAAGCACTCTTTCCTATTTGATATTTCTTTTTAAGCAATGTGATTTACAGTACTGTTTCTGATAAGGTATCATGCATATCACTTTACTTCTTTTCAGCACCCTGTTTTGTTTGGAGACCACTACTGGTACTATTCTCAGGGCAAACTCCTGGAACTGTACTGAGGGATTATTGCTGGAACTGCTTGGGGGACCATATGGACTTCTGAGGATCAAACTTGGGCTAGTTCATTCAGCTAAGTGGACTGTCCATTGTGTCTCCAGCTCTATGTGGTGTTTTTATTTTTTATTTTATTTTTATTTATTTATTTATTTATTTATTGCTTTTTGGGTCACACCTTGTGATGCTCAGGGATTACTTACTCCTGGCTCTGCACTCAGGAATTACTCCTAGCGGTGCTTGGGGGACCATATGATGCTGGGAATCGAACCCGGGTCGGCCACGTGCAAGGCAAACCCCCTACCCGCTGTGCTATCGCTCCAGCCCTATGTGGTGTTTTTAATAGATGTGCTTCCATTATGAATTACCAAAAATATTTTGAAACACGAGGCAGGCCCCCAAGAAGCATGGTGTGTGGCCCCAAAGGCTTCAAAACACACAGGCTTGACCTTAGTAGTTCTGGCACTAGAGGGTAGCAGATTCTGAGCAGTATTGTATTCTTTGTTCCTAGTACTGAACTGCAGACCGTGTTGGCCAGGTACCGTGGGGGATGGTCCTTGGACCCCCTGACCACTTCCGAAGCCTCCAAACAAGGAAATAAACATAAACAAATAAAAATCAGTGTTTTGAGAGGTAGAGGAAATAATCTCTTTTCTTGCTCTCCCCTCCTTCCACTTTACAATTATGACTGGAAAGAAATATTGAATGTTGCTGGAAAAAGCAGTTTAACAAAGATATCATGACTAGAATTGCTCATAACTTTCACTCATCTGTGCATTCTGTTTGAACTGAAAATGGAAAGTATGGCACAAAGTGAAGAACACATTAAATATTATGAATCTATTAAAAGAATCAATTGGTTTTCTATTCCACTTAGTAGCTCCTATAAAATGTCTGGACTTGATTTTTTTGCATTTGATTTATAACTTTTTCCCAATAGACAAATACCATTATTTATAATAAATATTGGAAATTTATGGCAAATATTGTTAAAGTGTAAATGATTCTAATCTGTTATCACATTATTTGTCCGGGGATCTACTTATAGTGTTTCCTTTAGCCAAATTCGCTTGAAGCTAATTATTTTACATAAAGACATATTCTTCTACTTCCCCTGCTGCTGAAAATCTGCCTCAGTATAGTGCTTTAATTTATTGAATTTTACTCAGTTACCTTCTATTTGTTTCAGCATATCATTATGCCTCTAAAAATTCGTTATAAGTTCTAATAACTGTCCAGTTCTCATATACACAGAAAAAACATTTAGAAGTTTCCAACCAAAGACTTTTATCCTCCTGCATAATATTTACTTATTTTTTCTAACACAGACTTCAGCTTTGATGTTTCAGTATTGAATTATTTAAAATAATCACAAGTCTAATTATTTATAATATTCTCTCTAGAAAGTTATGAAAAATGGACTGGAAAGATAGTCCATGGGTGTAAAAAACTAAGGCATGCAGAAGGGCTCGTGCACCCGCGGGCTCTCCGGGCAGCTCTGTCTCACCACCCGTGTCCAGTGCTCTGGAACCGCAGTGTGTGGACTGGATCAGGATGGCTGGTGGTCAAGAACAGGCGAAGGAAGAACGAGGACCAAGCTGGTTGCTGATTAGTTACTGTTTATTCAATCTTCCATCTTTCTCATCTCCTGCACTCCCAGCTCCAGCCTCTCTCTCCATCTACTGTGGCCTCTCCACATCTCTCTCCTTCCTTTTTCCTCTCTCACCCTTGCCCCTAGGTTACACACTGCCAGGTAGCAAAATCACCATAAGAAAGCCCTTCCTGAGGGCTGTCAGGTTCAAAGGGAACACAACCTAGGGGCATTCCAAAGCCCTTTCTGACTGCCAGTAGGCAACATACCTCTTAAGGTTTTTTTTTTCTCCTCTCCTTGTTCCAAACAGTCATTAACATCTTAATACTAGTTATTTTTGTATGGACATAACAAGAGATACATTGAGGCTTGCAAGGCAGCTCTCCTGGCAACATCTTGCCACAGACTCAGACCACAGCACTCAGGCCAGATTAATCATTCCTCACCCTAGCAGGGTCCAAATCTAGTTATCACTGTTTGGAACATGACAACATTTGTCCATGATCAAGTTCTTAACTTATAGTTAAGCATTAGGCACTTTGGCCAGGCCCATCTTGATGCCAGGGTAGCACACAACTCACTGCTTGCCCTGGGTCCTTCTCGTTCCTCGTCGATACCCTGCTTTTGGGGGTACTAGGAAATAAGGGCAGCTGAGGCTTAGGTGGAGAGAACAGATGCCCAGGAGGAAAATATCATGTAGAGTCAAATGACTCCCAGGTTACAAAAGCATAGTATTTGCTAAGTCTTCCTGTGTCCATACAAAAAATACATTGCTCTGAATAAACTATGCAAATGACTCAAGGAGAAGAGAAAAACAGTATTTACAAGTCAACAGAACACTAAGAAAGAAGCTACAAATAAACAAAGAGGAATGGGAGCACTGTAATGGGAGTAACCCAATAAACCTAAACTACCTGAGGCTATGTTATTCTACACATGGGTAAGGCATGTTGCTGACCCTGATTTGATCCCATTTGATCAAATGGTCCACAGAGCACTGCCAATAGTGACCTTTTAGCAGAGAGCCAGGAGTAAACTCTAAGCACCATTGAGTGTGCCCTAGTCTCTCCAACAAAACTAAAACTATAAGGCTGTTTAAAAGCACTTTTTAATCTTCTGTCCCCAAGTCCTTCAGTAACACTAAACATCTACAAATTTCATAACTTGACTTAAAAGTACTCCATTTCCTGCTTCCAAGGGACTTTATTTTCTGAAACTTACCTTCTAGTACCCTATGATTCTGCAAAAATGTAGAAAGTTTTTTTTTTAAATATCGGCCCCAGTTTTAATATGCCTTTGCTATGTCACTGCTCTTACACCTGAAATATCATCCATATTCACCAAATTATAATACACTGAAATATGTCATTTTTTCAAAATTTCTAATACAACCTATTAGTGTATCATATCTCTAATTCCCAAGTTTGAGTCTATATCCCAAATTCTGTGCTCTATATGTAATGTGTTCTTTATAGCGCTGATGATAGATAGTTGATAATAACTCAAGTTGAAATCTGAATTTTTGTTGATAGTAGTGTTTGTGATATGTCTTTTGTGTCTCCTTTAATACTATTGAAAACAAGTATAAAACAAAATTAGTAATGGTTTTATATATACAACAAGTCTAATAAAAAAGAGTACTTCATATTAGTATATGGGTTCATATTTTCAAAATTGTTTCACACTTATTATCTAATCACTAGAACTAAGACATTATTATGAAAAGCATTATGTGTATTGCATAATGTATAAATAAAGATAATTTTATTATGTGTCTTACTTGTTTTACAAAAAATAGCTCAAATAACTTATCTATGTTAGGCTCAAATAGCTCAAAATAATGTATCCAAGTTAGGACAAGTCAGTGAATGCTCAGTGTTTAGAAATTAACTCTTAACTACAAATTTCTTGTTTAGAAATTTCACAATATTGTCTGTCACCCTTAATTAATCTTAGTAAAATATAGTCAGTTTAAACAAGTTATATTAAGTTGGTTTTAGCAAATCATTAACAATAACTACCCTTGAAATATTTTTCTTATCTTCTCTTAATTTTCTACTTTCAAAGACGGAAATCTCAAATATATAATAGAAGGCAAAATTTCTTTTAAAAAATAGGTTTGGTTGACATACAACATAACTTATTTCAAGCATCATGAAAAACCTAGATGTGATGTTATGTTGTTATTCAGAGCCTGTTAAAGACAGATACCTATTGGACTATTTAAAAGGTATGCAATACTGATGCTGTTAGGGGCGGCAGATCTCTGCCCGGGGGAGGCTCGGAGAGACAAAAGAACAAAACCAAGACAACTCTTTCTGCAAATGCATGGGGTTTATTTAAGCCAATATAGCTATATTGGGACCTTCAATTGTGCCTCAATAGCGTGGCATAACCGAAGGCCCCAAACTCAAAAAGCTAGCTGTTTTTATACCCTTTTGGGGGAGAAATGAAAATCTCACATATCAAAGGGAATCACATAGGTCACTTAATTTGCATATCTAAACATTTGTTGACAAATGAAAATCTCACATATTGGGGGAAAATTACATGTATTGAATCAAAGGAGAATCATACATATCAAAGAAAATCACAGGTATTGGATCAATAGGAAAACCATACAAAAGGGAAAACCACACCTATTTCACTTAATATGCTAATTTCAACATTTGTTGACCGTTCTGAGCAGATGTTTGTTTACAGTTCCTCGGGGCAGTTTGTTGGCCCATTTGGTGACAGAGTCCTGCCCAGGGGAAGGTCCTGAAGACATCTTTCAAAGCAGTCAAGTAGTTACAAAGGGCAACTTCAGCGGTTAACCCTTAACCTGCCCTTCAGTTCTTGACTCTTAACTTGCCCTCCTCTTCAATGCATTTGATAAGTTTTATTTAGAAGATTAAACATTCATGATTAGAAATTGACTAGACAACAAAATCTTGTCTATGGTTAATTTTAAAATGTTAGTTTTTCATTTCGGAAAATGAAAAACAAATTTTATTCCATAGAGCACAGAGAAAGAAATAGTCCCTGAATGCCACTGGGTGTGCACCCCTCCCAGAAAAGCCTATAAAAATTAGCACTATTAAAAACCCATGAACTAAGCCATAAATAATTAAATTTAAAAGTCGTAAAAAAGAAATAGGAAAAATTATAATACAGAGGTCTAGACAAATGCTACATGACACTTGCTCAGCAGATCTAAAGTAGTTGGTGCTGCCCACATACACTCAGGAGACCTTGACAGCCCTGTTATTAAGAATTCACAGTGAGAAAGAACCCAAAAATGGTTCAGTCACTTTGAAAGTGCAAGCATAGGGTCCTGAGCTTAATTAGCATTGCTGTGCATGTGCTAAGGAGATTTTTATTGGCCACCAGTTGTGGGCTTCTAGCAAGGAAATTTTCTGAGAACGATTAATCAATATTCACTAAATAGCTAAATATGTAATTCTGCTTATACCTACTGCTATAAATATATGCTCTAAAGGTGATAATGGTGGTGCTGGTGGTGGTCATGATGATGGTATGTGTACGTGTGTGTGTATGTGTGCACATGTGCATGTGTTTAAACAATGTGTACATGTGTATGTGTGCATGTGTGTGAGTGTGTTTCTACTTTGGTTAATTCTTTTTTTAATGGTGGAAAAATTGTATTTAGGATTAGCCAGCTGCACTGCTTAGATGATGCCAATTTTGTTGGCAACATCCAAGGCATCATAATCAGGAGCCAGCCGAACATGTCTTTTTTTCTCCATCAGGCCTAATCAGGGTGTTGACCTTGGCTACATCAATGTCATAGAGCTTCTTCACAGCCTGTTTAATCTGGTGCTTGTTGGCCTTGACATCCACAATGAATGCACGTGTGTTGTTATCTTCTATCTTCTTCATGGCTGACTCAGTAGTCAGAGGAAACTTGATGATGGCATAATGATCAAGCTTGTTTCTCTTGGGAATGTTCTTCCGAGGGTATTTGGGTTGCCTTCTCAGCCACAGGGTTTTGGGTCTTTAGAAAGTGGGTGATGGGTGGATCTTTTTTCTTTTTCTGGCTGTGGACGCCTTCTAGCACTGCTTTCTTGGCCTTCAAAGCTTTGACTTTGGCTTCAACTTTGGGAGGGGCAGGGGCTTCCTTCTCGGGTTTCAGCGCCATCTTTGGGGGAAAAAGTTGGGTTAGTTCTTGTAAATTTATGAAATGTTTCATTACAATATTTTTTATTAAAAGCTGGTGAACTTGGTTAGTAGGTTTCATTTTGCTTAATTTACTGATACTAAATTTGAATCGGTTAAAGGAAGAGAAATAAACTGCCATTTAAAAAGAAACTATCTCATTCTAGGAAGCATACAAAAACAATCTTGTGAAAATTATTTTGTTATTACTAGTTCCAGTTTACAATGTTTGTAGAACATTCTCCAGATAGGAGTGCTTTAAATGCTGTTAGTGGATTCACACAGTCATTTGAGAAATCAGTTTGGTGGAATCTGATAAGATGAAGAGTACACATAGTCTCTGCCAGGGTATTTCTGCTTTGCATCATTGTAGAGACATACATAGCAGAAGGATGTTATTGGAGCGATAGTACAGTTTAGGGCATTCGCCTTTCACACAGCCGACCCGTGTTTGATTCCTCTGCCCCTCTCAGAGAGCCCAGCAAGCTACTGAGAGTAACGCGCCCACACGGCAGAGCCTGGCAAGCTACCCGTGGCATATTGGATATGCCAAAAACAGTAACAATAAGTCTCACAATGAGACGTTACTGGTGCCCACTCGAACAAATTGATGTTCAATGGGATGACAGTGACAGTGACAGTGACAGTAAAACATGGAAGCAATTAAAATAAATCTTAACAACAGTTAAACAAATTTTAAACATTATAGAACAGTAATAATTAATTTAAAATGAACAGGTATGGGTAATATATAACTAATATATTATTCATAGTTTTTGTTTATGTTATATAATACTAAAACCAGTAAATTGCATTGTTTATGCATATGCATGATATACAGTACACCTGTAGTAATGGTTACTTTTAGGTAACATATTTATATTAGGGGATAATTGTTTAAGAATGGATAGTTTATTTCATCTATATATATATATATTTTTATTTTAGAATATGTTCATGTAAATGGTAAATAAATGAAAAAACCTTTATTTGGTTTGTCTTTGGGGGCCTATTCCTACTAAATATGTATCCAAACCCTCTTACTTGGTTATATTTGTAGCCATTTTCCTAAACTTAAAAATATTCTACAGTTTTGTCTATAATCTTTAATAATGTGCATATATATCCTGCATTACAACATTGATGTTGTTTTATATATGTATGTATATATATATATATATATATATCCAGCATTATAACATTGCAGTGGTATATTAGGGAGAAGACAGATTAAAGACTTACCAATTGAACAAAAAGAATAAACACAATGTGCAGAACATTTTTCAGTTTGAATTAATATATAGTCCATTTAGAAGACTAATATATTATAGCTATACTCTTTAGTAATTTTGTTGGTAAGTTCAAGTTCTAATTATTAACAGTCCTACTATCCTAAAGAAAAAAATATTTTGTGAACAAGGAGAAGATAGCCAAGTAAGAAAAATCTGTGTTACACTCTCCTGTATCCACTAAAAAAGATATACCCACAATTGAATTAAATTTACCTCCCTCTAAAAATACAGAAAGCTGAGCTATCCTCCCCAGGAGAGGAACACTGCTATATACACTAAGTAGAAGCTTAGAATACAAAGCTAACTAGCATAGGCAAGACCTATCAAGATGAATGAAGCAAAGGCCAAAAGTCTGTGAGAGATCCTAAGATCCTAAGGTGTACAAAAATTTTCCCTTGAAAATTAAGGAATTTAAGAAAAAAAACACTGTCACTTAACCCCACAATTCTATTCTTAAAATTCCAAAGTAGGATAAAAATATATACAGGGTAAAGTATTCAAGGGGCCTGAAACACCAACAGATTCAATTTAGTGGATGTTGGCAACCTTGCAAGGACTTGGGTTCTTTTATCTATCTTTAAAAAAATATTGTGGGCAAATTCCTGAGGCAAGAGCCAATAGTCCTAAAGTAGGAGTCGAGTTGAACATCATGGGAATAAGTGACAGTTGATAATCCCTGCTTTCTCTAGAGAACACCTGAGTGATAGCAGGCAGCCCAAATGTACGCAGTCAGAACAAGCTTTCTAGAGTTAAAATGACCCATAATTCCCCCACTGCCCAACAAAGCATAAGCAGACATTGTGAAATCCAGATTGCGTGCTATGCTGCCATTCATTCTCCGGGTGCATGTCCTGTCAACCTGGCCTCCTTTAAGTCAGAAGAACTTCCCTGAACACACACATAGGTTGCAAAGTCACTTGTAGGCTCATGTGATTATCAGGCAGACAAATTGGGGATTAAGGGGAGGTGTTGACCAAGCACTACTAGTAACATGGATTGGGGATCCCCATTATTTTGAACATATGTTCAAACGTCTAGGACCACTCAGGCTTGAGATCACAGTTATCTACAGATATCACACTTTTGGACTACAGAACACTTCCCAGGTCCATTTGCTCTTTGTATTATAGTACCTGCCAGACTTTGGAAAATGCAAATACTCTGTAGTTACATAGCTCGGCTTGGTGCTGCAGTTACCATGGATCACTTGTGACTCTGAACTCCTACTTTCTTCATTTTGCTTGTCTTATTGGACTTTGATATGACGGTCAATATCATGCACCAGTGATATTGAGTTGCAGCCAGTTCTGGTACGTTACTTAGTAGTGTGGCAGGTGCAGGTCACTCATAACCACAAATGCTCAGCATTTCTCTGGATCAATAGAAACTCAGTCACGGTCCCCATCTGGAAATATGAAGCTTAAACCTCAAATTACAACTGAAGCCTGAGTAAACACAGACCATCACTTCAGGTCCTCACATAACACCAGGCAAAATTAAAAGTAGTAAAGAATTTGCGTGCATATATAAAGACAAAACATGGAAAGACCCCAAACACATCAGAACTTTCTAAACTCTCTGAAGACTTCTATGCAGTAATATAAAGATGTGCACTGTATTGAGGAAATCTTGAAGGGAACTTTAAGAAATGCAGAAAAAAAATATGTGAAAAGCCAATTAGAAAACTGAGCTAAAATGGTACTTTAACAAAAAAATCATATTATAGAGGTTCAATAGAAAAATGTCATAAGCTTGGAGTCAATTCAGTGAGCTTGGGAATATGTTAGAGGCAGCCACCAAAATGAATTGAAGGCCAGAACAACAGAAATTTGGACAAGGCACTTACCTTGCAGTTAGCAAATCCAGGTTTGATTCTCAGCAATACATATGGTCATCTCAGTCCCACCAGGTGATATCCATGAGCAGAGCCAGAGGAAAGTCTAGAGCACTGCTGGGTGTGACCCAAGAACAAAGAGTAAAGAACTGAAAAGTGAAAATCCAAAATGAAAATAAAAAGAAATTATGAGAAGACACCAAGAGAAACCATATTCTTATCAAACAAGTTCTAGGAGAGGAGAGGAGAATAATTATCAGTTGAAGAGAAAATAGATGAGAACCTCTCTAGTCTGAAAAATTATATATATACATATATGCACGTATGTACACATATGTATATATACTCATATGCAAAAATCCAGAGTCCCAATTCAGATCAAATAGATTAACACAAAGACACATTGCAATTAAATTAGGAACTATAGAGCCTTAAAAACATCAACAGAAAAGCATTATTCTCCATAAGATACATTTATCAAATGAAGGCACAACAGACCAGAAGGGAATGGTTTAATGTAGTCAGTGGTTTAATGTAGTTCAATGCAAATGACCACCAGAAAGGAATACTCTAACCAGCAAGGTTAACAATCATATTTGAAGGAGTAATAGAAAGCTTTTCAGCTAAACAGGAAAAATATTCAGTCACTAGAAAATCTGTGAAATAAATACCAATCTTCTACAAAAGGCAGAGAAACCCCACTTGTAGGTAGTAAGATCCTTAAATATATAAATTTTGGGAGTAGATGAGTGTAGTAAAGTACCAGAATGAACTTCAGACTAATTAGTTTTATATTTGATGGAGACAGAATCTTTTTTTTTTAATTTTTTTAATTTATTTATTTTTAATTAGAGAATCACCGTGAGGGTACAGTTACAGATTTATACACTTTTGTGCTTATACTTCCCTCATACAAAGTTTGGGAACCCATCCCTTCACCAGTGCCCATTCTCCACCACCCGTAAACCCAGTGTCCCTCCCACCCTCCCCAATCCCATCTCCCCCCCACCCCACCCTGCCACTGTGGCAAGGCATTCCCTTCTGTTTTCTCTCTCTAATTAGCTGTTGTGGTTTGCAATAAAGGTGTTGAGTGGCCGCTGTGCTCAGTCTCTAGCCCTCATTCAGCCCGCAACTCCCTTCCCCCACATGGCCTTCGACTACAATGTAGTTGGTGATCGCTTCTCTGAGTTGACCTTTCCCCGGAACGTGAGGCCAGCCTCGAAGCCATGGAGTCAACCTCCTGGTACTTATTTCTACAGTTCTTGGGTGTTAGTCTCCCACTCTGTTATTCTATATACCATAGATGAGTGCAATCTTTCTATGTCTGTCTCTCTCTTTCTGACTCATTTCACTCAGCATGAAACTTTTCATGCCCATCTACTTAACTACAAAATTCTTGACCTCCTTTTTTCTAACAGCTGCATAGTATTCCATTGTATAGATGTACCAAAGTTTCCTCAACCAGTCATCCGTTCTGGGGCATTCGGGTTTTTTCCAGATTCTGGCTATTGTAAACAGTGCTGCGATGAACATACATGTGCAGATGTTGTTTCGATTGTACTTTTTTGCCTCTCTGGGATATATTCCCAGCAGTGGTATTGCTGGGTCAAATGGGAATTCAATATCTAATTTTTTGAGAGTCGTCCAAATTGTTTTCCAGAAGGGCTGAACCAGTCGGCATTCCCACCAGCAGTGAAGAAGGGTCCCTTTCTCCCCACATCCTCGATGGAGACAGAATCTTAAACTGAATATGTAAACTGCATAGAATTATAAAGACGAAAATCCTTAAAAAATATAGAAAAGAAAGGTAAACGGTACCTGATCATAAAATCACTGTCAGGTATCAGAGTACATAAGGAAAATAGAAGTCCAAAGGAACAAAGAAAAAAATTAAAAATCACATCACACCGTTTTTGACATTGGAGAAGAACTGTTCCTCGGAACATGTGACTGTTAGAGGTGGTGGTGTTACTGGTGTCCTCATCATCACAAACTTGGCCATGAGCTTCGGTTCATTTGAATGCCTAACAACCCAAATCAGATACTTACATTTGAATAGTTGTGGCTCCTTACTGGCAATTTCTTTCTTTGTTGTCTACTTACAAACATCCAAGTACAACGAAGAAGAAATTGAGAAGTTCTACATGGAGCTAGAGAAGTTCAATAGAGAAGGCCACACCTTCTACAAGATCATTGCCAGTGATTTTAATGCCGAGATATGATCGAGAAGGTCGCCTGAAGAACTCCACATCAGAACCCACAGCCTAGAATGGAACAAACAGGGTGACAGACTGAGTTCATCATGTCAACCTAGACCATCTATGATACCTCGCAGTTCCAGAAGGCTGAATCTAAATGTTGGACATGGGAGTCTCCCCGTGGACAGTTCCACAATGAAATTGACCACATCATATTCAATCAACGGTTTTGCCTGACTAATGCCACTGTTGTCCCAAAATTCCAAATGGGATCAAACCGCCATCTCCTTTGTGCAAAATTATACTTCACAGAGCGGGGAGAAAGGGTTGCAAAGTTTAAAAAGAAAACTCCCAGAATGCCCACCAACTGGGAGCTCTTTGGCACTACTGTGCCAATATGGGGAGATGCTGTCATTGACAACATTGACAAGGAATACGATCGACTGTTTCATCACTTCCATGACTGTGTGAGGAATGCTGAGAGTGAGAAAGCCACAAAAGGACGCCTGTCTTTAGAAACTCTCGAGCTCATTCACCAACATGATTTGGCACGAGCCTCAGGCAATCACAAGCTAATGACCAAGCTCGCAAAGCTGTGCAGAGAAGCGATAAAGGAAGACCTCAAAGAGAGAAGAGCAGCAGTGTTGGCCGATGCAGCAGAATCCAGGAAAAGTATTCATAACACCTGCCTGTCTTTCGCCAACTACAAGGCCAACATGACTGCCCTCTGACATCCTGATGCATCTATTCCATCTTCCAGAAGGGCAATAGAGAAGGTTATCCACGACTACTACTCGGATCTCTTCAATAGCCACAGTTCACCTGCCCACAACCCAAATTCCACAGGATGGATATGTCGTTCCCAGTGTTCTCCCTTCTGAAATCCGACACGCCATTTCATTGGGGAAGAAGCGTACAGCACCCGGTCCAGACAAGGTCAGACCCAAACACCTGAAGAATCTGTCGCCACTGCTCGTCAATACACTGGCTCGGCTCTTCACACGCTACCTGTCTGAATGCAAGGTTCAGTCCCAATGGAAAACCAGCAGGACTGTCCTTTTATATAAGAAGGGAGACATCCATGACATTGACAACTATCGCTCAATCTGCCTGTTGTCATTGTCTACAAGTTGTTCACTGGAGTCATCCTGAATTAGGATTGGCAGAACACTAGACGAAGGACAACCATGCGAGCAATACCAGTTCCAAAAAGGATTCAGTAAGATCAACCATATCCATACGAGAACCAAGCTCATTGAGGTTTTGCAAAGAGTTCAAGATGCTGCTCTGTCTAATGTTCATTGATTGAAAAAAGGCCTTTGATTCTGTTGAGACTGAAACAGTCATCAAAGCCCTAGCCAAACAGGGCGTTTCAAACTCAGTACATCAGGATCCTCTTCGAGCTGTATTACAGATTCACCACCAGTATCTCACCATTCTACAAGGAAGTGATCAGCAACATAAAGAGAGGGACTCGTCAGGACATTGCCATTAAACTGAAACTCTTCAGTGCCACTGACAAGAATGTCATGCGACAACTGGAATGGGAAGGAATGGGAGTGAAGATAGACGGTTGGCAACTACACCACCTCCACTTCGCTGAAGACATTGTTCTAATAACACCAAACTTTAGCCAAGGGGCACAAATGCTGGCCGACTTCGAGCATGAGTGTGGAAAGTGTCGGACTGCAGCTGAATCTCATGAAGACAATGTTCATGAGAAACAAACTAGTTCCTGACGTACCATTTGCTCTCAACAGAACGGACATCTCCGAATGCCGCAGTCACGTGTACCTGGGTCGAGAATTCAACATGACAAATGACTTGGCGCCAGAACTCCGCAGGAGGAAGAGAGTGGTGTGGAACCCCTTCAAGAGTGTTGAAGAAGTTGTTAAGAGGACGAAGAACCACCGGCTACAGGCACATCTTTTTGATTCCAATATTCTCCCTGCACTAACATACGCCTTAGAGACCTGGGCCCTATCAAAACAGGATGAGAATGCTATTTGTGTCTCTCAAAGAGGAATCGAAAGAGCTATACTTGGAGTATTCCATTTCACTCAAATGAGAGGGAATTCAGAGTTCCGACCACCATCGACGATCAAGGATCGGGGATACTGCCTCCTTTGTCAAGGTGTCAGAAATCAGATGGACTGGACACGTAATTCGATTTGGAGATGACTGCTGGACTAGAACCTTTACCAACTGGATTCCACGGGATGTTAAATGAACGCTTGGTCTCCCACCTATTAGATGGTCAGACTTCTTTCTCAATACTCTGAACAGTTGGAGGCTCTTCGTGTTCCTGGAACAAATAGACACCATTGGGCTACACTAGCATGTGACAGGGATGAATGTAGATGTTACTGGTGCCTGCTGGAGCAAAAAATGAGCAACGGGATAACAAGTAATACAAGTGATACAAAGTGACACTATAAGTTATTTTTAAGAACTTCACTGTCAATGGCCTGAACTCACCAATCTAAATCAGTGTTGCCACATGGGTTAGGAAAACAAAACTGAATATTATTTTTCTCTCAGAATACTCGGTTGAAATTAAAAAACAACCCAAATGGGTATTTTAGATATATTTAGATCAGATAAAATAGATTTTAAATTGAAAAGGGGACTTAGAGACACTACTGGACTGATGATTAAAGAATCCATACATGAAGAAAACTTAGCACTTATTAACGCATGAAGGTGCAACAAAATGCAATGAATCCACTACTGAAAAACTTGAAATTAAATATTGATATAACAGAATACTTATAGTAACTTTAACATTCCACTTACATCATTGGAAAATCACTAAGAAAATAGCAATTTGAAATGAGGAACAGGAAGAGCTGACTTGAATATATATTCACAAGTTTTTCTCCACAAAAATTGAATGTACACTTTGTTCCAGAACATATGGAAACATTCTTCAGGATAGACCACATGCTTTGACATAAACAAGTTTCAATAAATTAATAAAGATTGAAATTAAATCAGATAACTTTTCAGATCACAATGCTATAAGGATAGAAATTACCATAAAAATGAAACCTAGGAAAAACTTTAAAATGTTGAAAACTAAACAGCATACCCCACAGCAGAAAGATAAAGAAAACTTCTTACATCAATATAGAAATGTAAGCATCAGGAAACAAAAAAGGCTAAAATAAGCAATTTAACTTCATATCTTCCAGATCCAGAAAAGCAAGAACAAATACGACCAAAATTAAATGGTCAAATAATAAAAAATAGATAATAAATAATAAAACTATAGAATTAAAAATGCAACACAAACAACTAATGAAATAAAAGTTTTCTCATTTGAAACAATAAACAACATTGACGAACCCTTAGCTAGATTTATGAAGTAAATAGACAAAAAGGCATTATTAGTAGGATCAGATGTAAAACAGGAACCATTCCAAAAGGTACCACAGAAATTATGAATAAAAGCAATGAATGAATTTGTGTCAGTTGGAAAATATAGAAGAAATGGACAAATTTTGGGAACCTTTCAATCTCTGACATTATTTCAGGAGGAAGGAGAAAACTTAACCAGGCCAATTACAAATACAGATATAATTTGGTATAAAATAAATATTTTCACAATTGTTAGTTGTGTTATTATAAAAATAGATTAATTCTTCTAGAATTTAAGACATTCAAATAACTGCTCAATTTCAATATCTCAATTTCCATTTATTTCAACAGGAACTCCATTCTCCAACTCTGAAAATATCTACTTGTGCCCCAAGCACATTACAAGTTAATCAAAATGCTGAACAGGTAAAGTGAGTTTTTTACAATTAATTTTATTTTATTAAAAGGCCATGATATATAAAGTTATTAATAAATGAGTCTTAGGCATACAAATATTCCAACACCAATCACGCTACCAGTCAACTTCCTTCCACAACTGTTCCAGTCCTCCCTCTGGCTCACCAACTCCATCCCGATGTCTGCCACTTTGAAAGTCACATTTCAAAATTTGATGGTTGTAGATTAGATCTCAGGTTTTTGGTTTTGTATCTGTGCTTTAGTTATATAGCTGTACCAGTTTCCCACATCACCGGTATACCCAAGGCCCCTGACTACTTAAATGGGTTAAAATAAGTTTTGGATTAAATTATATCTTTTAAAAGCCTTTTTATAAACCAACTTTAGTTCTTCATATGCCTTTATACATTGAAAAACTATCAGAAACATAAAACTAGAAAAGAGATTCTCACAATGAAAATGGCTATTTTTTAAATATGAAACAACTGCCAAAACAATCAAAGTGGACTGAGTTTTTTTCAGTTTTATTGTCTACTCAGTCTGATTGCGTTCACTTTGAGTACAGTTTATTTTAACCAATAATTTCCTAGAGATCTAAATATTTTAGTGATATTTAAGGGTCCTTTATTTGAGCACAAATAAAGTACAGAGACCTTGTACTATTTGAAGACCTGACTTTGTGAATGATCATATATGTTTACATTTAGAGAGAGAACTAAACTTTCTTGTAGGGGCACAATTTGAAAGACATTCAAGCATGTGGCTCTCTTAGACTTGACTACCTAGTAATCTGTCTATTAGGATCGTTCTTGAATCTAATATTACATTCCAAGTTCTCATATAATTAAATATCATATTAATAACTAAATGTTAATTTACTATTTACAAGATACTGTGAAGTATAACCAAAGAAAATAAAACTTGAAGTATTTTAACCTTATAGCCTTACTGGAGGGGAATTTATAAGTCATTGGATTTGAATCATAGGAGGGAGAAAGATGCTGTTCTAAGAAAATCAGTCAATCCAGATAAGACTCTAATGTGTGAACTGGAACAATAAGAGACAAATTGGCAGAAATTTGGCCTCTAGACCTTACAGAAATAAGGAATAGAGGATGATATTGCATAAAATAAGATTACAAAAGTAAACTTTTCTTGGAAATAGCCTAGAAGTATTTCAGTGGGAATGATGAATTTCTTTAGTGGTACTTGCTTAGTGCCAAGTATGTATCAAATGTTTTAAAGATAAATTAGATTCAAATACTATTTTTAAGGTGCTCACAATTATAGCATGGGTCACATATGTAATACAGCATAAGATATTGGTTAAATTATACAAATAAGTTAGAAATGGGGCCTGCGAAAGTATGGTGTCATAAAAAATTAACTGTGCTTAAATTACATCGTTGTTCATTGCACTAAAACCAGTTTGAAATTTGCTGAAACTATGGTATTTTCCACAATGAAATACTTAACAGCTAGGTACAGCATATATTTTTATCTCAATAAGAAATATATTTGTAAAAGTTTTAATATAGAGAGAAATATAAGATAAACTAAAAATCACTTGTGTTCCCTAACTTACCCAAGAATGATTTTCATTGTTTTGCTGTTTCCTTTGACTCAACTAAAGCTTGACTTCATACTACAAATGCAGTTTTAATTGTTTATTTTTAAATGTACATAATACTGCATTTTATTGTAAATTTCTATTACTCAATATTTTTATGGCTACAGTGAAACATGTTTTTGTATTTCAGTCTATGGGTGATTATTTATTATTTCCCTTCTCCATAGTAACATGATCCATCTAATGCATTTGTTTTACAATTTAAATTTCTCCTCGTTATAGTATTATTTTGTTATGTTTAGTCAGATTTTTCCATTCATTATCTATTTGCACATAAACAGTTTGTGTATTTTTATATTAGGTTAGTATAGTTTCCTTACTGAATTGTAAAAACTTTATTTTAATGATGCAAATTTTTCCAAAAAACTGTTTATAAATTTCTTTATTCTAGTTTTATTTACCTTGTTTCTTATGCCCCCTAATCTGGAAGATGTAACTCTCCAAGTGGACACAACTAACTTATGTTTGTGTGTTTTCTTCTGTTAAAAAAATTATAGGATGTACCTTATAAACAAAGAATCTAATCAATAAATATTAAGTTATGTTTTTCCTAATCAGGTAGTTTTATTTAAAATTAAACAATTAAACAATTATTTTTAAACTCTAATGTAATATTGTCCAGAATATGTGATAAAATAAAATGAAAAGAGTATAACTGAATTATCTACCATAGTACTGTGCACAAAAACACATGCTTTCATACACTTTTTTTACAATTGATTCAAACAAAATCCTTCATTATTTGCGCCAGTGATTAAATATTTTACTCTGAAAATTGTCCCATACTATGATTGATAGGTTCATGGCCATTAATAACAATGATTATATTTAAATTTTATTTTTTTTCACAGGAACTCCATTTTCCAACAATGAAAATAAATACCTACCCACAGACTACTATTAGGAGTTATGTAGTTCAAAATCCTGATCAGGTAAGATGATGACCCAAATTAATGCTCCAAAATATAATTTCATAGAAGTTGATAATATTTTTTAAAATGTTATTCTAAGCACCATGATATACAATATTGATAATGGCAAATGTTCATGCATAAATCATTTAATGCCACATTCTCCACTAGAGTATCAGCTTCCCTCTACCAGTATCCAAGTGTCAACCACCTCCACATCCTAACACCTGCAAGCCTTGTTCAGTAATATAAGACCAATTTTCATTTTCTGTTGCCTTTGGGTATTAGTTGTTTTCTTATTATGTTTCTTTACATGTTGAAGATAGCCCAAAATGTTTACAATATGAATATTTACAAAATATATTTGCCAACATCCGTCCTAGAAGTTATGCAAACACAAGAATTGATAAGACAAAAAAAGAATGTAAAAATTGTCCACAAGATATACAGAAAAATAATTTATTGGAATTGAAAATTCTGTAATAAAGTTGTGTAAAGTGTTCAGTTTACTTTAAGAATATTAGAGAATTAAGAAAATGCAGATTATTTATATGAATGAAACTATATATCATTATAAAATAAATAAAAAGACAAAAAGAAATAAAAATACATCCCCTTTAGTGGACTGGAAGAATTGACATTGACATAATGACAATCCTACCCAAAACACTATACAAATTCTATGCAGACACAACAAAAATACCCATAACATTTATTTTTATTATTTTTTTCATTGAATCACCATGAATTGCAAAATTACAAAGTTATTCATGATTGAGTTTTGGGAGTACAATGTTCCAACCCTAGTCCTTTCAACAGTGTCTTATTTCCCTCCACCAACATCCCAATTTCCATCTCACTCTCAAACCTTCCTCGATGGTGGATACTATTTTATCTTAATGAGAAAATCAGGGTAATGAGACTCCACTATTTTGATACCACTTTGTAATTTTGTAATGCTTTCCTGGACATGTAAAGGACTTGATCTTTCCTTTTTATTTACATTACTTCAAAACACAGGCATTGATAAGGTAGACATAAAAATATAGACACCATTCTGCTATATTATGATGAGTGCTGATCAATATTTAATGTTCCTGACAGTAATCTAAATCTGACTTATGGCTCAACATTTAGTAAATTATAATTTTAATAGTAAGCTCTTATATATGTTACATGATTGCAAGTAACTTTTAAGAGACTTATTTATTGATTTATTTACAAACTCATGCAAGCAAAAAGTAGTTTTTTGATAGACTGCCTAAGTATATACTTCTTAGTTTTAAAAAATTCATAAGCTAATAACAATTTTATCAGTTATTTTTGTTTTAATGTATGTATTGCAGAAATACTTCATTAAATCACTTTTAATCAAACTTGAATACCAACAATATACAGCTTTGAATTCAAGAGTATTTGTTTTCTCAACAACTATTGTTTTATTGTAGTTATTCTGAGAATTTTTATAATAACAAAACACAAAAATCCTGGTGTATTTTATTGATTTTTATATTATTCTAAACATATTAGCAGATAAAAACTTGCTGGTCCCCCTCTGTTACAACCCCATCCTCCTGTGTTAAAAAAAAAAATTAATACAATTTTAATTTGTTACAAAATAGTTCCAACTCCTAGGCAAGTAAAAGTCATACCAAAAACAAAAGGAAAAAGAATATGTTATATATTATACAATTGTATTTTCTTTTAGACTTCTTGTTTGATTCTTCTTAGCATCTTCTTTATTTCTCCCAAATTTAGTTGCTTATTGGGAGATGAAGTAGAAACTTATTTTTGTTCTGTTTTCAATATCCAGTATGAATATACCATGCTCAGTTTCTTAGCTTTAATTATAATCACAAGAAAGAACTATGTACTTCAAGGACACCCAAATTGAGTTCTAGGAACAAAATCTTGGCTATAGAATTACTTACATTAAATGGAGCTAAGGAGCTGAATTGTGTTTATTTTGCATTTCTCAAAAATAAATATGCATAAAATCTGTCAATGAAGCCTGTTGAAATGACTTTATCTCTAGAGTCCCTGTTTACTTAAAAGGAAAATAATTATATTTAATATTTTTATTTATTTTTATTAAATCACTGTGATTTGCAAGGTTATTCATAGCTGAGTTTTACACATACAATATTGCAGCACTGATCCCACAACCAGTGTCGCCTTTTTTACACCACTGTTCTCACATTTCCTCCATATCTCCCCATGTCCAGCCTGCCCTCTTGACAGGCACCTTTTTAAGTTCAGTTGGTAAAATTTAGGTCTCTTGACTTTAGAGTTAGCTCTGTGGTTTGGATATTTGGCTCTGTCATTTCTTAACACCACCTTTATACCTGACTCCCCTGACCTCCCCCCAATTGCTTCTCATCTGTCTCTTCTTCCCCTCCCCTCAACTCTTTCCTTTCTTCCCTATACTCTGGGGTCAAGTCTGTTCTGGGAATCCCCCATTTAAAAATTTCACTCCCAGTTATTCTAAATTCTTAAGAACATAAAAATAAAAAAATATTAACAAATTCCAATTTCCATAAAGGACCAGATCACACCATTTTAAAAAATGGATTGTATGATCAGAGCCTCAATGGACACGATCCTACTCTACTCTTATAATCTGCATAAAAATCTATTAGAACTTAGTGTAGCATTTATGAGTACCTTAGATTATTACAGGCTGGATATATATATATGCTTAAGATAAGGTTCCTCTGAAATGACACCTTTAAAAGTAAAACATTCTTGTCATTATAGGAGCCACTCTCGCCACTGCTAAAAGGAGGCCACTTCTTCCCAGGAAACAATGTTATTTATGAAAAAACAATAAGAAAAGTGGAGAAGTTAAATATGGATCAGGTAAGTAAAATTTGTTTTGATTATTTTATATGTGCATAGGTTGAACTGTAAATGTGTAAAGACATAAATATTTTAATGTAGCAAAAATCACAATAAATTGTAAAACACCAGGACAACTGTGAATCATAAATACTTTATTATCTCTACAGTCCTTTAAGTATTTTCATATTCATTTCCTCATTAAAATATCTGTTTTGTTACAATGAAAACTTAAATAAACGTGCATAAAGTTATATAAAAAATCAATGGTATGGAGCCAGATAGATGGTAAAGCAGGTAGTGCACTTGCCTTGTACCCTGCATACATGTGTTTGATCCATAGGATCTTATATAGTATCTCAAAACACAGCATGAGTGATCCCTGAGAGCAAAGCCAGGAGTATACCCTGAGAAAAAGCCAGTTGTGACCCCAAGACAAAAACCAAAAAAAGAAAAGAAAAGAAAAAAAATAATGATATAATGGTAAAAATCTGTGAATATGAATTTAATGCAGATATACCAAGCACTCTGATTTTCTTCTAATAGGTATCAAAATAATCACAATTTTGTCATTGTCATTGTCATCCCGTTGCTCATCGCTTTGTTTGAGCAGGCACCAGTAAAGTCTTTCGATTGTGAGACTTATTTGTTACTATTTTGGCACATGCAATACCCCACGGGTAGCTTGCCAGGCTCTGCCATGGGGTGGAGGAATCGAACACGGGTTGGCCGCATTTTAAAATATTATTTTTCTTAATTCATTTAATATCTAATAGTTTTTAAATGAACAAATATAGTAATGTATATACAAAGTAAAATTCTTTATAAAATTTCTAGAACTTTATGAAAAGATCTAGAAAACCTCAGCTTCATGCCAATTTTTTTTATTTTAATTTTTTTATTGAGTCACCATGTGGAAAGTTACAAAGTTTTCAGGTTTAAATCTCAGTTATACAATGCTCGAATACCCATCCCTTCACCAGTGCACATATTCCACCACCAAGAATCCCAGTATAGCTCCACCCCACACTCCCACACCCCTAACCCCCCACTCCCCTAGCCCCCCCACCCTTAGCCCCCCCCCGCCTGTGTAACTAATAAATTTCACTTTACTTTCACTTTGATTGTATTCAATATTTCAACAAAACTCACTATTATTGTTTGGAGAGTCTCTCCCCTAAAGTCAGACCTGCTGAGAAGGAAGCATTAGATAATTTGTTTTCCATTGCTGAGGATGAAGAGGTATGAGGTCGAGTGACCACACTTAGTGGCCTCTCGGTTTTGGGTTTCTGTATTTTAGTATTTTAGTAACTAAGTCCAGAGAGATATCTGCCAGAATTTTATTGACAGTTGGGGCCAGGAAGATGACTTAAAGGACTAGAGCTCATGTAAAGAATGTGCAAGGTTTGGTTTTGATTTATGGATCTGTATGGTCCCATGTTGGAATCAACCTCTGAACACCAAGCCAGTAGCAGTCCCTGAGCATTGCCAACTGTGGTCCTAAATGAACAAAACAGATAGACAAGTAACCAATGTAAATGTTTAGTTCATAGCAAGTATTAGAGTTCAAAACTGCGCCAGGGTAGGGGCCATAGTAATAGTACAGCAGGTAGGGCATTTTTATTACATGCAGCCTATCAGTGTTTGAACCCTAGCATCCCATATGGTTCCCAGAGCACTACTAGGAGTAATTCTTGTGCACGGATCCAGAAGTAACCCCTGATCATTCTCAGGTGTGGCTCCAAAACAAATAAAACTGCACCAAGGTAATGGCTATTTCATGGTAAACAAAGTCCAAAGTTCTCCAACTCCAGACGTTACTGTAATCAGTAGAAGTTACACACTGATCTGCTCTATAGACATAAGCACTGTAACCAAGAACAAGCCTTAGACATGCTGTCTCTTAAACATTGTTTCCCCCACCTCTTCCCTTCCCTTGGTTGTTGTTTCAATGACTGGGGGTCCCACATACAGGGTTGTAGTATTCCTACATACACCTTTTTGGGGGTGCTAGCAGAGAGAAGTCTGCACCCTTGATATATAATATTTGCACAACCATTGTTATGGTGTGATAGTAATCACACATTTTGTTGTGGCACCAGGGATCATAAATTGTTGTGACACTGGCATCACACGCTGCATGTGAAGCAGTACTAGGGATAAAAATTTTGTTCTCATGTGTCCAAGATAGGTTTTCTACCACAGAACTATCCATTGACATCCTTTAGTGAGTGCACTGTATTAGTTTGTTAGAGAGCACTATAAAAAATGCCACAATCTGGCACAAATTCATTATCTCACAGTTCTGAAAACCAAAACATGACATTGTTTGACTGGTCATGATCCTGTTATTGGGGACAGAGCTCTTCCATGTGTATCTCTTATGTTCTAGAAGCCCATTATCTTCTGAGTCCTCCATCTTTATATGGTATCCTATTTTGTATCTTTGTATCATCTTCCCTCTGTGTGTGTCTGTTTCTATCTCAAATTTACTCCATTTTATTGAGAACTCAGTCTTATTTGACTTGAAATTATTCAAATAAGCTCATTTTGAATTGAGTATCAACCTTGTTTCTAATAAGATCACATTCTAAATATTAAGATTAAGATTGTTATGTATTTTGGAGGGTGCAATTCACCCCCCAAAAATTAAATCAAATAAATGTTAATAACAAAATCATTATTTTCATATATATTAAAAGTACTAATATGTAATAAACTCTTTTTACTTTTATCAACATATCATTTTAAAACATTTTTATGAGCCTATTACCCAGTAGCATATTATGATTTATTTGATGTCCAATAAATATTAAATAGAGTAAGCTTTCAGAAACACAAGCATCATTTTAAAATTCTGGTCTCCTTGGAAAGCTGGATATAGTCCAGAAAGATTGGTAAAATATACACATGAATAGATGTCTTCTGGAATGATAGAATATTTTTGACAATTTTGTTACCAGACAATAATCATAAAACATATCTGTTCTTTAAAAATCACATTACTAAATACATCAGACTATAACATTTGTTCCTTTATTGCTTTGCATATATACTTTTCTGGTGTTGGGCCACATCTGGTGGTGCTCAGGGGATACTTCTGACTCTGCACTCAGAAATTACTCCCGGTGGTGCTCAGGGTCCTTATAGGATGCTGGGAATTTGACCCAGGTGGGCAAGGCAAGGGCCCTACCTACTCTACTATCTGGTCCCTATAACATTTGTTTTATCCAACCAAATTGATAAGGCAATAAGGTTGATACACTGTAAATGTTTGAGATACTTCTTTTCATGCTGCTGCCAACATCTTTTTAAAAGAGTTTTAAGAGCTATTCTAAATATTGTTCCTGAGATTATGTTAAATATTATATAATTTTTTGTTGTTATGCATCTGGAATGGCCAAAGAATCCATTTACTCTTTTGATATTTTAATATATATATCTCTCATCTCTATCTGTCACTGTCATCCCGTTGCTCATCAATTTGCTCCAGCGGGCACCAGTAACGTCTCCATTGTGAGACTTGTTACTGTTTTTGTCATATTGAATATGCCCAGGTAGCTTGCCAGGCTCTGCCGTGCGGGTAAGATACTCTCAGTAGCTTGCCGGGTTCTCCAAGAGGGACGGAGGAATCGAACTCTCATCTATGTAAAAAACTAAGGCACGCCCAGGGGCCTGTGCACTCTTGGGCTCTCCGGGCAGCTCTGTCTCACCACCAGCATTCGGTGCGGTGCTCTGGAACCGCAGTGTGTGGACTGGATCGGGACAGCCGTTGGCAAAAGACAGGCAAAGGAAGAACGAGGACCAAGCTGGTTGCTGATTAGTTACTGTTTATTCAATCTTCCATCTTTCTCATCTCCTGCACTCCCAGCTCCAGCCTCTCTCTCCATCTACTGTGGCCTCTCCCCATCTCTCTCCTCCCTTTTTCCTCTCTCACCCTTGCCCCTAGGTTACACACTGCCAGGTACAAAATCACCATAAGAAAGCCCTTCCTGAGGGCTGTCAGGTTCAAAGGGAACACAACCTAGGGGCATTCCAAAGCCCTTTCTGACTGCCAGTAGGCAACATACCTCTTAAGGTTTTTTTTTTTTTCTCCTCTCCTTGTTCCAAACAGTCATTAACATCTTAATACTAGTTATTTTTGTATGGACATAACAAGAGATACATTGAGGCTTGCAAGGCAGCTCTCCTGGCAACATCTTGCCACAGACTCAGACCACAGCACTCAGGCCAGATTAATCATTCCTCACCCTAGCAGGGTCCAAATCTAGTTATCACTGTTTGGATCATGACGACATTTGTCCATGATCAAGTTCTTAACTTATAGTTAAGCATTAGGCACTTTGGCCAGGCCCATCTCAATGCCAGGGTAGCACACAACTCACCGCTTGCCCTGGATCCTTCTCGTTCCTCGTCGATACCCTGCTTTTGGGGGTGCTAGGAAGTAAGGGCAGCTGAGGCTTAGGTGGAGAGAACAGATGCCCAGGAGGAAAATATCATGTAGAGTCAAATGACTCCCAGGTTACAAAAGCATAGCATTTGCTAAGTCTTCCTGTGTCCATACAAAAAAGACATTGCTCTTAATAAACTATGCAAAGGACTCAAGGAGAAGAGAAAAATAGTATTTACAAGTCATCAGAACACTAAGAAAGAAGCTACAAATAAACAAAGAGGAATGGGAGCACCTTGAGGGGAGTAACCCAATAAACCTAAACTACCCGAGGCTATGTTATCCTACAATCTATATGGTTGATTTTATTGATTTACTATTTCTTTAGTATAGTATTTCAAGAGAAAACATTCACATCTCTTTGTGTAATAAATCTTACCACATTTAGCATCAGAATTCTAGTTCACTATCACAATGAACTATTCATTCCTTCCCAAGATAATGACCATAGTTTTAGTAGTCTGGGTTAATTTTCTTGTAAGAATTTATTTTTGTTTATAATGACCTACACATGCATGGGAACCATATGTGTAGGTATGTATGTAATGTATGTATGCATGTATGTAACCATATGTATTCAGGGGCCCACAGTATCACTCCTGGCAATACTGGAACTGGAAGTGTGTGTCTAATGGTTTTATTTCTTTGGCCTGGTGATGCAAAGGGAAATGGGGACTCTGTAGTACATGTCTCTAAAAAAAAACTCCATAGTACTCTGGAGCTTTCAGGGCTATATTTGTTAGTTCTGAGAAGCGATAATTTTTTTTAGGAATCACAATCTAAGCTTTAGGAATGCAAGGGAAATTAATATCAAATTTATAACTGTATATTTCATATGTATATTTCATGTAGAGGCTTCTAAAATCTCAGGGCTAGGACAAATTGGAGACATTACTGAGACTGTCTTAGTAATAGAGAAATTCGACAATCAACGGGATGATGATGATGATGATGATGATGATGATGATGATGATGGTATTTCATGTATATTTCTTCATGTATATTTTCTGTAGTGTACTATTTTAAAATTTTATTTTATTTTTATGATGCTGTTCACAATATTTTTTTACATTTAAATTCCGACACCAATCCCACATTATTACACCTACCCACCACATTTTGATTATTCCCGCCCCATCTCCCAAACCCTGCCCCCAAGCAGGACCTGAATAACTTATTTTGTATTGCTTGTTTTGTGAAATCCCCTAAAATGATTCAAAAATTTTTCCTTGGAGGAAAGTGTGTAAAGATTGTTGTATTTCACCCTTGAGTCATTAAACCCTTGTATAAGAAATTACTAAAATATTATTTTATGTAATTAGATACTGAAGTTCTTGTTATATAGTCAAAGATTAATCAACACTGATACTTTTATAGTTGTAGTGCTAACAAATTAGATAAACATTTAGATTTTCACAACTATCTACTCAACATAAAATTTAATTTCTCCCAATAGGACAATTTATAAAAGCATTACAACACTAGTTAAAACCACACATTCAGGGCTTGACTTATGAAAGAGAATATGAAACTTGTAAATTTTTTATTAAGTCACCACGATTTACAAAGAAAGTTATTTGTAGTTAAGTTTCAGGCAGGCATACAGTGTCCTAGCACCAAACCACCACCAGTATCAATTTCCTTCCTCCAGTGTCCCCAGGTTTTCTTCCAACCCACCCTCCTAGCCTGCCTTCTTAACAGGAATATTTGAAACTTCGTTGCTGTCCTTTGGATCTCATACTTTCATTGTTGACTCTATGGTTACTACATATAATTATACCACTACTCTCCACTACCAATTATCCACTGCCCTTGATCCTTGCTATTGGGTTTCCTTCAATGTGCTTCTTTAGGTTTGTAAGCAGGTTTATGAACGTTGCATAAGTGCTGGTGTTTTTTTGAGGGTAGGGGCACATCCTGCCATGTTCAGGACTTGCTTCTGATTCTGCACTCAGGGATCACTCTTGGTGGGCTCAGGGGACCATATGGAGTACCGGATATTCAACCCCTATCAACTGAGGGCAAAGCAAAGTCCCTACCTTCTGTAATATCTCCTTGACACCCATTGCATAAATGTTAATAAGTGCTTCTTGGTCTACTGTTCCATTAACCAATAAATAATGTCCATCTCTGTATCTAATTACTTTCTTTAGGTAGAATGTTGTTTTGTCTGATAAAAGTATGGCTGTCCCAGCTTTTTCTGTCTACCATTGGCTTCTATGATTGTTTTCCACCCTTTCACTTTGAGCCTGTATTTACCCTGTCACATTGTGTTTCCTGAAGGCATCATACAAATGAATTTTGTTTCCTAATCCACCCAGTGACTCTATGCCTTTTTTTGTACCAGAGTCTAGTCCATTGACATTAAGAGAGGTTACTTAAATAAAGGATTGTGTTACCATTTTGTATTGTTTTGTGTGAGGGGAGGAAGTAGTTTTGCATGTGGCCATTTTTTTATATAAATGGTCTTCCAATAATTCTTGCAAGACTGGTTTAGTTATCACAAATCTTGCCAGTGCTTGTTTGTCTAAAATTTTTTTAACCCTCCCTTAATACTATAACAGCTTTGCAGTTAGTGCATTCTAGATTGAAAGTTCTTTTTATTCCATTCAGTACTTTGACTATGTTGTTCCACTATTTTCTTTCTTTTTTGTGAAGTAAGATAGTTTCTATTGAAGCATATTTAGAAGAATGGGAGGGGTAAGTAGATAAAGAGCGAAGTACCTATTTGAAAAAGAACACAGGCTTCTCTAGAGTGGAAATAAGCGAGCAAAGAATCAGTGATAGATAAGTGAGAGAGTGTTACAGAAGGAACACAAAAGTTAAGAGCAAACCTCCACTCTTTCCTTGCTTATATGATATTACATGAGAGATCTGTTGTGATCCTTGTGTTATTTATGTTGTATTATCCCTTCTTTCTGGATGTTTAAGTAGTCTGTCTTTGACTTTGGTTTTAACCTTTTTTGATTATTATTTGTTAGTGTTATTTAGTTTGAGTATATTTTGTACAGTACTTTTTGGGCCTCGTGAATCTGGTACACATGAAACTTTTAAAAAATATGTTCAGTTTGATTTTTATGATTAATATTTTAGTTTTATGGATTTTTTATGGAAAATGGGTAGGGAGTGTCTTATGATGTGATGATCTCTTATACAAGGGTTTAATGGCTCCAGTGCCTTAGTCCCCTGTCCCTGAAAGAGCCTTTAATCATTGCGAAAGACGAGTAAGGAGAGGCTGCTATAGTTGCAGGGCTGGGGTGAATGGAAACGTTACTGGCGCCTGCTTGAGTAAATCGATGAACAACAGGGTGACAGTGATACGGTGATACAGTGATTTTTTAATTATCAGTAACTGAATTTGGTACATTTTTGTTTTAGGAATGCTGTCCTCAGATTCAATGCCATCATCACATTGTACAACAGCCCCAGATAATCCACTTTCCACACTGCCAACAATCTTGCTCTGGTCAACATATCCAAACTATTGTAGGAAATGACTCAGCTTCTACAAATACTGGAAAGGAATTATGCCATGGTGGATCAAGCCATGTACATGATCAGGTAAGATCAGTAATTTTATTCCTTAATAAATAAAATAGTATTTAAAACCTATGCATACTTTGCAAGTATCCACATTAGCTGTTCATCAAAATTGAAGATAGCTTGTAATATGCGTTTTGCAACGTGCATTTTATTGATAGGTAACAATTGTTTAAAAGAACATAAATGTTTATGCCTTAGGGGTACAATATCATCACACTACACCTACCAACAAAGAGGCAGTATTTCCTCTATCAATCCCTATCAGACTCTTTCTTCCAATTGGTATCCTCAGTTGTGTCATCAGAATCTAATTTTAGTTTTCTTTGAACATTGTTCTTTGCTGTTTTTCTTTATATACCACTTATGAGTGACATTATCCATTATTTGTCTTTCTCTTTCGAATTTATTTTGCCAGACATGAAATTCTTTATTCCCATCTATCACTGTATCACTGTATCACTGTTGTCCTGTTGCTCATCGTTTTGCTGGAGCAGGTGCCCACTGTCGCGTTCAGGGTCAGGGAAATGAGACCCATTATTGTTACTGTTTGGGGCATATCGGATATACCACGGGTTGCTTAGTAGGCTCTGCTCTGCGAGATTCTGCATTGCTCTCTTCCAGGAGCTTTGTTTTATAGTCATGTTGTAACATCCATCACTGTATCATTGTCATCCCCTTGTTTGTCGATTCACTCAAGTGAACACCGGTAACGTCTCTACTCCTCCCAGCCCTGAGATATTAGCAGCCACTCCTTACTCGTCTTTCCCAATGATTGGAGGCTCTTTCAGGGTCAGGGGAATAAGACATATCGTTACTGTTTTTGGCATATCGAATATGCCACAGGTAGCTTGCCAGGCTCTGCCCGATAACATTCATATTGTAACAAAACATAAGACTCCATTTTCCTCCTCATAGCTAGCGCAGCAGTATTCCATTGTGTATATATGCTATAATTCTTTAATCCACCTATTTGATTTTGAGTATTTGGCTTCTTTCCAGATCTTGGCTATTTTACTTAGTGTTACAGTGACCTGCATAGGAGCGTTATTGTGTTATTGGGATAGAAATTGAGAAGTGTTGGGAAAGAGAGATAATGAGGTAATTATAATTCTTGCCTAGCATGTGGCTGAGCCTGATTCTTTTCCTGGAACCACATATGATTTTCTGAGGACCACCATGAGTAAAACCTAAGCACAGAGCCAGGAGAAAGCCCTGAGCAATGCCATGTGTGACCTAAAGATGAAAAAGGAAAAGAAGTGAAATTTATACATCACTTGGCACTTTTATTTTTAATTTTCTAGGTTTTTATACTGTTTTCCATAGAAAGTGACTTAGCATATATTCAATGCCACAGTATTTGATGGCATGTTTTTCTCCATATCCCCACCAAGCAAGTTATTTCTAGCCCTTTAGATATAGGTTGTTAGAAACTAAAATATGGGGGTTTTTTTTGCATGTGTGATTTAAACTTTTTTAAAATTTTTATTTTGTTTCAATTTTTTAATGAATCACCATGAGATACAGTTACAGATTTACAAACTTTTGTGATTACGTTTCAGTCATACAATAATTGAGTACCCATCCTTCCACCAGTGCCCATTCTCCACCACCAATGCACCCAGTATCTCTGCCGCCCCCCACCCCCCAGCCCAGCCTCTGTGGCAGGCACATTCCCGTCTACTCTCTCTCTCTCCTTTTGGGTTTTATGTTTCGCAATATGTGAACTAAGTGGCCCCTGATGGAAGAAAATTTTAATAGGGACATATAATTGAAATAAAAGATTGAAAAAGTACAAATAAAATAACAGTGCTAATGGGTGCATTAAGAAGAAAAGCAGAACCTTTCATGACATTGAATCTTAAGGCATTTCAATGATTCAATGCCATCGATCAGCAAGCAGAAATAAACAAATGGGGTTATATCAAATTAAGTGGCTTCAACACTTCAAAAAGAGATGATGACTGAAGTAAAAAGAAACCATAAAGACTCAGAGAAAAGACTTGCTCACCGTTCACTAATCTGACAAAGGAATAATATCCAAGATATATAAAGTACTTATAAAAACATAACAACAGAAAATAAGCAAGCCCAGATAGAGAAGAGCAACACCAGATAGAGAAATAAGCAACCCCTACTAGAGAATTTTGGGAGGACCCACTTGGATCGAAAGCTGCATGCCGAAAGTAGACTATAGACCGATCATGGTGGTCACTCCTTACCTCTATTGTAAACTACAACACCCAACAGGAGAGAGAACAAAAGGTAATGATGCACTGCTGCAATGGCAGGGTGGGGTGGTGGGGGTTGGGGTCAGGTAGTGGAAGGGATACTGGGAACATTGGTGGAGGCGAATGGGCACTGGTGGAGGGATATAAACAAAATGCAAACATGAAAGTTCATAAGTTTGTAACTGTACGTCATAGTGATTCACTAATAAAAATTTTAAAAAGTAAAAAATTTTAAAATTTAAAAAGTAAAATAAAATAAAATTCTCTTCCATTGATATTTGTCATTTTAGTGATCTCTGTTATGAAAATTTCTTGAGAGACTTCATAAGGGAGATTAGAAGGCTGTGATATACCTAGGTCAACTAGGCTTTTGTATTCATAAACAGATGTAGATGAATTCAATTTCTTCATTAACCCTCATATCATTTGAGGGTTAAGTGTGAAAATCCATGTTCATGTCATCCAGGGCAAGAATTAAGGGCTTAGGGGTTTATGAACACTAATTTCAAAGAGTAAGATGGCTCTGAGTTTGTGTGAATCTCAAAAACTTCAAGAAATTATCAATAACAAGTGCTCTGTAGATGTTCTAGCACTGAGGTCTAAAAGGCCAGAACTTTGACCCAAGTCTAGAAGGCCTGAATTGTATGTCAAACTTCAAGACATTTGAACACAAGGCAATGATCATGATCACAGGATCAATCATGGCCGTGGCAGCAGGCTGATCTTCATAGTTACAAATGTAGCTATAGCATTTTCTCACACCTGGCAGAAACTGTAATAGTCAATGTTCAGAAAACCCGAGTAGCCTCTTGTGGTGAAGTGTTGCAAGTGTTTGTTTGGAAATTGTGGTATTAAGTTCAAGTTCTGCTTCCAGATGTTCAAAACCCCTGTTGTATTTGTGCTTCATGCTTGAATAGAGCTGTATTATATGCATGGTTTTCACAGTCACAGTATCCACTTATAAATCTGTGCCAAGTTAAAATAGGTTTATTGGGCTGGTGAAGAGCCAATATATTTCTTCTACTCCTTTATTATTTGTCACATAGGCCATAGCCAGCATTGATTAGGGTTAATTTCTGCTTCTGGGTCAGGGATCACTCCTTGCAGGGTTTAGGGAACCGTATGTCATATTGGGGATGAAACTTGTGTTGGGTATGTGCAAGGAAAAAGCTCTATCTGCTGTAGTATCTTTCTGGTCCCAAGAACTTTTTCTCTTGGTAATAAACTCTATCCAGCTCAACTCTTTGTCTCAGAACTAGCTTGTGTCCTGAATAAGATAGGACCTCTTGAAAGATTCTGTGATTAATCCATATGTTCATTACAAAATGTTCTCCCTTCATAGGGTATTGTTTACCTGTTTCTTCCTTGACGTTGTCTTATTTTTATATACTCTTTGTTTGGGAAGTGAGGCCATACCCAGTGATACTCAAGGGTCACTCCTCTCTCTCTGTTCTTGGTTCAGTCCTGGTGATGCTTGGGGGAACATGTAGTGGCCCAGGAATCAAACTGGGGTTGACCCATGCAAGCTGTATGCCTTAAGCCCTTTATTACCTCTTTGTCCCAAGACTTATTATATTGTTAAAACAAATTTTCCATGCTCCCTCAGAAATAATTAGGGTCTATTAATAAATTTAATTTATTAATAATAATTATAAAGTTTTCAATTAGTCCATAATTTCTAGTTAACCCTTGTTCTTCAGTAGGTCTGGAAATTGTTCAACATGAAATATTTTCATGAGGTGTGTATTTAACTAAACAATGAATTGTAAATAATATCTGAGATGATTATGATGGCTACTGTTCAAAAACTAATAACTACCTCATTTCTTTGAAAATATGATATACTGACTCAAGTAATTTATGCATTTTACTATATTTCACATAAACAAAATAGAAAAAAAACACTGGAATCTATCACTTTAAACACATCCCACACCCAATGGGTCATACTGCTCTTGCTCAACATATATTCAATTAGAAACATCTATGTTGTTACATATAGGGTTCTTTTAAATTTTCTAAATCTTGGATATCTTTCTGCTATGTTTTGTCATTTCTACAGCACCTTAATGATGCAAGATATGTTTTGGTGTGTATGTACTTGTAATCTCATTCTTCCATTATATAATAATAGTTTAAAATTAATTAATTAGGCAGAATCTTGAAAAGCAGAGCCTAGCAAGCTACCCGTGTGGCATTTGATATGCCAAAAACAGTAAAACAGGCCTCATTCCCCTGACCCTAAATATGACAGGGACAAATGAAACGTTACTGGCACCCACTCCAGCAAATCAATGAACAACACACCAACAGTGATACAGTGAGTGATACTTATTTGGTATCTCCTGGAATAAAATTCTTAATGTATGTTCTGAAGACTTTGGAATAGTGTACATATCTACTATAAAGGTATTAAAGAAATAAAAATATTTCTTGTTGTTTTTAGCTTCAATGTCATGGAGGGTTCTGCCTACATTTTCCTCTGTGTACTTATAGGTTCATGCCTGATGTTGAGGTCTTTAATCCACTTTGATCTGACTTTTGTGCTTGGCATTAGACAGACATCAGAGTTCATTTTTAGCAGGTAGCTATCCAGTTTTCCCAGCACCACTTGTTGAAGAGGCTTTCCTTGTTCCACTTCACATTTCTTGCTCCTTTGTCAAAGATTAAGTGGCTATATATTTGGGTTCTGTGACAGGATATTCAACTCTGTTCCATTGGTCTGTAGGTCTGTTTCTAGCCCAATACCATGCTGTTTTAATTACTACTGCTTTGTAGTAGAGTTTGAAGTTGGGGAAGGTGATGCTACCCATCTTCTTTTCCCCAAGGATTGCTTTAGCTATTCATGGGGGTTTATTGTTCCATATGAATTTCACGAGTGTTTTTTTTATTTGTTTGAAAAATGTCATGGGTATCCTGATAGGTACCACATTAAATTTGTATAGTGCTTTGGGCATTATTGCTATTTTGATAATGTTAATTCTCCCTATCCATGAGCAGGGGATGTCTCTCCATTTCCAAGTGTCCTCTTTTATTTCTTGAAGTAGTATTTTGTAATTTTCCTTGTATAGGTCCTTCACCTCTTTGTTTAAGCTCATTCCAAGAGAATATGGGGAATATTTTCTGCCATGGAGGCAGGGTGAGGGTGGGAAAGGAAGGTATATCATGGATATTGGTGGTAGGGAATGTGCACTGGTGGAGGGATGGGTGTTTGATCATTGTGTGATTGTAACTCAAACATGAAAGCTTTTAACTATATCTCACAGTGAATCAATAAAATTAAATACATATACATAAATATACTTAAAAAATAAAAAATAAAAGAATTTTATAGCACCAAATTACATATATATCATATAATTTCTAAGAATTGAAATTATCACTTTAGTTATAGTTTTCAAGGAAGACCACTAGATATTTAAAAATAATACTTTTGACAAATAATTCTAAAATTATATTTTCTCTGAATATCACATGAAATATTGACCTCTATAATTTCTCTAAGGCAAAATATAAAATGTTTAAAGTTTATATGCTTTATTAGTTAGTAATGATCATTAATCCTCACTCATATGGAATATGAATTATTGAAGCAATTGAAGAAAATAAGAAAATTATAAGGGTTACCAAAGGGGAAGGGGTCAGGAGGATGGGGGAAATTAGAATGATGGTAATGAAATGAAAATTTTGTGGCAGAAGTGGTTACAATTACATGTAAGCAAATTTGTAAAGCTAAGCCCCTGACAATTATATAATATTTTAAACCAACGATAAATTTATGAAAAAAGAAAAGGGCAATAGCTAGAGATTATTTCAATAGTCTCTATGAATTAATGCAATTACAATGGGTCATAAAAGGTTCATATTAGAAAAATGATTTTTTTTTGCTTTTCGGGTCACACCCAGCGATGCACAGGGGTTACTCCTGGCTCTACACTCAGGAATTATTCCTGGCGGTGCTGGGGGACTATATGAGATGCTGGTAATTGAACTCGGGTTGGCCGCGTGCAAGGCATATGCCCTACCCACTGTGCTATCACTCCAGCCCCCTAGAAAAATAATCTTAAAGAAATTGTACTAATCATTTGAAATTGTAATTTTTATAAATTATGTCAAATAGCGACAATTTCATATGACTCAATAAACTTGCTTTGCATCAGTTACCTCATCAAAAAATAGAGAATCATTATCCGTTTCCTACAGAGTTATTGTGAAAATTTCATTGTCTTGTACGCTAAACACTTTCATAGATGCATCAGTGGTAATTGTAGAATAAATTATAACTATTAGTTTTCATAATAATTATTATTTATGGACATTAACTTCTCATGCTAGATAATGAGAAATGCAAGTTGGGTAAGACATAGTCATTTTTCTTATAGGTACTTATTTTCTAAAGAGAAAAATGGAAGCACATGAAACAACACAACTTTCAGTCTTGTCTACTCATAAAGTACAAGAAACATGTTTTTAGATCAGAGAATAGAAGTAATTAATTTCAGATGGAAGATCATAAACACTTTAATAGAGATGGCATGAATTTACTTTGAAGAGTATGCAAAATTTTTATATATTGTGTCATGTTTATTTCATGAAGATCATGTCTTAAGAGGAGTGAATCACATGAACAAAACCATCGATTCAACAAAGTTCTGGGGGTTTCAGAATTATTTTCGATGGAAAATAGAATGCATAGAATGTGTAATATTAGAATGTAAGTTTAAATATTATATTAACACATAAAATGCAAACCACGAGTAATAAGTTAAAAGTTTTGACTTTGTATGGTAGATAATGGAGAGTAAGTAAAGTTTATTGAGTTAAAAAAATGTTGACAAATATGGTTAGGGTAGCTATGTTATAAAATGTATTAGCGTATTGATTTTCTTTGTTTTAGGGCCATACCCAGCTTGGTTCTCCGGGGTCACTCACTGTGGTAATTAGGGAATCATATGGAGTCAAGGATATAACCTGTGGCTGCTGATTGCAAAGCAGACATTTCAGTTCTTTGAATCATCTCCCTGGCCCTAGGTTGTTTTTTTCTCACAATAGTTAGTTGAGGAAGTAATTATTGCCCTTATTAGTCATATCAGGATACAAGTTCAGAGAGGTTAAGGTAAAGGTCTTGTACTTGTAAAGGTCTATGCAACCAGCTGGTGTGAAGCTACTATATATAGAAACATATATACTATATATATATATGTTTCAATATACATATATTGAAACATATATATTCTAGTATATATATAGAAACATATATACTATATATATATGTTTCCTGATTCTAAAACTTATTAAGATACACTTTTTGATTTTAAGTAAGTAATGTAGGAGACCTTGATTAATAGTTTAAACATGAATAGAGTACTAGATTAACTGTCTTTGGGGTGATATTTGGTGATATATTAGAAAGTGGACCAGCTTCAGGTTAAGAGGACCTGGATTACAGTCCAATTTAACTTCTTTTCAAGCTGTGCATCCTTTTTCTGTGTTGGGGCGTGAGAGTGGTGGTAGCCAATATCCTGTGATATTCAGAAATCACTCCTGAAAGTGCTCCGGAGATTATATGTAGTGTCAGGCATTGAATCTGGGTAAAAGTTGTGCAAGGCAAGTAAATCCTGTACTCTCTTTCCACCCTTACTCTAAATTTTATAAGTACTGTCTCTGGAGCCGGAGTGGTAGTACAGCAGGTAGGCATTTGCCTTTCATACAGCCAACCTGGGTTTGATACCTAGTACCCAATATGGTCCCCTGAGCCCACCATAAGTATTTTATGTGTGCAGAGCCAAAAGTATGACACTGCTGAGTGTGACCGCTGAGCAATAAATTTTAAAATAATAAATAAATAAATAAATAAATAAAAATAACGTCTCTCAGAAGCATCTTTATCCATAATATTTTGGTAGCAATGTTTACCTCACAAGGTAGAGTAACTAAATGAAAATCTATGTTGAAAATGCTTCATAAAATTTCTAAATTACATATGATAAAGTGTCATCAAAATAAAACTCTGCAGAAATTTACTTATCTTGAACCATCCTTGCACCCAATTCACCCGTGTAATGAAGTCCATTTGATTGTGGTGTATGACTTTTTTGATATGCTGCTGGATTTGGATTGGTAAAATTTTGATACAGATTTTTGCATTGAATTTTACCAGGTATGTTGGTCTTAGATTTTTTTATAGAAGTATTTCTGCTTGCTTGCATATTAGTGTAATGTGAACTTCCCAGGAAGTGTTAGAATGAATTTCTATTTCTTCAATGTTTTGGAAGAGTTTAAGAGTTTAAGGGAGTAAGTTTTCTTTGAAAGTTTGATGTTCTAACACAAGTGAACTCATCTGTACCAGTAGTTTTGTTCTTGGGTAGATTATTCTTAATGACTGTTTCAATTTCTTTGTGATTTACTTGTTCAGGCTTTCTACTTCCACTTTATTCAGTTTGGAGAGATTACATGATTCCACAAATATGCCCACTTCTAGGTTCTCCAATTAAAAAGCATAAAGTTCTTCATAGTAATCTCTCATATTTTGAATGTTTGGAGGATCTGTTGTAATTTCTTCCTTTTAATCTCTTGTCAAATTTATTTGGACATTTTCTCTTATTTTCCTCATAAGTTTTGATAAAGATTTGTCTATCTTGATTATTCCAATAATAATTATTAATAATAGTATTATTTCTATAATATTATCTCAACAATATTATTATTAATCACTAGCTTGAGTGATTCTTTGTGTTCATTTTGTAGTTTCTATACTATTGATTTCTGCTCTGGTGTTTATTTTTCCTCTTCTTGTACAATTTTGGGGCTTATTTTTTTCTTTCTTTGAGATGTATGTTTAGGATGTTCATTTGGGCTTTTTCTTATTTCTGAGTACATGCATAAATTGCTATGAATTTTCCCTTCATCACAGATTTTGCTGTATCCCCTAGATTCTTATATTTTTTAATCTTCATTCTTATTAGTTTCAATGAGTATGTTTTCTTCCTTTACTTCTTTGATGCAACTTGTATTTAGCACTGACTTGTTCGACTACCAAGTGTTGGAAATTTCGCCCATCTTTCTGTGGTTAATTTCTGCTTCCATGAGGCAGGAGTTATAAACCACAGAAGCCATACTTAATAATTTGTCTGTCAAGGAAGCAAACTGGGGGGTGTAAGGAAGTGTGTGTGCGGAGATGGGAGGGAACCCAGGGACAGTGGTGAAAGGAAGTTGACACCAGTAGTTGGACTGATGCTGAAACATATTTTGCCTCAATTGTTAATACCTTTGTAAATCAATGTGTCATAATTAAACATAAAAATCAAGCAAAGGAGGGGAATCAAGCATTTGTAGTTCATAGAACACGCTTTTAATGCAGCAGGTAGGGCATTTGCCTTGCATATGACCAACCCAGGTTCAATCCCTTGCAACCCATATGGTACACTTAGCCTGCCAGGAGTGATCCCTGAGTGGAGAGTCAGGCGTAATCACTGAGCACTGCTGGGTGTAGCTCAAAAACAAAACAAAACAATAGGAGCTACAGAGAGATGATTGTGAGAGATTATTTCAGTAGTTTAGCCTAGAATGATGACAGTAGGAAACAAGTGCGATTCAATCATTTATTATCAGAAGTGAAACAAATCCACAGGAATAATAATTTTGTAAAGGGTGAAGAAAGATAGTACAACAGGTAAGGCACTTGCCTTGTATGCAGACAATCTGGGTTAAATCACCCTGGAGTAATCACTGAGTATAGAGCCAGGAGTAAGCGCTGAGCACAACTGGGTGTGCCCCCAACCCCAAAAATTGTTCAGTGGTAGTAATAAGGTTAACATAAACTTTTCTTAACTTATTACAACTAATTTTATATTGACAAGAGTATTTTGCATATTTTAAGAAAATGGGCAGAATATGATAACAAATATATTTCTTCATATTTTGTTATATAACACTTTGATCTTCCTATTTAGCTTTGTTAAATTCTGGAGGCTTTTTAAATAACAATTTACTTTCCCTAAAAATTACTATAAACTTGAAGAGTTTCTGAAAATATATTAGGTAATGATCTTAGAGCTAGTAATTCACTTGTATGAATTGCATAGGGTTTTGATCATTTCTAAGCAGAATAAAGACAGAGTAACTTGATTTTGTAGTTGCCATGAAGAAAAGAGGACAGAAAAAAGTTTACTCATCTATGCTCCTTGGTATTAATCTGTTCTCTTTAACTATGACACATGGGTGTAAGATTGTCTCTAAAGTAATACTGCAAACATAATTTATTTTTGGTTTTCTACTGTCACTATCTTTACTATTCATTTCCAAGTTATAATCCAGGACTAAGAAAGTGACTTCAACAACTGGAATCCATGCTTTGCATGCTCGAGGCCTTAGTTGGATCCCTGAAACTACATGTGCTCACAATCACTGCCAGGAGCAACCCTCAAACATTAATATAGGAAAAACTCCCAAGAACTGTTGGATGTGGCCTAAAACAAAAAAAAATCACTAAATTTCCCAGACTACAGTCTTCAGGCCAGGTTAGGTTTTCCTAACTCCAATAAATTTCTTTTCAGTTACTTCTTTTTAGGTCATGACAGAGCTTGTTCCATGACTGTGCTCTTAGACTGTTATGCTTCTTATGACACTTAAGCTATCCCATGTCAAAGCCAAGGTAGCTTAAGGCTTGTGCCAGGTTTTCCCAAGCCCCTGCTGTGCCCCACGTTTGGGGGGTGGTGTAAGGAAATAAGGTCAATGTAAGGGCAACTGAGATTTAAGTCAAGTAAATACGACAGATACTCATAAATAAATATTTCAGAGTCAATTCACTTCTATGCTGAAAAATATAGCATTAAATGTCTTCCTGTGTCTATATGAAAAGGACATTTCTCTAAAATAAAAATATGCAAAGGATGGGGGCTGGAGAGATAGCACAGCATGTAGGGCATTTGCCTTGCACGCAGCCAGCTCGGGTTTGATTCCCAGCATCCCATATGGTCTCCCAAGCACCGCCAGGAGTAATTCCTGAGTGCATGAGCCAGGAGTAACCCCTGTGAATCGCCGGGTGTGACCCTAAAAGCAAAAAAAAAAATAAAACAAAAAAACCCAAAAAATATGCAAAGGACATAAAGGAAAGAGCAAAGCAATATTTCACTTACATATAAAAATCCAGAGCCATCAGAAGGTTTGACTTTATAAGTGACCTTGTCTGATTTGGAGATATTTGTGATCAACAGATAGGGGAATAAGAACAAAAAGCAGAGATTAAAGATCAACACTGAGGATTGGCAGTGCCCATAATAGATAGTGTATGACCCCAGGGGCACTGTAATTGGGATAATTCAATTAACCTAAGTTCCCTGCTGGAGGAAAATGGACAACCCAATATTAAACCGAACATGCTTGGAACTACATCCAACAATTGACACTTGGTTTTTACTGTATTCTAGCTACTATACTAATCTCTACAATGAACAATGCTGTGCACATATCTTTCAGAATTAATGTTTTTTCCCTTTTATGGAATTTCCATACATTTTCCCATAGAGGCTGAACCAGACAACATTCCCAGAAGTAGTGAATCCTTCCACACCACATCCCCACCAACACTGTTTCCAGTCTTTTAGATATATGTCATTCTGTCTAGTGTGAGATATCTCATTTTTCCACAAATTTATTTTATTAAAGCATTGTGGATTCCAAAGTTTTCATTGTTGAGTTTTGGGCAGACAGTATTCCATCACTAATCTCATCACCAGTGTCTTTTGTACCTGGGTTTTTGGGTCACGGTGTGAACAGACACAGAGTCAGAGAGACAGTAATTGCAAGTGCAAAGAAGCTTTATTCCAGTTAACTGGGGTCAACTATCTCATCCACAAAGTGGTCTCTTGATAGAGACCCCGACTTCCAAGTGCAAGCAGTTTATATAGGTTCCAAGGTTGAGCAAGCACTATGATAACAGTGACCAAGCAACAATTGTCAGCGATTAGTCAACATTTGATAATAGTAAGTTTCTGGTTGTTCCAAAAAAAAAATGGACATAGTGATACCTCAAGACCAGTTAGATGATCTAGCAGTTCCTTATCAGAAATTGCAAGTTCAATGTCTAGGAAACAGAAACTTAGGCCTAGTAAAAACTTAACATTAGCTGTGGTCTGTCATGGCTGCAGTCTGGCTCTAGGTCTGGCTTTTGGATACCTAACATTTCAACTTGCCTTCACCAGTGTTACAGGGTTCCCTCTCCTCCCCCTACTCCACCTGCCAAACCCAGCCTCCTATCTTGAGAAGCACTTTTTAAGTTTGATTACTCAAGTTTGGGTATCATGATTTAACTGTTGTTGATTGTGCAGTTTGGATATTTAGCTCTATCATTACTTGATACCACCAATATACTTGAATGCCCTTGACCTCTGCTACTTTGCTATTGGTCTATCTCTTCTCCCTTAAGCTTCACTCATTTCTGTCCTTCTCCTTCCTATACTCTGGGGCCAAGGGTGACCTAGGCATCCTCCCTTGAAGCCACTGCATTGCCTCATCCAGTTACTCTAAATACAGCATTTAAGTTATTTCATCCTATGTTGATTCTTCTTCTTGCTTATTTCACTTAACATGAATATCTCATTGTTTTGATTTACATTTCCCTGATAATAAATTATTATGAGGACTTTTTTGTATTTCTACTAACAGTCTTTGGGGAAGTGTCTGTTCATATCTCTCCTCACATTTTTATAGGGTTATTTTCTGTGGCTTTTGAGATTTCTGAGTACTTTATCTTGCCCTTTACCAAATGTATTATGTACAAATACTTTGTCCCATTCTGTAGAATGTCTTTTACATCTAGCTTGAGTTTCTTTTGCCATGGAAAACCTTTATGCAATCCTGTTTGTTTTCTTTTGGATTTGTTAAGTTTGCTACTGGAGTCAATTTATTGGAGATAGCACTGAGGTTCATATCCTGGAAGGATTGCCTCTGATTTCATCAATGTAATTTATAGATTACTGTCTAATTAGGAGTATGATAATCTACTTTGAATTAACATTTGTGAATGATATGATATATGGTTCCAATGTCTTTTACTTTTTGTTTTTAGCTACCTAGTTTTCCCAGTACCATTTTTTATGGAGTCTTTCCTTCGTCCACTTAATACATCCATTCCCTTTATCATAAATCTCACAGTTTAACTCTGAGTTCTCAATTATGTTCAACTTGAGAGTCTGCATTTGTTCTCCAAATTTATAGTATAATTTGAAGTCATGAAATATGCATCTGATTCATCCTAATTCCCAAGTCTCACTGCCCTACTAATTTTAGCTATAGACCAATTCATAGATTCTATTGTTTTGGCTATTTGTTGTTCCTATACTAAGAATTTTTATATTCTGTATATGAGTCAGGTAATTTTGTATCTGTCTCTCTTTCTGTATGACTACACTCAGCATGATAACCTCCAGTTTTATTCACATAAAGCAAGTTGTCTAATTTTGTCTTTTCTTAAAACCAGGTAATATTCCACAGTGTATATACCAGAGTGTATATATACACCACAGTTTTTTTATCCATTCATTTATTCTTGGACCTTGGGGTTGTTTTTAGATTTTAGCTATTGTTAATAGTGTTGCATTGAACTAAGAGTCCAGATGCCCAAAAGCCCTTGGGATGAAACAACTAGTGTTGGTGTGGACATGGGGAAAAAGGACCCTCATAGACTTCTGGTGAGAATGTTGTCCTATTCCATGTTTTTGGAAAACACGTCTCAAAAAAAACCTAATAATTCAACTTTCATATGACCCACCATCTCAACTTTGTTTATGTTTAATTTGTACTTTCATGGCATTGTAGTCTGTGAAGATACTTCATATGATTTCTATTTTTGTGAGTTTACATATACTCACATTGCATCCCACCATGTTATCAATCTTGGAGACTGCTCCATGTGCATTAGAGAAAATTTTATATTTGGATAGTAGAGAGTCCTGTAAATTCCCATAGATCTCAATTTTTTCAATTCTTTATTTAGAACTCTTTTTTATTTATTGGTGTTCTGACTGATTAATCTGGCCAATAACAAGGGTGAATACTAAGGTTTTCTAGTGGCTATTGTGTTGTTCTGTATATGTCCTCGGGTATATAGGCATTTTATTTACAAACTCTGCTGCCCCTTCATTCTGTGTATGTATGTTAATAAGAATTAAGTCATCTGATCTATTGATTCCTTAAACAGTATGTTCTGTCCAAACCTATCTCTTGCTAATTTCTTTATCTCAAATGTTAATAACCTAAATATAGGTACGGTTGTCCCTGATTTTTTCTCTCTGAGCCCTTATTTAGTATGAGAATTAAAGTGTATATCTTGTAAGCAGCATAAAAGTGAATTTTGTTTCCTATACATCCACTTACTCTGTGCCTTTTTTTGATAGAAAAGTTCAGTCCTTTGATATTGAGAAAGTATTGATAGGAAACAATTTGTTGCCAGTTTTGTATGGGGATGTTGGTTACTTGTTTTCTTTTTTTCTTTTTCTTTCTTTCTTTTATTTGCTGGGGGGGCTTTATGGGTCATACCTGGTGATGTTCAATCCAGTATAGCTAAATCCCATTTTTTGCTAAATACTAATATTCAAGTTTCATATTATTGTTAAGCAACTGGTATTTACTGATGAATTAATGAATGTTCTATTTTATTTCTTTTTTACTGATGACAACTATTTTGTGTTTGATTATCTGACACATTTTATTTGTGTCTGTTGATATTTTTCTCAATTTTTTTTTTTGCTATTTGGGTCACACCTGGCAATGAACAGGGGTTACTCCTGACTCTGCACTCTGGAATTACTCCTGGCGGTGCCCAGGGGACCATATGGGATGCTGGGAATTTAACCTGGGTCAGCCGCATGCAAGGCAAAGGCCCTACCTGCTGTGCTATTGCTCCAGCTCCTTTTCTCAAAATATTTTGAGGCAAAAACGTGTTATTATTTTATTGATCAACTATACCTGCTCCTTAAAACCTACAATCCAGATGCATAACCCTTTTTGGTCCAAACTTTCAATATCTTCTTACCTTCTGGTCACTGAGCATGTCCTTTGACAGATTCATTGGTGGACTTAAGATTTCCTCTACACTCTTCACTGACTCTGGTTTTGTAATCTATAAGAATGCCATCATTCATACAAATAATCTGGTGACAATGGTTCTAATACCATTTTCTTCTCTTAACCTTCACTGTAATTTATTTCAATTTTTTTTAGTATAGACTTTATGTAAGGTATAGAAAGATTTTTAATGTAAGGTAAGCCAGTATGGAAACACTGAATATATGAAGTAGCTATTTGAATGTGATTTATTATATATTCTAACTTTTTCTTATTAAACCCAGAATCAAAATCTATAAACACATTCCAATACCAGGCTTAAAAAGACTCAGTAGCATGGTTCTTTCATTCATCACACATTTTATAAAAATGAAATTGGCACTCTTTTCAGTCATATTTCTAAGCACTACTGGAAACAAACACATAAGGTGTTGTTTCTTTCTCAAGGAATCTATGTTATTTTTAGAAAAAATTAAGAGCTGTACCTATATTAAATAGTAGACTGGTATGGTCCACAAAGAGAGGCACAGATAAAATGTTATGATAATTTCAAGGATAGAACAAACCAACTTTTTGCGAGTCGAAGAATTATCTTATTTAATCACACAGTGCAAAAGGTACATACACGCATTTCCAGACATACAATAAACAAGGACAGCCTTAAGACTTAACTAGAAGGAGGCAGAGCAAAACTGCAGCGGGTAGGGCATTGCCTTTCATCCAACCCAGATTCTATACTGGTATCCCATATTGTTCTTCCCAGCCTACCAGGAGTGATCCCTGATCACAGAGGTAGGAGTATGCACTGAGCATAACTGGAAGTGGCCCCAAAACAGGAGAAAAATACCTAACTAGGAATAATTTCAGTGTAATTTGTTCAAACTAGTAAACCTATATGGGCTTGGGTTTTGTTTTCTTTAAAAAATCCCTTTCAGTGTTTTTTGTATAATTGGTTTTAAAGCCATAAAATTACTGAGGTGTTGCTTATCCATTAAGTTCTATATTCATCCTGCACATCTGAATGATAGTATAACTGGGTAGGGTATTCTTGGTGAGGTGTTCATATAATTTTCTCCAGAAGAATGATGTAATACCATTTTCTTCTTGCCAGTAAAGTCTCATTTGGGACATCTGCTATGACTTTTAGGAAGCTCCTTTGTAATCATCTCCTTACATTTTGCTGCTCATAATGTTGTCTTTCTTTGGCTTTTGTCATTCTGATCATCATTGTTGTGTTGTAGGGTAATTTCATTTGGGGTTACTTTAATTTGGATCTTTCAGAGTCCCATTTAGATCTATGTACCTACACTCATTTCTGGGAATATCTCAACTATTATTTCTTTGACTAAATTAACAGCACTCTCCTCTTTCTCAGGAACTCGTTATCCTTATATTGTTCCTCTTGAACACGAGTGTTTTTCATTATTGTAAGATATTTATTCAAGCTTCTGTTGTTTTTTAGAGGTTTCCTTCATCTCATCTTGGAATTTGCTGATCTTATTCTCAGGTGCTCTTATTCTGTTGCAAGACTCTTCACTGAGTTTTTTATTTTACCTACCAAACTGTTCAGTTCTGTAACTTCTAGCTGTAGTTTTCTTATTTCTTCTCTCATTCATTCCTGTGAATTGACTACCTGCAACATTGTTCCTTTGAACTCATTAGGCATCCTCATATGGTATCTCTGAATTCCTTATATGAAAGGTTATAGAACTGGTTAGTATTGGAAGAGACTTACTGGCTACTATATTTGCTGAATGAATGAGCTTGGTAGAGTTCTAAACTGCTTTTCATTGATCCTGCTGCAGTCTGGGCATGAGTTTATGTGATTTACCATGGCGCCCCTGCCAAGGTGATCTCTGAGGGAATCAGATGACTGTTTTCCTCCTTCTTGATAGATCCTGCAAGATCTATCCCAGCCAATTTTATTGTTACTAAATAATTGCTTAGAGAATTTTTGTTTTATGACGCTCTGGGGAAGACTTTTAATGCCATTGGTCTTTCCCCTCTTCTCTTTGTAAATTAAGGTTCCATGATTTCTTACTACCACAACTACATTTGTGAGTTTTTCTAAGAGTAACTGATTAGAGCTGTGGTTGTGTTCATGTAGCATAGTATGGCTGAGGGTAGTAAATCCACTGTAGATTCTGTGAATTTACAGTGTCAATGTGTGTTCTGTGTGAGATATGGACGTGGGAAGTATCACATGGCCACTAGTATGGATGCATGTTACCATGATTCCTGAAAAAGGATCCTGTTGCTCTGGGGGCACAGCTAAATAACAGGGTCATGTGTGCCCCCAAGGCCCTAATTGGGGCTTTTTAATCTAGGAAAAATATAGCTTGGAAATGGAATTCTGGTGCTCTCTCTCAGCTCATCACAAAGTGCTATCCCACTGGATCTTGCTTTAATGGTACTCAAATTAGGAAAGAAAATTCCTCATCACTTTCCTTACAACAAGTATCTACTTAATGCCTACTGTATGTGGACACTATTCTTAATGCTATAATTAATATACATCTACACATATAATAATATGTATATACGAAAGGGTGAAACATTACTTACTACTTTTCTACCTTAAGGTGTCTTTTGCTGGAAGATGTCAATTTTTCATTTAATGCTACTGCTTTTTCTCTAGTTAATTAAAATTTATTGCCTAAACTTCAGGCATATTTTGCATAGTGTCACACTAAGAAAATAAAACTATAGTTTTAAATTCTGACCCAGCTTCTCCAAAATAATGCAACTAGAGATATTGCATGAAACTAATAAAACAAACACAACTGCCATCTGAAGAAGCAATATTGTGTAGTGGTTATAAGACAGAATAATCTCATTCAATGTTTATTTAAAAGTCATAGCACAGTGTCTGCTACATCATAAGGGATAAATATTATCATCTATTATCTTTTATCAAAGTGAAATAACTTTCCTTTCATAAAATTTAATGACTTTATTTAGTTAACAAGCACAGACACCTCGTTTATTTAAATTATTTTTGTCCTGGACTCTGTGTTTTATTTAGCTGTCTAAATCTGTCATTAAAAAATCACATAAATAAACATTAGTAATAAAATAAAAATTTATGTTAGCAGAAAATCATAATCCTGGAAGCTCAATTCACGTAAAGTACAATGACATGAATGTGCAAAATTATTTTAAGATATTTGAGACCATAAATTATCTATGTCAAATTAATCAAAGAAGAAAATATGATTTCCACAGAATGATGATGTTACTATTATAAGCTAAGAGAATATACAGAATCTAAACATATCAATTTGGTTGCTCAGTGATTCTAATATGGAAACTTAATATTTGGGCATATTTTGCTAAATATTGAGCCCTTTCACTTGGGAAAGTTATTTTATAGTGACACACAGGAAGGTAAATAAAGAGGGGGCCGACTATCTAGCCAGCTACAGCAATGAAATTTCTTGGTTATATGGAATGATGTTTACATGATAGATTTTTTCTCTTAATGAGTTATCTTGATTTTTCAAATAATATTTGATCTTGTGATTTTATATATCTTCCAACTTGGTGAATATATAGATACCCCACAAGAGTAATAGGGCATGAGCAGTAAAAGCAGATCTATTCATTATAAATATTAATAAAGAGTTTTAAAATTTTATTTCATTTATTGGGAGGGAGTTTACTGCCAATATCCAAAAATCCAGGAAAAACTCAACTTTCAATATCCAACTCTACAAATTCAGTTTAATTGTTTAAATTACTCATCTTAATTTGGAAAGAATGTGCTAGTGATCAACACAATGGCCTTGATGAAAGACAGGTTATACTCTTTTTGGTTTACTTAACAATTGTTGGTTGGCTGTTTTAAAAAACAACCTTGTAAGAAAATTCTTTGGCAAAAGAAACATGCGCTAAAACTAAATGACAGCTGAGTGGGAAAAATATTTGTACTCAACATATCAGATAGATAGTTGATATCCAGGATATATAAGTACTCACAAGGATCAACCAAAAACAACAACAACAAAAAAACCAATCAGTATACCTCATAAAAATGGAGAGAGGAAATGAATATATACTTTCCTGAGAAAGACCAATGGATGCCCAACAGGCATATGGAAAATGTTCATTGTCACTTGTTATTAGGGAAATTCAAATCAAGATAATAAGAAACCATATTACACCATTGAGAATGGCACATATGAAAAATAATGGGAACAATCCATTGGCAGGGATGTGGTGAAAAAAGCGTCCCATCCACTACTAATAAGAATATTGTCCTCTCCAACCTCTATGGAAAACAGTATTGAGGATTCTCAGTAAAGTCAGAATTGAGTTCCCATATGACCCAGCAATTCCAATTTTGAGTATATGAATATCCCCAGAACAGAAAAAAACTTTCATTCAAAAGGACATATGCACACCATTATTCATTGCAGCACTCAGTATAGTAGCTAAGATTTGAAACCAACCTAGATATCCTAGGACAGATTAGTGGATCCTGAAGATGTGGTATATATATACACAGTGAAATATACACATCTGTAAAGAAGGATGAAATCATACAATTTGTAACAACATGGAACTAGAAGATACTTTAAATGAAGTAAGGCAGAAGAAAATGTATAAACATAGGATTTATCACTTATATGCGGTGGTTAGAATAACTGAATTAGAGAATACAATTGTTTAATGCAGGAGTGGGGATTCCTAGATCGCTGCTAACTCGCACTATAGGGAGCAGAAGGAAATAAATACAATTCGGGGGTGTGAGGAGAGAAGAGACAGATGAGAAGCAATGGGGGCAGGGGTCAAGGAGATTCAGGTACATCGGTGGAGTTAAGGAGTGATAGAGATAAATATCCAAACCATGAAGTCAACAAAACCTGAAATTATGAGATATAAACTCAACAGTTGAACTATAAAAGGTGCTTGTCAAGAGGGCAGGCTGGGTGGGAATGGAATATAGTAGGGTACCAGGGAACATAAGGAGAAGGATTGTTGCTGGAACATTGTCTAAATTAGAGCTATTATTAACTTTGTAAATCATAGTGCTTTAATAAAAATAAATTAGAAAAAGAAAAAAATTCTTTCCAGAATCAGATCACAGTTAGAGTTACTTATAATCAGCTAGATGACCTCTCATAACGGCTATTACCAAGCAATTATAGGTTAATCTAAATGTGATGAAAGATAGCATAAAGTATTATCCACTATTTACTCATACATTTTTTCTATATGAGCAACAATCAGTAGTGCTGGTGGTCTGGGACCATGCCTGGAAATCTACAGACCTAACAGTTTGGTGTTCAGCACAGAAGTTCTTGTAGAACACCAGTATTATACTCATCATATACATAGGGGTTAAAGCAGTACCAGGCATTAAATTCAGAATTCTATTTATGCTGGACATGTGTGCTGCTACCACTTTATATGCTTATTTAAATTTATGTTTATTTATATTTGAAGTATGAAGAAGATAGCAAGAATGAGATTTTTATATGTAAAATAATATGAAAAACTCAAAGGAGTTAAAGACAAAGGCCTAGTTTGATAACATATTTTCAGAATTCATAGTGGTGGTATTTAGAAATGAAAGTCAAAGAATGGGCAAGATACGGATACACATTAAAAATGAGAGAAAATGTTTGAAACAGTGAAATATATGAGCACAAAGTTTAAAATAAAAAGTTGTGTATCTAGGAAAATGAAATCAATTTAATAGTTTTATGTAGATATACACAATTTGCTACTTACATAACTTTTACACATTCTATGTGATTATGTAAACCATACCAGTTTATCTACCAACTCATTCCTTTATGTTGGAAATTTTACAATGTTTAGGAGATAAATATTACTTAAGTAGGAGAGCAACTTCAAGAGGCACATGCATAATAGAACATTGTGATAATACAGTTTCTTCATTCAAATGTTTGAAGGTGTTAAATATATCTTAAAAGCCATTATAATACTCTACTGTTTTTTACACCCAGTTCTTCTGCTTATATGTGTTTTATTAATGGCTTAATATTTCATAGACATGATGATAAAACCCCATATTTACTTTGAAATCTTTCCTTAGCTTGCGTAGCTTTTTAGGGGTCTGCTCCTCAGATGATAGATTGAAAAGGAAATATCAGTGGTTAAATTTCAGTTTTACAAATATTATATGTATATGTATGTATATATGAAGTTAGGCTAAATTTGCTTGCAAGGCATCTGTAGTCTCAAATACAATACCAAGCATAATATGAAATCTAACCCAAGTATTAAAACTCAGATATGATTTTTTGATGAATGGGGGAAAAGTGTTCAGTAATATTAAAAGGTTAATGTCATAAATATGAAACTAATAGAACAAATCTTCATTTAGATGCTTCTTATAGTATTTTGTCTTTGGGACTTCAAATGTCTCTGAAAACTATATATTATCTCTACTTGGCACACTTCCCATGTCAGACTAACTAAATATTTAATCCAAAATAAAACTATGAAGTGACTCCAGTAAGAAACACAGAAAATCATTGACTTGAGAAACTTAACTTTAAAATATATTAAGTCAAGCTGACCTTCATGAGAAGATACAACTCCAAATAAAAGTAATTCCATAGTTAGTACAATTCGAATAATTTAGTTTTTCTACAGAAAAAAATAAGAAAGCCATATGGTGATAATGAATAATTCAGTGTTGATCTACTGATTCAGCTGTTTTATTTAGCATCTGCATTCAAAAAATTTATGTAAATTATCTAAGTTTGCTTTTATTATATATAGACACAAGTGAAATGAAATTCAAAATGTTGTGGTGATTTGGCCATTCATTTAAATTCCTTTCATGTTGAAATATATATACCCCAAATAAAAAAATTGTGGCAGTTTGTAATTAACTTGTATTGTTATTTCACTTTTTATTTTTATTCCGTTTTTAAAAAGTTTGCCATAAATTCATCTGTGAATTAGAAACACTTAAAATTTTTATAAATATTTCTCTACAGGTGATAATTCAGGATGATGGCCCTGAAAAATTGGACCCTAAATATTTTGGAGAGTTGCTTGCTGATCTAAGTCGTAAAAATACAGACCTATACCACTGCTTATTAGAACATTTGCAGAAAATTGGAGGAAGGTATTGTATAGACATAATTGTTTTATGTCACTATCAATATCTTATAATATTATTGAATTATCTTTCCCTCTGCCCTCTTACTACTGTTGTAGCTATAATGAACAAGGTGCTCACATATATCCACATACAAGTGTGTCGCACACACACTCACTTGTGTTGCTCAGAGGCGATCACACTCTTTTGGTAGAGATGTTTGCACATGTGCTCCACAGTGATCATATTCTTTAGCATGTGCTCACTGGGTATCCCACTTTTAACCCAAATCATACACAATTGGCTGAAATACAGTCACGAGGTCACGTACTTTGTTATGGTACTGAGAGTACCAAACAGCAGAGTTCCTGGAACCACTTCATTTGTGGGGAGATCAAACTTGCAGCTTCACACTTGCAAGACTTCTGCTTTTTCCACTGATCCATCCTCAGTCCCTCTATATTGCAGTATATGGGGAGTGTGCTTTAGGCCACACATGGTTGTACTCAGAAATAATCACTTACTCCTGACAGTACTGGGGGGACGATATACAGTTTTTAAGAATGAACCAGGGTCACACATAAGGCACATGTAAGTGTCACATATACAGGCACGCACCTCACCTTCTGTGCTATTTTTCCAGCCCTGTGTCTCTAGTATTTCTAATAGATTTATTATGAGTAACTGTTTTGAATTCTCAGCAAAACTCTAGTACTTTGAATGGAGAAACACGAAGCACAAGTAAGTCTGAGTAAATGTCTCCATTTAAGAGATAATATACTTCATAAAGGTCATCAAAATATCACATCAACACCTTCAAAATCTGCAAAGTATAAAATTTAATTCCAAGAGTATTAAAAATACAAAATATAAATGCATTAAAAGAAATAAAATGCCTTTATTAACACTCCAGAATTGAGAATGCTACAAAAAAGTATGATATTTACAAATTGTCAAAAGTTTTGTTTCTGATCATATTATGAAAATAAAAATTATCCACAGAAAGAAAACTAAAAGTACTTCAAATGCATATTCTCTAAACATGATGGTTTTCAACAGCCACTGGGTCAACAAAGAAATCAAACAAGAAATTAAAAGCACTTTAAAATGAAAGAAAATCAAAATAGTTATCAGGAACTATAAGGAACACAAAAGTTGTATTAAGAAGGAATTTTATATTATCACTTTTTTATGACACAAGAAAAATCATAAATAAATATTTAACTATATAACTAAATCATTTGGAAAAATAACAATAAAATAAATGCAAAATTTAATAAAGGAATGAATAATAATAAAGTAAAAATAAATGAGATACAAAAAAATCAATGAAACTAAGACCTATATTTTTTAAAAACAGGAAGAGGTTAGATAAGTAAACACCAGAATAAGATGAAAAAGGAATAAGATAAAATTCAAGTCAATAAATAATTAAGAGAAGAAATCACAACAGATAACAGAAATATAAAGGAAAATAAGAGACTACTACGGATAACTGTATGCCAATAAATTTTATCTTGAAGAAATAAATAAAATTTTAATAAAATACACCCCTTCAAATTGAACCAAGTGGTAATCAAAAATATTAATCAATATTAATGAATTCTAAATATATTAATTAAGTCTGTAGCTGTACCTCACGGTGATTCATTTAAAAATAAATATGTATATATATATATATATATTTTTTTTTGCTTTTTGGGTCACTCCCAGCGATGCTCAGGGGTTACTCCTGGCTTTGCACTCAGGAATTACTCCTGGCAGTGCTCGGGGGACCATATGGGATGCTGGGGATCGAACCCGGGTCGGCTGCATGCAAGGCAAACGCCCTACCCACTGTGCTATCGCTCTGGCCCAAGTATATATAATTTTTTTTAAAAAAAATACTCTAAAACCACTCTATGGAATTTTGAAATTTTCTGATTTTAAAATAAACCTTTTCTGGATGCCCATCTATTGATGCTGGTGAATTCCTTCATTTGTTCTCAATATTTGTGGTACTATGAGAGATAAAATGCATTTCTCAGAGTTCTAGAAGGCCCGCAGTGATCCACTGTTTCTATTAATAAAATCCAGCTGGCTTTATTTTATTAAATGTATTTATTTATTTTATTACATTTTATTAAATGTAGTTTCCATTTTTATTTCAAAAATAAAATCAGGCTAATCCTCCATTATCTACAAAGACCAGCTTATAGAAAAGTTATTGAAAATATCATGTAACCAAAATATCCAGTCACTGTCATATCAGTCATCTCATAAGACAATGTTGTTAACCCCGTGCCAGAAGCCAGGAAAGCTATGCATTAATGTTGTACCAGTAATAGAGCATTTTTGACCACAAATGGTACAGAGCCTTTGTACAATAAAATGGTACAATAATACTGTACCCTGCTGTAATTCATGTACAGGGGGAAAAAAACAGAGTCATGGGCATAAAATTGATCTTTAAAATGTTTAAGCAATTCTTGCTTGCTTGCTTGCTTGCTTTTTCGCTTTTGGGGTCACGTCCAGATATGCTCAGGGGTTACTGCTGGCTCTGCACTAAGGAATTACTCCTGGCGGTGCTTGGGGGACCATATGGGATGCCAGGGATTGAACCTGGGTCGCCCACGTGCAAGGCAATCACCCTACCTGCTGTACTATTACTCATGCCCCAAACAATTCTTTCAAGGCATCTGTGGTTTCCATAAATCTTTCAAGACATTGGTACAATCTGGATTTTATTAATAGAAACACTGGATCACTGCAGGCCTTCTAGAACTCTGAGAAATACATTTTATCTCTCATAGAACCACACATAATGAAAACAAATGAAGGAATTCACCAGCATCAATAGATGGGCATCCAGAAAAGGCTTATTTTAAAATCAGAAAATTTCAAAATTCCATAGAGTGGTTTTAGAGTAACAATCCTCTTTATGTTTACTGAACACTAAAATCACTGGAAAAAAGAATAAATATATTGACAAAAGATTGAAGGGGGAAACTTTAAAAAATCAGTCAAACCAAAATAATGGACCTTAATAAAGAATGCAGTTGGAAAACTCAGCAGCAGAGTCGAAGAAACTAAAAATCAAATCAGTGACCTCAAAGGCAAGGCACATAACATCATAAATAATGAAGAGTTAATAGAAAATAGATTTTAGGCTTCCTCTTCAAGCTTGTGTTTTCTTTTGAACAAGTTTTGCTCTATATCTTTTTTGCTTGCCTCCTTTTACTCTGAAGAAGTCTGTGTTCTTGCTTAAAGGAATTGTGTCATTCAATAAAACTACCTTGCTCCACTAAAAAGAAATGAAAATTGATTTCTTTTTTAAAAAGAGTATCTAAGTGATATATTTTACATCAATAGGAAAAAATCTCAACATTATAAAAATTACAGAAAGAGAAATGCAGAAAGAACGGATGGCTGGTAGAACAAATAATTCCCGAGAACTTCCCCAGTCTGAAGAGGGAGAAATGTGCGTGAATCAAGGGGGTCAAAAGAATAACAAATAATACCAACAGAAGTAAAAAGATATATTGTAATCTAAGTGACAAGAATAAATTTTATAAGAACCTTTTCTATCCCCATACACAAAATATAATTCAAAATGAATTAGAAACCTCAATATCATACCTGATTTCATAAATCATATACTGGGAAATATAGACATAACCCTTCATGACATTGAATCTAGAAGCATCTTCAAGGACTCGGCAATGTTGACAAAGCAAACAGAAGCAAAGCAAATTTCGACTACTTGAAATTAAAAAGCTTTTGCATCCCCCAAAAATGACCAGAAAGAAAAGACACCTCACAGTCTGAGAGAAAGTACTTTCCCACTACTCTTCAGATAAAGGACCAATATCCAATATATATAAAAAAAAACAAATACTAACAAGGATAAAACATCAACCACCCCTATCAATATGGGAGCAGCAGATGAATCAAAGCTATTTTAGAGAAGACACACAGATGGTAATAGGTATATAGCTTTCATCACTCTCATAAGGAAATGCAAATAAAAACAATAAGAGATCACCTCACACCAATGAGTCTGGCACACATTAAAAAAGATCAAAAACAATCAGTATCAGTGTGAATGTGGAGAAAAGGCAACAATCCTCTATGCTGGTGTGAATGTCCACTGGTTTAACTCTTTTGTAAAACAGTCTGGACATACCTTGAAATGCTAAGGATTAGCATTTTACATGTCCCAGCAAATCTAAACCAAGGACCCAAAACCTCCATTCAGAAAGGGCATCCGTGCTCCTATGTCCATTGCATCAGTATTCACAGTACTCAAAATATGGAAAAACACAAGTGTCTAAGAACAGATGACTGAATGAAAAACAAAAAACAAAACCACTATGGTATAGATATGTAATGGAATTTTCCGTTATGTGGATAGAACATGTGTATCATTCTGAGTCATGTCAACCAGAAGTACAGGGACAGATGCATAATGATCTGCCTCATATGTGGCATATAAAGAAGCATAGTAAGGGGATAACAAATGGCCAATTACAATAGAATCTCAGAACTCCTGTACAGAACGAAGCTGACCTAGGCAGTGAAGTGAGTGTGGGTATAGAGGGAAGGAAGGGTAAAGGAGGTGAGTGAAGGGAAACTCTGAGACAATTACAGGAAAATGAATAGTCTCTTGCGTGAGTGTGTTGTTGTAATGTTGAACTCATTAATGTAGAACTATAAATCATGGTGATTGAAATTTTAAAAATTAAAACAATATTATAAATATAGAGCCAATATCATAATTATAAATCAAATAAAATTTTGCAAGAATTGGAGCTACAGGTTACTTAAACAGGTAAGAGTGGGGCTGGAGAGATAGTACTGGAATTAAAACACAGGTATATATTGTATTCAGTGAAGGCTAGTTAGATACCTACCTCACATGATCCCCAAAGAACCACTGGGAATAGACCTGGAGGCTCCCTGAGAATCATTGAATAGTGGCCCTGGAGGCTTTCAATAACCGTAAGGGGCCTGGGGAAATATTTTTCACAAAAGGGCAGCACAGAATCTTCAGATATTCACATAGAAGTCTTAGTTCAGTTGACCAAGAATCAAAGAATCACTCTTTTTTTTTTTTTTTTGCTTTTTGGGTCACACCCAGAGATGCTCAGGGGTTACTCCTGGCTTTGCACTCAGGAATTACTCCTGGCAGTGCTTGGGGGACCATAAGGGATGCCGGGGATCGAACCCGGGTCGGCCGCGTGCAAGGCAAACGCTCTACCCGCTATGCTATCGCTCCGGCCCCCCAAGAATCACTCTGAAGAGACTCCAGACCTCCTGAACAGCAAGGGGGAGTCCCAATCAATGAAGAGGAGGCCAGAAAGATGAAAAGACTCTCTGCTAAGGGTTAAGATATGTCACATAGTATATTTTTGAAAGGAAACTCTGTAATAAAAAAATGGAACAATACATTCACATAACTGAATGATAATGATCTATAACCAAGTATCTTCTACTGTGAAGGCTATTAATCATATTTAGGGGAATGATAACAATACTCTAAGATTAAAAAATATACAGCTGAGGGCACTTGTTTCATCTAAAAAAATCTCTGAAAGCAATATTGAACTGCCTCCTATAAAAAGCTAATGCCAAATAGTAAAAACAATCAAAATCCTCACAGAAGAATGAGAAAAATTTCTTTCTATCAATTATGTCCCTAATTCCCAATGAACTGAACTCTCCTATTAAAATACAGAGTGGCAGGATGGATTAGGAGACAAAATTCAACTCATAGCTGCTTACAAAATGTTAATTTTCATGGTGAACATGGGCTCAGGTAAAAAATTGGAAAACAATCATACTGCCAATAAATAGGAGAAAAAAATAAAATTACAGAGTTGGTTTCCTTATATCAGACCAAGTAGCAGTCATACAAAAAAAGTTTTGAGAAATTAGCAGACAATACATGCTGGTTAAGATATCAACAGACACCAAGAAAATTTTGAGCATCTTGAAGAGGCTTTTTATTCATAGTCAACCTCTACAAGACCCAAAATCATAAATGTGGAAAGTTAATGATGTACATAAAGTTAATTGATCATATTAATTATAAGAGAAATTCTATCTAAAATGGACAGATATATGATAATAGTGATCACAAGGGAACTTAAAATAAGATATTGAAAGTAAGGTGCCTTCTGTGTAATATAAAATAACAGAGTAGGAGACTAATACCCAAGAATAGTAGTATATAATACCAGGAGGTTGGCTCCATAGCTTGGAAGTTGGCCTCACAAGCTGGGGGAAAGTCATCCCAGATAGAGAAGGGGACACCAAGTAAAATGTGATTGGAGATCCCGAGCAGGAAGGGAGATGCACGCTGAAAGTAGACTAGAGACTGAACATGATGGCCACTCAATGCCCCTATTGCAAACCACAACAGCCAAAAGGAGAGAGAGAGAGAACAAATTGGAATGCCCTGCCACAGAGATGGGGTGGGGTGGGGGGATGGGATTGGGTGGTGGGAGTGATACTAGGTTCATTGGTGGTGGAGAATGGACACTGGTGGAGGGATGGGCTCTTGAACATTGCATGAGGGAAAAACAAGAACGAAAATGTGACTCACTAATTAAAAAATAAATAAATTTTTAAAAAAAGAAAGTAAGGTGCTTGTCTTACATGCAGCTGATCCAAGTTCGATCCCCAGCACCCTATATGACTCCCTGATTCCTGGCAGATATGATTCATGAATGGAGAGCAAGGAGTAAGCCCTGAGCACAGCTGGGCCTGGCTTAACCACCCCCATCCAAAAATAAAACATAACTTGCAGGCAAAAAATGTACACTTCTTATATTAAATTATGTATGTAATTTAGTTTTTAAAGTTAAATGGACTCAAATATTTTGTACAAAAAAGCTGTTGTGGAGTTTGTTTGTAGGGAGTGGTGAGGAAAGGAGAGAACTTTTCATTGTGCATTTGTTTAACTGTTCATTCAAAATAATGAGCTTCTATTTTGTAGTTTTTGTAAATTTTTAGAAAGTTTTTATTATATTGTTACAAATTTGTCTTTTGTAAATGGATAAACTGTAAACATTCTATTTATTATTATTATTATTCTTAATTTTATTTAATAATTCTAAATAAGAATGTTTCCTTGGAATGCTTGTCTGGAAGTAGTAATGCTTAAAGGAAAAACTTATGTCCAAGTTTGTCAAATTCTTTCTCTTCCTTTTCTTTTCTTTCATTTATAAGGGATTTTGTTTCTCTGTAGAATGAGATGGCAGTAACAATGTCTGTTTCTTTTTTGCTCAATTTACATTGCCACCTCCTGCAGTGCTGAACAGGGTTGTAATCTACACTGATCTTTCAACTCTACTGCTCTTAGTTTCTATTCCCTTGTTCTCATTTCTTTTTTGCCACAATTTTTCTTTATGCAAATTGTAATTCAGCAATAAATGGACTGAAAGGTCAGAGGTAAAGAAAATTCTATTGTGAAACCATTAGAGTTAAATTTAATAATTTTGGTATTGTTGTCCATTAATTTTCCTTTCTGATTTCTTTGTATTGCTCACTAATTTGTAGGCAAAAAGTATCAATGAACTTCTATGCTAAGTTGGCATTAGAATTGGAATTAACACAGAAGTCCTTTAATAGCAATAATTCAAATCACTAAAGTTGCTCTGTGATTCATAGCTTTTAGCTAGTTTCATCTTTCAATGTATGCTAACTTTAACACACCGTAACGCTTAGAAATATTTCACATTTTTGTCAGGGAATCCCCATAATTTTTTTGATGACACAGGAAATACCATATATATGGATACATATTGCATATATATGTACATATATACATACATATATATATATAAATGCGGGTGATTTAATTCATGCATTTAGAAATGAATTCCTCGGTTCCCTTTTCCCCCATTTACTTGCATATTGTTTAAAATCATACAGAAGTATTTTTTTCAGTGGTTGGCCCATTTACCTCCATATACAATAAGCATTTACTTCAAAAACATAGATAAGAGCTAATTTCTGTTGTAATGATGATATGGCAATTCTTTATTTCTAAGATTGTCTACTTGGAAATACTCTGTCTTGATAAAGTGTGCACCTTTTTGGTTGAGAAATATGTTCACTGATATGTAATTTAGATCCACTATTTTTGAAGAGAGAAAGTGGGCAAAAATAAGACCTTTTTATTAGCCCCAACAATACTACATTCTTCCTGGCTTTCACTATTCCCTAAAGGGCACAGGCATAAGATTAGTTTAACCACCACCTCTCGTACCATTCACCTACTTAAAGTGGCTCTCACTGTGGATTTTCCAAGTTTCCTATCCAAACCCTAATTTTGATGCTGGAAATCCTAATGCGACTAAATTTTTTAATCATGTTTCTTAAGACATTCATTCTATGTAAACATTCAAATATATTTTAATCATTACCATTTATACATATGCTTTACAGTATGTTAAATGTGTTACTGAGCTTTGTATTATTATTATTTGTATTTTATTATCTATTATTTTTATGTATTTGTATTAAATTGAGGTATGATTAATTTAAAACACCTTAGAGAGACTTATGATCGACACTTAAAGGTAGAAATACAAGGAATAATAAAAATGGAAATAGGAAACAACTATTATTAACTCAGATAATGTTTATTAATACATATGGGGAGCTTCTACATCTATCCACAAGTGAACTGGTGCTAACGAACACACAAAATCCACTAGTTTTTTTAATTATTTATCTTTTATCATTTGCATATTGTTTATGAATTAACGGTCTTTACTTTTGTCAAACACCATTTTAGTTTTAAATTTGGATTATAAATTGTTTCTATTACTATGTATCAAAATAAGATAAAATAATTAGAATACTAGCATTCTTATATAATATATACTTTTGTATGGCAACATATACATTTTAAATTCATGCATTCTAACATTGATAATATTTTTTTCATTTATGCAGTAAACAGGACTTTGAATCTACAGATGAGGTAAGAACTAAAACCATTGAAAATTAATTTGTTGACAAGTAGATTATTATATTTGAACTCAATATTATTTTAGCTTGGAAACTTCATTAGACTTAAAGAACTGAGTAGTGATAGAAATGATCTCTTTGTATTTACAATGATATAATCATTGAGTATCTTTTAATGACTGCAACATAAATATTCATTTACCAAAAAACTTATGTCATTTTATTATTTAAATTTTCTGCTTTCAGAAAATTTAAACTTTCATTAACCATATACATACACTGATTTGGAAAACTGAACTATATATAAAATAAATAAGCAATAAATTTATTTAATTTTACACTTTTCCAGAGGTCCTGCAACTTCTCACTTGTTCTCTCTTTGTTATTGAGTCACTATGATTCGCAATACCGCTAATGCTGGTGTCCGTGTACATATTTCTATTAAATTTATTTCAATATTTTCAAAAACCTTGCATGTTCCATGAGATATAGTAATTTAGTAAGTTTTAAGCAATTTAATAAATTTTTAAGTGTTCTTTTATAGATGCATATCTTTATATTAACACTTAACAAAATATATCATCAAATAAGAAATAACTCAGAGCAATATGAAAGTATAGCTCTTTTGGGTTACCTTTTATTTTGAGGGGTTGGGGGCAGTGCTCAGAGCTTAATCCTGGCTCTGTGCTCAGGGGTCACTGCTGGAGGATTCCAAGGATCATATGCAATGCTGAGGATCAAACTTGTCTGTCATATGCAGGACAAGTGACGTTACCCTTGTTATTTCTCTCTGACGCCTCTTTTGTATTAACAACAATTTTCAATGTATTTATGCACTATATTTATTAAAATAGTTTAGTGAGTCTGAAATTTTCTTTAAGAACTACGCACCTCAGGGGCCGGAGAGAGTAGAGCAGGTAGGGTGCTGGCCTTGCACGTACCTAACTCTGATTTGTGCCCTGCCATCCTATACAGTCCCCGTTGCATGTCCAGGAGTAATTCCAGAATTCAGAGCTGGAATTGAGTACCACCAAGTGTCGCCCAAAGACCCACCCTGAGTACCACCAAGTGTCGCCCAAAGATCCACCCCCAAAAAGTACTGACTTAAGCATCTCACTTAAAATTAGTTGAAGCTATTCCGTGTTGCTGTAGCAATATTATATTTCAAAAGTTACCAAAGTTCTATAGAAATTATAAATACCACTAGTTTTATTTTCCCAGATTCTCATTTTAAATATCAGCTCCTAAAATGTCATATTTTAGAGAGAGGAGGGGGGAAGAAAAGTGCCTGCCTCACCTGCAGGCGGTGAGGGTGGGGGATGGGAAGGAAACTGGGGGCACTGGTAGTGGGAAATATGTGCTGTGAAGGGACAGGTGTTGGAAAATTGTAGACTAAAACTCAATTATTAACAACTTTGTAACTGTGTATCTCACTGCGAATCAACTTTTAAAAATCCAATGGAAAGACAAGTGACTTTAACTTCCAAGGCAATTTTTATTTTATAAGGCTTCTTTTTTAATTTTTTTTTTAAATTTTATTGAATCACTGTGAGATAGTTACAAGCTTTCATGTTTGGGTTACAATCTCACAATGATCAAACATCCATCCCTCCACCAGTGCACATTCCCCACCACCAATATCCCGGGTTTACCCCCTCCTTTCCCACCCTCCCCCTGGCTCTATGGCAGACAATATTCCCCATACTCTCTCTCTACTTTTGGGCATTATAGCTTGCAACACAGACACTGAGAGGTCATCATGTTTGGTCCATTTTCTACTTTCGGAATGCATCTCCCATCCCAACTGGTTCCTCCAGCCATCATTTTCTTAGTGATCCCTTCTCTATTCCATCTGCCTTCTCCCCTCCGCTCATGAAGCATGCTTCCAGCTATGGGGCAATCCCCCTGGCCCATTTTATAAGGCTTCTTTAGACGCTCTCAATGGCTTACTCGCACACGAGTTAAGTGGCACTGGAGAAGTGTTTCAGCAGGTTCTTGGTTAATCCGAGCAGGATGGAAGGGAAGGTAGACATGGCATGAGCAGAGCGGCACAGTGAAATAAATAAATATAAAATTAAGTAAAATGTCATATTTACAATTCAACAAAACTTTAGTTTTTGAAAGATGGGCTGACATATAACTAATGATATTTAAGATACTATCGTTTTGGCTTTTAAATTGCTCTTTAAAATAAAATTTAACATCTGTTTGGTTGCACAAAGTTTTGTCTAAAATTTCTGATTATTTTTATGGTGTATGTAGTATAACATTTTTAAAATAAGATCTAATAAACCTAGAAATTAATTTTGTAGCAACTATTAAAATTACCTTTTAATTAAAAAATTAAATCCATTAATATAAAACTTAAAATATTAATGTGTACCTACTCAATTGATAATTCTCTCTTTTTATACAGTCAGAAGACATTGAATCATTGATTCCTAAAGAGTTGTCACAGTTCACAAGACAGCAAATTCGCTATATTTTGCAGGTGAGATGGGGTTAGGAGTGGGCATGAAATCAATACTAATAAATATCTAGCCTCGAATACTTTCTTTCATTAACAGGAAGCTCCAAATAGGCATTAAGTTTCACGTGATTTTATTACACTTTTATTAAACAAAAGTTGTATTATGGCTTAATCAGATTACTAGTATTGAATGAATGGTATTCAGGAAAGCATTCTAAAAGAATTTTCCTTTTTTTTTGGGGGGGTGCTGGAGCAATAGCACAGCGGGTAGGGCATTTGCCTTGCACGTGGCCGACCTGGGTTCGATTCCCAGCATCCCATATGGTCCCCTGAGCGCTGCCAGGAGTAACTCCTGAGTGCAAAGCCAGGAGCTAACCCCTGTGCATTGCCAGGTGTGACCCAAAAAGCAAAAAAAAAAAAAAAAAGAATTTTCCTTTTTTTTAATAAATCCTTTATTAGTGAAACACCATATGGTACAGTTACAGACTTACAAACTTGCGTGCTTGCATTTCAGTTATACAATGATCGAGTGCCCATCCCTCCACCAGTACCCATTCTCCACCACCGATGGTCCCAGTATCCCTCCCACCACTCCCAGGCCATCCACTGCCTCCCACCCCACCCTCCGCCTATGTGGCAGAACATTCCCTTCTTTTAAAATTTTTTAATGAATCACCATGAGGTACAGTTACAGACTTACAAACTTTTATGCTTACGTTTCAGTCATACAATGATCGAGTAACCATCCCTCCATCAGTGCCCATTCTCCCCCACCAATGTTCCCAGGCATCCCTCTCACCACTCCTGCCCCATCCCACCTCTGTGGCAGGAGCATCCCCCTTTACTCTCTCTTCCTTTGGGTGTTGTGGTTTTCAATTCAGGCATTAAGTGGCCATCATGTTCAGTCTGTAGCCTACATTGAGCACACATCTCCCATCCCGAGTGGGCCCTCCAAGCGTCCTTTACTTGGTGGTCCCTTCTCCATCTGAGCTGCCTTCCCCCCACCCCCCCCACGTGAGGCAGCCTTTCAAGCCATAGAGGATTCCTTCTGGTCCTTATCTCTACTATTCTTGGGTGTTAATCTCTCATTCTGTTAATTTATATTCCACAAATGAGTGCAGTCCTTCTATGTCTGTCCCTCTCTCTCTGATTCATTTCACTTAGCAGGATACTCTCCATGTTGATGCACTTATTTGCTAATTTCATGACTTCGTCTTTTCTAACAGCAGCATAGTATTCCATTGTGTATGTGTACCAAAGTTTCTTTAACCAGTCATCTGTTCTTGGACACTTGGTTTTTTTCCAGATTCTGGCTATTGTAACAGAATGCCTTTGGATGTTTGTTGCTACCTTGCCATGTATCTCAAAGCCCCATATATGAGAGAAATTATTCTATATCTCTGTCCCTTTCCACTCGCTGACTCTTTGAGCATGATAACCTCTACTTTCATCCATATTCCTGAAAATTATATGAGTTTGCTATTACAGCTCTATAGTATTCCACTTTGGGGTGGGTAATGCATAAACTGGCTGGCTGAGGTCAGGGAGAAAACATGCAGATGAGTTGCTATATGCTCTGGGAGATCCACAGGCTACTGTTTATGAGGGAATAGCTTGCTATAAGTGACATGTGGGTCTGTTAGAAGCAAGGTGGTTTTATCTTATTTCTCTGCTCTGAGATATCTCAAATATTTGCCAAGAGTGGATGATGTTACTCTCAGATTTTTCCCTGGGATGGGGATATATTTGTTATGATGATCCAGAACAAAAAATGATTTCCAGGGGCTGGAGCGATAGCACAGCAGGTAGGGCGTTTGCCTTGTACGCGGCCGACCCGGGTTCAAATCCCAGCATCCCATATGGTCCCCTGAGCACCACCAGGAGTAATTCCTGAGTGCAGAGCCAGGAGTAACCCCTGTGCATCGCCAGGTGTGACCCAAAAAGCAAAAAAAAAAAAGTTTAAAAAATTTAAAAAAAAATGATTTCCATATTGTAAAATCTCATCTACATTATGATAGGTCTAGAGGAAATGGGCACTCTGGTGGATGGAGTGGTTTGGAACTTTGTACCCATAATAATAGTAGCACTGTAGCACTGTCTTCCCATTGATCATTGATTTTGCTCAAGTGGGCACCAGTAACGTCTCTATTGTGAGACTTTTTATTACTGTTTTTGGCATATCGAATAGCCATGGGTAGCTTGCCAGGCTCTGCCGTGCGGGCTGGATATTCTCAGTAGCTTGCTGGGCTCTCTGAGAGGGAAGGAGGAATCAAACCTGGGTAAGCCATGTGTAAGACAAATGCCCTACTCGCTGTGCTATTGTTCCAGTCCATACTAATAGTATTGTAAATAATGGAGCTTAAAATTAAAAATAAAATAAAAAGAAGCCTCTAGAATTGTGCAGCACTTGACTCAGACCCCCGTTTAAGTCCTATAGTTTATTATCTTCTGATCTCTTTCTCAACACAGATAACCTGGGTTTGATCCTTAGCACCCCATATGGTCCTTCAAGCCCCACCATGAGTGATCCTTGAGTAGAGACCCAGGAGTAAGCCCTGAACACAGCCTGGTGTTACCCAAAGAACAAAGTTGCATCTCTCCACTATACTTTCTTTTTTTGTTGTTAATGTTTTTAAAATTTTCTATTGAAACACCATGAGATACACAGTTACAAAGCTATTCATGATCAGGTTTCATTAGTACAATGTTCCAACACCCATACCTTCACCAGTGTACATTTCCAACCATCAGTGTCACCAGTTTACCTTGCATTATGCCTCCCTCCGTCTGTCTCTATGGCAGGCACTTTCCTTCTCTCTCTTTACTTTGGACATTATGGTTTGCAACAGAGAGATACTTAGAGGTTATAATGTTTGTTCCTTTACCTACATTCATCACGCAGTTCTCCATAGTAATTATTTTTTTCCCTGTGGTATTTGGATAAAATAAAGTCATCATCTAAAAGTTCTTGTCTTGCTTGGATTCCAAGCAAATTGAGCAAACTTTTCTAGCCATTTCCTTTTGATCTCTAGAAATATTGGTATGTGTAGGGTAAGTGTTTCTCCTACATTAGTTTGTGATTATGTGAATAGTTTTTTTTAACAAATAAACTCATATCTGTGTTGTTTCTTAGGTCGCGTGATTCCTAAATACATTTTATTCTCTTTTGCCTTTCAAATGCTATTGCGTTCATCTTCTAAGTTTGTTTTATATATTGCACCTGTGGCTTTTTAGTTATACTGAGGGGGAGGGAAAAATACTTTCTAGAAGTGGAAGTTATTGTCATTTTTCTTAAAAGAAAATAGTTAAACCTAGTGAAAAGGTTTTCCTCCTTCTGCTCTAAATTCCGACATATTTTATTTACTTCAAAATTAAGCATAATGAGTGTTATATTTTTCTCACCTCAGATGAACTTAATTTATTGTGCAATGCACTTAGTATCACTATATTATTTGAAGGTTGAATGCTCTTCTCTTCTAATTGTAATAAATTAAAAGTAAATTGTATTATTCACAAAAGATTTCTGTTGTGAAAACATGATATAACATAGAAAAATAATAGACACTTCTATTCAAGTAGCTATGATGTCTTATGAAACAGTCTTTGGATTGTTTATGTATGTTATTGATAATAAACCCTAAATTATCAGCCCAATATTGCAATATTAGAAATAATACAATAAGTTTGCTTAAAATAATACAAAAATAAGACTTACTATTACGTGTATTGAGTTTTTATGTCTGTAAAAAAATACTCATCAAACTTTTTCTTCCTCCAGATGAGGAGCATGTCTGACAAGTCACTCCGGCTAGTTCTGTCTACATTCAGCAATATACGAGAGGAGCTTGGACATCTTCAAGATGATTTGACAGTAACATATTTTTATTAATTTTGTTTCCAAGACCTTGCTAGTTACTAGTTTCCTGACTTAGATATAAAATCATTTAGTGTACCTTTTATTTTTATTTTTTTAAATTCTTTTATTGATTCACCATGTGGAAAGTTACAAAGCTTTCAGGTTTAAGTCTCAGTTATACAATGCTCAAACACCCATCCCTTCACCAGCGCACATATTCCACCTTAGTGTACCTTTTAAAAAATTAAACACATAAGTCAATATTATGCTTACTGGATATAATTATTTTCTTTAAACAGATCATCAGGGTTTGTTGAGGATAAAAGAATTATCCAGTATAAAAATGAAAGCATTTTGAATATTCAGTTGTGTGTTTTTTAGTTTACCTTACCAGTAGCACTGCACTGTCATAGCCCTGTTGTCCCATTGTTTATTGGTTTTGCTCAAGCGGGCACCAGTAACGTCTCCCTTGTGAGACTTGTTGTTACTGTTTTTGGCATATCGGATATGCCACGAGTAGCTTGTCAGGCCTCTGCCATGTGGGCAGGATGCTCTTGGTAGCTTGCCGTGCTCTCAAAGACGGATGGAGGAATCGAACCCAGGTCTGTCACATGCAAGGCAAATGCCCTACCCACTGTGCTATGGCACCAGTCCACCTGTAAGGTAATTTAATGCTTATAGCCAAGTTTAAAGTTCATTGAACCTTGAAAATTAGAATATTTTCACTGATTGAACAGGAATTTCCTCCTTTTCTCTAAAAATAACAAGCATTCTGAATTATTAGAGAATTTAATCATTTCAATTTTCTATTTTAATTGACATCCTTGATGCTATCAGCTACATACATTCAGAATTCTTTGTATGCAATGAATAACTCCTTAGGAACTTTAGTTTGCTACTGTTCTTACTAATTTCTGATGAACATATTTAGGCTCTAATTTGGAAATTCTCCACATGCTAAGATTAGCAAAAAATCTTTATATATTGGAGCAAAACATCAGACAGCTTCAGAAGGCTTTTCTTCAATGCCCTTAGAATTAGTCAATCCATCAGAATGTCTCCTTAAATGACAGCTTCAAATGTTTAATGTTTTTCTATCCCATTTTATGCTCAACCTTAAAGAAGTGACTTATTAAACATCAGCAAATTTTAAAGAACTTATGTAAACTTTCCAATGTATACAAGTCTTTATACTGTGGGACAATTGAAAGTTTCTGTAATTTTGATTCTTAAAAAATAAATTCTTCTAGTCACTGGAAAATGACAAAATAAGACTTGAAAAAGACTTGACATTCAAAGAAGCTCAAATAAAAGAGTATGAAGAACTCGTGGCATCAGTGAGAGCAAATAATCGCCAGCAACAGGTAATTTCATGCTTTTAGTGATGATAAAATAGGTATATTTTCATATTTGCAATTATTAACACACTATGGTTACACAATGTAGACACAAGTCAGTAGTATTAAAATGTAATCGAAAAATGTCTTCGTATTAGAATTGAGTGGTTGTGGGTATCTCCTGTGACTGAAAGCTTTCAAAGCAAAGCATAACTTTATGGATATTATATAAAAGTTACATATATTGGAAGTCCACTTCAAACAAGAATAAATGCTTCATAGTAATTTCTAGGTTTTTCTAGAGAGGAAGTTTTCATTTCCTGAAAAATGAAGACAAAAATTTATGAAAGCTAAAAATAAATCTATTGCTTAGCAAGAATTGCATAAATTTAAGGTGTGTTCATTTAACCACAGAATCCATTAATTGACAGTGATCATTAATTAATCAATGATAAATATTGTTTTGGATATTAAAACATTTGTACAATAAAAATAAATGAATAAAATCTTGACATGTACTCCAGATATCTGAGCAGAAAGATTCTTTTTTTTTATAGTTACAAACTTATGAACTTTCATGTTTGCATTTCAGTCATACAGTGATCATTTACCCATCCCTCCACCAGTGCCCATTCTCCTCCACCTGATTCCAGTATCCCTTCAACCATCCCCACCCCATACTCCACCACCCCACCCTGCCTCCTCAGCAGGGCATTCCCTTTTGTTTTCTCTCCTTTTGGGTGTTTTAGTTTGCAATAGAGGTATTGAGTGATCTTCATGTTCGTTCTATAGTCTACTTTTGGCACGCATCTTTCAACCTGAATGGGTCCTCCCAACATCCTCTATTTGGTGTTCCCTTCTCTATCTCTGCTGCCTTTACTCCTAGTATGTGAGGCCAGTTTCCAAGCTTAGTGGCATACCTCCTGGTCCTTGTCTCTACTACTCTTGGGCATTAGTCTCCCATTCTCTTACTTTATATTCCACAGATAAGTGCAATCTTTTTTTTTCTTTTTGGGTCACACCCGATGATGCACAGGGGTTACTCCTGGCTCTGCTCTCAGGAATTACCCCTGGCGATGCTCAGGGGACCATATGGGATGCTGGGTATCGAACTTGGGTTGGCCGCGTGCAAGGCAAACGCCCTACCCACTGTGCTATCGCTCCAGCCCCGATAAGTGCAATCTTTCTACGTCTGTCTCTTTCTTTTTTTTAACTTTCATGTTTGCATTTTTTTTAATTTAGTGAGTCACAGTGAGGGTACATTTACAGATTCATATATTTCGTGCTTGTTTTTCCCTCATGCAGTGTTCGGGAGCCCGTCCCTCCACCAGTGTCCATTCTCCACCACCAATGAACCCAGTATCCCTCCCACCCTGTCTCTCTCTTTCTGACTCATTTTACTTAACATACTTTCCATGTTGATCCACTTATATGCAAATTTCATGACTTCATCATTTCTAACAACTGCACAGTATTCCATTGTGTAGATATATTAAAGTTTCTTTAACCAGTCATCTGCTTTTTGGGCACTCCAGTTTTTTCCAGATTTTGGCTATTGTAAACAGTGCTGCAATGAACATACAAATGCAGATGTCATTTCTACTATACCTTTTTGCCTTTCTGGCATTTATTCCCAGGAGTGGTATAACTGGGTTAAATGGGAGCTCAATTTCTAATTTTTTGAAAATCATCCATATTGTTTTCGAAAGGGGCTGAACCATTTGCCATTCTCAACAACAGTGAAGGAGAGTCCCGTCCTACCCACATCCGCACCAACACCAGTTGCTTTTGTTCTTTTGGATGTGGGCCAGTCTCTGTGGTGTGAAATTATATCTCATTATTGTTTTAATCTGCATCTCCCTGATGATTAGTGATGTAGAGCATTTTCTCATGTGTCTTTTATCCATTTGGATTTCTTCTTTGAGAAAATTTCTGTTCATTTTCACACCTCATTTTCTGATGGGGTTGTATGTTTTCTTCTTGTGAAGTTTAACCAGTGCCTTGCAAATCCTTGATATCAACCCCTTATCAGATGTGTATTGGGTGAATGTCCTTTCCCATTCTGTAGACTGCCTTTGTATTTTGGTCACTGTTTCTTTTGAGGTACAGAAGCTTCTTAGTTTAAGATAGTTCAATTTGCTTGTCTCTGTTTTCACTTGCTTGACCAGTGGTGTGTCATGTTTGAAAATACCTTTAGCTTCAATGTCCTGGAGGGTTTTGCCAACCTTTCCTTCCATGTATCTTATGGATTCTGGTCTAATGTTGAAATCTTTAATCCACTTTGACCTGACTTTTGTACATGGTGTTAGGTTGAGATCTGAGCCCATTTTTTGCATGTAGCTGTCCAGTTTTGCCAGTACCATTTGTTGAAGAAGATTTCCTTGCTCCACTTCACATTTCTTGCTGCCTTATCAAAGATTAGATGGTTATATATTTGAGGGTGTATGCCAGGATATTCAACCCTGTTCCATTGGTCTGCGGCTCTGCCTTTGTTCCAGTATCATGCTGTTTTAATTATTTCTGCTTTGTAGTAGAGATTAAGGTTAGGGAGGGTGATTCCTCCCATTTTCTTTTTCCCAAGAGTTGCTTTAGCTATTCGTGGGGGCTTATTGTTCCATATGAATTGCAGGAGTGTTTGCTCCATTTCTTTGAAGAATGTCGTGGGTATCCTTATAGGGATCAAATTGAATGTGTCCAATGCTTTGGGGAGTATTGCCATTTTGACAATGTTAATTCTCCCAATCCATGAGCAGGGGATATCTTTCCATTTTCTCATGTCCTCTTTTACTTCTTGAAGTACTGTTTTGTAGTTTTCTTTGTAGAAGTCCTTTACCTCCTTAGTTAAGCTGATTCAGAGGTACTTGATTTTCTGAGGCACGACTGTGAATAGGATTGCTTTTTCATGTCACTTTCTTCTCTCTCATTATTTGCATATAGGAAAGCCATGGACTTTTGTGTATTGATTTTATAGCCTGTAACTTTACTTTATACAAATCTATTGTCTTTAGAAGTTTATTGGTAGAGGTTTTAGGTGAGCAGAAAGATTCTTAAGAAATAATGAAGTCTTATTCCTTCCTAATATTTCCTCAAAGAATGGTCCTAAAATTTGCCGAGTTTCCAGTTGTCACATAATCATTTTGAAGCCTATTAATTGACAGAATACAAGATAATATTGTTAAAGTGTCACAATAATTAGATTGTGCAATTGTTAAATAAAATATTATTAGTCTTGATTACTTCACTCTTGGAATAGCTAGCAAGACTATGTGTAAGGATCTAATATCTTGCTAAGCTAATTTAATTTAATGCTTAAGGTAAAGAAATATTGCATTGAAAAATAATTGCTTTATTTCACTGGATGAATCGACTAGAAAAACCTTTCTCCCCTAAAACTACAATCCAATTATCTAGTTTATTTTTCTTCCTTATAGAAAGGACTTCAAGATATGACCTCGAAATGCCAGATGTTGGAAGAAAACAATCTCTCTCTTAGACATACATTGTCAGACATGGAATACAGACTAAAAGAACTGGAATACTGTAAATGTAATTTGGAAAAAGAGAATAAGAATCTTAGAATACAGGTATTAAATTTTTGTTTTAAATGTTTTCACTCTAGTTATATCACTGTTAGCCTATTCTTGGCAAGATTACAGAGATATTTACTTATGTTTATGGACTGCTTTCTCATCTCAGTTCCATTTCAGGTCTTCTCTCATTGCTCTTTGAATTGTATAATTAATAAAAATTACTCTAATTACTAAAGCACCCCTTTTAATCATGTGGCTTTCAGAAAATAGTAAGTCTTGTCATATGATATCTCTGTTGATAACAATTAAAGAACAGAAATTATTTTGTTTCATGTAGATTTCTGAGACATGCACAGGTCCAATGATGCAGGCTAAAATGGATGACATTGGGAACCACTACATGGAAATGGTAAAAAGCTTAAGAATGGAGAAAGAGAGAGAGATCTGCAAGCTAAGGGTATGTTAATTATATAAATATACCAATCGATACAAGCTTTTTTTATTGACTTGCTGTGAGATACACAAGTTACAAGGTTGTTCATGATCAGGTTTCAGTCATGCGATGTTCCAAAGCCCATCCCCACCAGTGTACATTCCCCACCGCCAATGTTCCCAGTTTCCCTCCTGCCACCCTCCGACCGCCACTCAGCCTGTCTCTATGGCAGGCACTTTCCTTCTTTCCTTCTCTCTCTCTCTCTCTCTCTCTCTCTCTCTCTCTCTCTCCCCTTTTGGGCATTATGGTTTGCAATACAGATACTTAGAGGTTATCATGTCAACACAAACTTTAAATGAAAAATAATGGTTTCAAATATAAAGTCCAAGGGAAAATCACCTAAAGGCATAGTTTTATTAAAATGCAATAAAGCTTTTGCTTAAATTTGTTTCAGTGTGTAGAATATTCCTAAGCTATTTTCTACTTTAGCATAATATAGTGTATTCTAGATTATATTATAGTTTAGAACATAAAGATATTAATGTCTGTTTTATTTTCAACTTTATTCAATTTTAGTTGTGAGAGGAACTCTTTATGTTTACTAATGCCTGCCTATGAAGGCAAGAGAAACCTTTTAGATTCTCCAGCAAAACCAGAGTTGATTCTAAAACTTTCCCTGATACTTTGAAGAATGGTACATAGTAAGAACTTTCTCAATCACAATGCAGTGTTGAATTATGTATTCACAATTAGTATTAAAATTATACAGCTATTTGGATAAATAAGCATGCATTCCCATATGTTGTTATTCAAGGTTATATTGACTAACCGATAATTAACCCAAAAATTGACAAAACCTTAATTTATTGGATCTTATGTGCAGTAAAATACACTTAAATATTTGCTGGGCCAAATTTAACAAATATTTTTCTCTCCAAATAACAGTAAACAATGTTTACCAAAAAACAAAAGGAAGAGCATATAATTTACTTAAAATTTATTGATTTTCTACCACCTTTCTTCCACTGATTTATCCTGTAGCCACTGTGCTGCTTGTCAGTGCTGTGATAGTGTCTGCATATCATTTACCTGTTTTATAAATTATAATCAAGTTCCAGAGAGATAATATAGGGGTTAAGGCACTTACCTTTCACCAGGCAAAACCTGGCTTGATCCCGAGCATTGCAAATGTTCACTGAAGCATCACTACAATGATCCCTTAGCACAAAGCCAGAAGAAAGACCTGTGCTCTGTCAGATGTGATCCAAACCCAAATAAATAAATAAATAAAGTGAGGAAAATAATATTTATCTCATTGGGCTGATATGAAGCCTTAATTTGTTCATGCTGGAGAAATATTTTGTGAAATATAAATAATGATACAATATTACTTATTGAGTTTTACTTAATGAGCATTTAAAGAAAATCAAATCACACATTTTCTTATCTTTAATTAGTGTGTTGTAAGACTTTTTTCTTAGGAAATAACTAAACCAAAATAGTAAAGGTGCATTTTAAAAACTGAGAAATTACTCATTAACACTTTAATCCATTTTACATTATAAAATTATGAGTGATTTAGCTATTGATATTTAACTCTTCATTCAATAACTGGCATTTAACTTTATGTTATAAAAACTATTAAAATCAGTTACATGTTATAATTGAGAATTATAATAATTATTATTTCCATTTATATATATATAGACTCAGTTGAATCAGTACCAAAAAGATATTTCAAGAAGAGAAGGAAGTTGCAGTGACTTCCAATTCAAACTTCATGAACTGACAAGCTTGTTGGAAGAGAAGGATTCCCTTATAAAGCGTCAGTCAGAGGTAAGGAAGGAAGGAATACATAAGAGCAATACAACTTAGTTCTGTAAGATAAATACTTCCCTTGATCCAGAAAAATGCATCTTTTCAAAATTTACACTCATGAAATAGCATGTTTTGTAAAATGTTCATATTTCAGAAGAAATAATTTAAAATGAAAGTAAAAATTGAAGCAAGCACTAGGTGCATTTTAAGAAACTGATTATATGTCTCACTAGCAGTGAAACTTCCAGTGAGATGGTAAGATCTGTACTAGGTTAACAGCTTTGTCAAGGGAGTATTTCTCATTATTTTCTGTGGCTAATATTGTATTACTATTTTGAACAATAAAACTTCTCATGAAATTTAATAATAAACTTTATCTTAGAAAATAATACTTATAGTGTCCATACTGCTTTTCTAGGACTATAATTATCTTGAAAGACATATTTATTGTCATGTTATAATCTCATGTAATAATGCAAATGTAAAATTCTATGACAGTGGATTCCTGAAAAAGCATATAATGTAATTTGTTACATAGCACGAAGCAAAAATATGTGGTATTTAATAAGTGGGATTAGAAAATTCTCACATAAAGGACAAAATGGAAGGAAGGGAGCAAAACAATGTATTAGTAATATTGTTAAATTATGAAACCTACTTCCCTCATGATTCTAATCTTTTCTAAAACTTGTTATCTTTAAGGAACTCTCGAAATTGAGACAAGAAATATATTCATCTCATAATCAACACTCCAGTGGTGGAAGGACTACTATTACAACTAAAAAGTAATATATTTTCATAACACTTGAATGTCCAAATTATAGTATGTTTAATAGATTGATACATTATCTGGATAGAATTTTGTATTTTCTGAAAGCCAATGATTCTATTTAAGAATGAATATTCACAAAGGTCATAGTTATTATGTTCAGTTAACTTGGAGCTTCCCCTAGTGTTAAGAGAAAAGAAGCAAAGCTCAGCGAAAGGGACCAGAACGCTGGTACCAGAAATAACCTGCTAAGGTGGGAGGGTACTGATCAAAACTGATTTATAGATTTATAAATTTATAGATTTATAAATCGATTTATGCTCTATACCATAATCTACTGAGTTTAAAACAAACTCGGGTGCACTGGACTTAATCTCCAACCAAAGATGGAACACACTGAGCTCAAAGGGTCCACAGAGTTCTAGACTTATGCCTGCACATAACAGCATATCAGAAAGAAACTGGGAATTAGAACTACACAGCACAGTTAGGGTGGGCACAGTTAACCACAACATACAGCTGGGAGCAACCATTCATTCCTTAGACTGCAGTTGGGAACTGCCAACACACAGGTTGCAATAGGTAACAGACACTCTAGAGGTAAGCTCTATCCAAACAAGCCAAAATCCTAACACCCATCTCATTTCCAAACTAGTACTAGCAAATGTAAAACTCCCTGGTAGCTATAAACGTCAGTTTGCTGAATAGGTATCATTGCATGTATGTGACCACAGTCTCTGGGCATTGCCTAAGTCAGTTAAAACTGTGATGCCATATCAACATTTGTGCCTCTGCAATGCTACATCAACTGTGATACCATATCAAACAACAGCAACTTTGAGCCCTGGGCCAGAGCTCAAGCCAGCAAGAATCTGGTTCTATAGAAACTACAGTACTCTGGTGACACATATCCCCTTTTATTATACATATGTACATAACTCAGAGTTATGCAACAGTTTTATCTTTTATTTTTTTTATTTTTCATTGAATCACCATGATATACAGTTACAAAGCTTTCATGTTTGGGTCATACAATGTTTCAGTCATACAATAATCGGACACCCGTCCCTCCACCAGTGCACATTTTCAGCCACCAATGTTCCAGTATCTCCCCCCAATTTCAACCCTCACTCAGCCTCTATGGCAATTTCCTCAACACTCTCTCTCTATTTTTGGACATTATTATTGCAATATAGATACTGATAGGTTATCACATTTGGTCCTTTATCTATTTTCAGCACACATCTCCCATCATGAATGATCTCTCCAACCATCATTGACATAGTGATCCCTTCTCCATCCTAGCTGCCTTCTTCCCCAGCTCATGAGGCAGATTTCCAACTATGGAGCAATATTCCTGGGCCCTTATGTATACTGTCCTTGAGTGTCAGTCTAATATTATGTTATTTTATATTCCACAAACGAGTACACTCATTCTATTTCTGTCCCTCTCTCTGACTCATTTCACTAAGCATGATACTCTCCATGACCATCCATTTACAAGCAAATTTCATGATTTCATCTTTCCTAACATCTGCATAGTATTCCATTATGTAGATGTTGATATAGATGTTTCTTTAACCAGTTGTCTCTTCTGGGGCACTCGGGTTGTTTCCAGATTCTGGCTATTGTGAACAGTGCTACAATGAACATACAGGTGCAGATGTCATTTCTACTATGCTTTTTTGCACCTTCAGGAGATATTCCCAGAAGTTCACCAATTATATCTTAAAAGCACATAACAAATCCTTACCAGGCATCAATGGCTGCCTGAAAATAGTAGAATCACAGGGATGGTGATTATTAATAGGGACATGGGATTGCTGCTCAGGCCTACTGAAAACTGGAGCTCAATTCTTAGCTCCCCCCAAAACACCAGGATAATTTTTTAATAAAGAAATTTTTCTACATCAGTAGGGCATAAATGAAACAGAAATCCGAGAAAATCCTCAAGTATTTTAAACTCCTTAAGAATAACTTCATAGCATAGACGCTCTCAATGTCTACTGAAATAAGGGGCTCATTGGAAGAATCAGTAAACTCAAAGAAATATTGACATGAAAAATTACAGAAATCACCAAAGCATAAAAAAGGACTGAAGAATGCTGTATTAGTAATCAGCAGCAGAATAGGAAAAAAACCCAAAACCAAAAATCAAATCAACAATTTCAAAGGTAAGGAAGACTACGGAAGGTTGGGAAAAATACAGTTGGGAACTCAAAGGCATACTGTTAAGTAGATATTGGGTCAAAGATAAATAAGAGAAAAAACAAATCTCTTGAAATGAATGAGAATGAATATACAACCTATGGGAATTATGTGATGAAGCAAAAGCAGGATTAAGTGCGTTAGGTATTTCATAGCACTGCAGGCTTACATCAGGAGAAAGGTAAAAAACTCAAATCAATGAAATAATAAAATATTCAGATCAATGACAGCTTGAGAAACTTCAAATAGAGCAACTGGATCCAAAGTGGGTAGAATAGCCAGAGAGACAGTACAACAAGTACTATCTAGTACTTGACTGACTCAGGTTTTATCCCTGGCACTAAATACAATTCTCTAAGCCCAGACAGGAGTGATCACTGATAACAGTGAGGAGTAAGGCGCATCTTGGAATGGAAATACAGCCCCAACCACCTAAAATGTTGGTAGAAGAAAAGAAATTTAAAAATTAGAGCAGAAATAAATAATACAGAAATTTTAAAATAGGGTCAATAAGACCAGAAGATTTTTTCAAAAAAATAAAAAGGATTTGAAAAACCGTTAGCTATACACAATAGAAAAAATAAAATCCAAATAAGAATGATAAGAGATAGAAGGAGAAAAATTACAAGACACCCAGAAATATAAAAGATAAAAGGTTACCATGGACAATTCCAAGGCACTATTAAGAAGAAACTAGAAAATGAATAAATTCTTACAACATACAAACTCCCAGGATGGAAGTGTAAAATCTAAGCAGATGAACCAAAGTTTTTAAATTAATCTTTAATTAATTAGATTCTAGGTTTAGATGACTTACTAGCGAGTTCTACAAAATCTTCAAAGAATAATTACTACTTATATACCTCAATCTCTTCCAAACTATTGAAGAATATATTCATCTTAAGAGATTCTATGAAGCCAAAATTATCCTAAATCCAAAAGTATACATAGTACTTTAGTACTTTAAAAGATAATTATAGACTGATATTCCTTATGAGCTTTAACACAGAAAACTTCAACAAAATTTATCAAAATGACTCCAACAACATATCAAAGAATCATTCATAATTAGCAAGTATAATTAATTCCAAGTATTCTATAATGTCTCAACTAAAATAAATTAATATAATAAACCATATAAACAAAAGGAAGACTAAAATATATCATTGTATCACTGTCATCCCATTGTTCGTCAGTTTACTTGAATGGGCATCCGTCTCTATTACACTCAGCCCTGAGATTTTAGTAGCCTCTCCTTACTTGTCTTTCCCAATGACTGGAGGCTCTTTCAGGGTCAGGGGAATGAGACCTATCGTTACTGTTTTTGGCATATTGAATATGCCACGGGTAGCTTGCCAGGCTCTGCCCTGCGGGCGGAATACTCTCGGTAGCTTGCTGGGCTCTCCGAGAGGTATTTTTTACTTTTACTGTATTTTGGGATATGAATACACCATGCAGAGCTTGCAAGGCTCTCCCATGAGGGCAATAGACTCTTGGTAGCTTGTAAGGTTCTCCAAGAGGGAGAACAAGGAGCTTGGCCTTGAGGTCTCTGGATGTTGGCCATTGGTGGGATTACACGGTGCCAGGGACAGTTTGTGGGTGTGGCTACCAAGCTACTGGAAAATGGGGGATCTGGTTGGAGAAGGCCCAGTCCCAATCCGAGCAGGCTTGGAGATTTCAGCCCTGGGGCCCGCACACCTGGGATCCTCTGCTGGTCCCTTCATGTTTGAGGCTTGTCCGAATGTGTGGAGAGTGGCCTTAAGTATGGCTGTGGCTGGGTTCGGGAGGTCTAAAATATATGATCATATCAATTGATGTATAAATTGCCTTTGATAAAATTTAATATCTTTTCATGATTACAAACTCTACAATAATAACATTCTAGTAGAAGAATACAAGATTTAATGGTTTGTAATGTAGAAGCTAATTCTGTTAACAAAATCATTAATGCAGAAAGCTTAACTAGCAACATAAGCTTAGTAAACCCTCAGACAATGACTTATTGCCCCTGTGGTGATGTACAATAATTTTCACAAATTTTATTTTACTGAAGTCTTTTTGATAATTCCAATAGCCATTTAGTGACAGCAAGGAATATCAGAGAAATTATTTTGGGCCTGCTATGGGGTCAGACTTGAGGAGTGGTAGGGAAAAAAAGAACAATGGTGGAGGGAAGAGCACAATGGTGGTAAGGTTGCTGTTAGAGTATTGAATGCCTATAACAAATGCATCAAAAACAACTTTGTGAACCACGGTGCTTAAATAAAGTGGGGAAAAAATAGAAAACTGATATAATACAGGGAATGATGTGTTTTGCTTGCATGGAACTAACACAGGTTTGATCCCTGGCACCCAATATAGTCCCCTGATCTATGCCAGGAGTGATCCCTGAGTGAAAAGTAAATCATGAGCACAGCCAGGTGTGGAACCCCCACAATAAACTAAAATACCAAAACAATGAAATAGAAGAAAAAGAAGTTTAAAAGTCTACTCTATACTTAAAATATAAAGTAAAAAAAAAACTCTTAAATTCCTAGAAATAAACATTCATAAGGTAGAGCAGGAGAGAGAGCGTACAGTGCTCAGGGCACTTTCCTTGCATGACACTGACCTGGGTTTGGTTCCTGGCACCCTACCGGTTCCCTGAGTACTGTCAGTAATAATCCCTGAACTCAGAGCCCATAGTAAGCCCTGAGAACCATTAGGTTTGGCCCCAAAACAAAAGAAGTAAATAAATAAAATTAAAGGTGATGCACATTGAAAACTAGATTCATATTGAATGAAATAGGACACCAGAAAATAAAAATATATTTCATGTTCATGATTTAGAAAAATTATAGATGTCAAAATGACTGCATTTGCGAAAACTTTATAGAGATTCATTTCCTTAAAAAATTCAGTGACAATCTTCATGGACTTAGAACAAATTATATTCAAATTTATATAAAATTCTAAGCTTCCCTGAATAGCTAAGCAATTCTGAGAAGTAAATGGGGATTCTTGCATTTTCAATTTAAAGTATACTATAAAGCAATTCTAATGAATATTATGGTACTGGGATAAAAATAAATCTTCAGACAAATGCAGTAGAATATCTTACAAATAAATGTTCAGATTGATGGACAGTTAATCTACAATAAAGAACCTAGTTGACTGAATTGGAGGAAGGGTATCTGCTCAAAAATTGGTTGGGAAACTAGATAGCACAAAGGTAAAAATATGAAATTGGATTTGATCTCACACTATACAAAAATACAATTTAAAATATATTAAATTAATTTTAAATATAAAAGGAAAATATGTCAAATACTTTTAGATAGACCAAAATCCATCAAATACATTGATAAAAATATAGTTAGATATCATAGGTCCAGAAAAATATAGGTCAAAAACAAGGAATTCAGAGATTTTTTTTCACTGATTTTATTTTATTGGAAAACACTTCTATCAAATTTATTTGATAGAAGTGGTATGACATCAACCTCACACCACAGAGAATGGCACACATCCAAAAGAACAAAAGCAAACCGCTGTTGGCTTGGATGTGGGGAGAAAGGAACCTTCTTTCACTGCTGGTGGGAATGCCGACTGGTCCAGCCCCTTTGGAAAACAATATGGACACTACTCAAAAAATTAGAAATTGAGCTTCCATTTGATCCAGCAATACCACTTCTGGGAATATATCCTGGAGAAACAAAAAAGTATAGTCGAAATGACAACTGCACTTATATGTTCATCGTGGCACTGTTTACAATAGCCAGAATCTGGAAAAAAACCCGAGTGCCCGAGAACAGATGACTGGTTAAAGAAACTTTGGTATATCTATACAATGGAATACTATGCAGCTGTTAGAAAAGATGAAGTCATGAACTTTGCATATAAGTGGATCAACATGGAAAGTATCATGCTAAGTGAAATGAGCCAGAAAGAGAGGTACAGACACAGAAAGATTGCACTCATCTGTGGAATATAAAATGGCAGAGTAGGAGACTAATACCCAAGAATAGTAGTACATAATACCAGGAGGTTGGCTTCATGGCTTGAAAGCTAGCCTCACACACTGAGGGAAAGTCATCCAGATAGAGAAGGGAGCACCAAGTAAAATGTGATTGGAAATCCCGAGCGGGGAGGGAGATGCACGCTGAAAGTAGACTAGAGACTGAACATGATGGCCACTCAATACCCCTATTGCAAACCACAACACCCAAAAGGAGAGAGAGAACAAATTGGAGTGCTCTGCCACAGAGGCGGAGCGGGGTGGGGGGGAATGGAATAGCGGGGTGGGAGGGATACTGGGTTAAAAAAATTGAAAATTCAAAAAAATCATAATACTCTTTCCTGTTTGAATATATTGAAATAAAAAAGACTTTTTTACGAGAAACAAAAAAAAGAAGTGGGATGACATCAAATTTAAAAGTTTTATCATGGCAAATAAAACTTGTACTAAGATAAAAGACACTCTGCCAAATGGGAGAAGATACTTGCAAATAATACTAGATAAGTAATATGTAAAGAAATATAAAGCTCTCACAAAAATCAGCAACAAAGGAGCACAATAATCCCATAAAAATGGCAAGAAAAAATGATCACGTTCCCTCAAAGAGAACATATGGATATCCAATAGGCATATGAAAATGTATTCATTTTCACTCACTATCAGGTAAATGCAAATCAAAACAACAGTGGCATATCATCCATGCATCAGTTAGAATGGCATGTATCAAAAAGACTGAAAACAACCAATATTGGTGGAGATAATAGTGCAAAGAAACCCTTATTCACTATTGATGGCACTATTGTTGGTTCAGCCTCTATAAAAATCATTATGGAGACTTCTCAAAAAAGAAAAAGTAGAGGACTGGGAAGAAAGTACCAGGGTTGAAGTAGATGTCTTTCACACAGTAGATGCCTCTTCAATCCCTATCACTGTGTATGGTCCCCTAGTACAGTCAGGAATTGTTCCTGATCACAGAGATGGAGTAGGTCAGGAGCACTTTGATGTGTGTCCCACTCCTTCAAAAGTAAGAATAGACCTTTCACATGACCCATCAGTTCTACTTCTTGGCATCTACCCCCCAAACACATAAACTTCCATTTGAAAATATATATGCACACCCATGTTCATCACAGTGCTTAGTGAAATAGCCAATATTTTGAAATAACCCAAGCATCCAATGATATATTAATGTATAAAGCAATTGTGGTAATATACACAATGTAATACTATACAGCCATAAGGAAAATAAAATCATGCAGTTTGCTGCATCTTGGATTGAACTGGAGGGTTTTGTATTAAGTAAAGTAAGTCAGAGGGTGTGTGAAAAGTACCAGGTGATATGACCCATCTGTGGTATTAGAGAAACCAAAGAAGAGAATAGAAGGTATCAAATAATGTCAATCACCTGGCCCTGAAAACCTCTTATACCTCTGAGAATGCCAACTAAGTTTGTGATTGGGTGTAGGGGTATCAAGACGTGTACAGAAATGTAACATAAGTTCATTAATGGAGGGTCTTAAGCACTTTTCTGGGTGTGAAATAAGATTGCCAGGTGCATAAGAAGAGTCTAGAGGCCAGAGAGATATTACATTGCCTTGCACGTTGTTGACCCAGATTCGATCCCTAGATCTTCATATGGTCCTTGAAGCACTGACAGGAGTCTGTGGACAGAGTTAGGAGTAAGTCCTAAGCACATCTAAGCACATCTGAGAGTGACCCACAAACAAAAACGAATTCATACGTTTAATTTCACTACTGGAAAGTTGTGACCCAAAGTATAGTACTTAATTTTTCAATGAGGTTATTAAGGTGGGCATGGTAAGAGAGTAGGAGGAGGCCTGTAGACATTTTGAGTATTGATAATACTGGTGGTGGGTGTAAAGTGGAGCATTGCCTGCCTGAACCCCTATTAATTAATAATATTATCAATCATGGTGCCTAAATAAAAATTGGAGAAAAGTAATATACATAAACCCCGATATGAAACATTTAAAAACAAAGTAAGAAAATGATGTATACATGCATTTTTCTTTTATAATTACCCCAGGACCTTGTGTGAAATGAAAGTAACAGAGTGTATATGCCTGTTGTTTTATCTGTTTTTCGAAGAATTTGTTAATCACATCTACTTTGTTGAGGATTTTGATATAAAGTAATCACAGTATTTTTTATTTTACTTTTAAATATAGTGATATTACTATTTATTTAAAAAAGTAATTTGCAGGGCCAGGGAGATAGTACAGCAGTTAGATTGCTTGCCTTGCAAGTGGCTGACCAGGGTTCGATCCTTAACATCCTATATGGTCCCCTGAGAACCATCAGAAGTAGTTCCTGAGTGTAGAGCCAGGATTAGCCCTGAGCATCACTGCAATGGCCCAAAAACAAACAAACAAAAATGAAAAAATATTTTAATTTAGATGTAACTGGCATACAACATAATATTAGTTTCAGATGTACAACATAATTATTTGGCATATATTAATGTATATACCAGAAAATAATTAGCATAAGTATAAACCATCACCACAGAATTGTATTTTTCTTGCGTTGAGATCTTTTATGATCTACTGCCTTAGCAACTTTCAAATATACAATAAATTGCTAACCATAGTTGCAATGCTGTACTTTGTATCCCCAGCACATATTTTATAACAGGTAACTTTTAGACTGAAATTACCTATGTTGCCTATTCTTCATTCATTCCCTGTCTCTAGAAACCACCAATGTGTTCCCTATAAGCTGATATTTTTATCATGTTTTTAAATTTTATTTCCCCTTACACTTTATATAAACAGTGTATTACAAAGCTGTCCATGATGATTTATTACAGGCATTCAATATTCAAATACCAATACTACCACCATTACACCTTCCGTGCACCATTGTCTAAAAATTTCCCAACAACCCCTTAAGCCTGCCCCTATAGCAGAACCTTAGTGATTTATTTTATAATATTTGTTATCAATAGTTTACTAGCAGAATGATCAAAAAATGCTTGAAGAAAGTTAGTGAAGACTGTTGTATCTTACTGTAAAACATAAAGTTTGTATGTAAGAGATTACTAAGACATTGTTACAAGTAAAACCTATGTTCATAGTTTGTTAATTGAGATTGGTTGCTATCTACATTATATCCCATCCAATCTGATGTGCTACTCCTGTTTTATCACTGTTGTAGAGTTTTGGAGCTATGCACCCCAGGAAGTCCAACATTTTATTTATTTATTTATTTAATAAGTTACTTCACAATATTTCATTACAATTAATTTTCAAACACCAATCCCACCACCATTCCACCTTCCTACCACCAAATTCTAGATGTTTACATCCCAAGCCTCAATCCCTGTCCCAGAACACAAACGAAAGTATATATTTTGTGTTGTTTGTTATGAAGAGCTGCTGAACATGCTTACAAAAAAGTGTTCATATAGAAAACAGTGTGAAGATTGTTCTGTTTTGGCAGGAGCCATTAAGACATTCTATATGATATCACTAACATGTTGTTAAAATTTGAGTGATGTGAGCTTTGGTATATATACATATATATATATATCTAATAATGTATATAGGCATATATATATATATATTTCCTCTATGATTTGTTGCCTACTGTCTGAATCTCAGCAACTATGGTGTGGCAATTATGGAAAATGAGTAGGGAGTGTCTTATGATGTTCAGGAATATGTTCACTCATATGTGAAGCTCAGCCCGAATGTGTGGAAAGCAGCCTGGAGCATGGCAGCGGTTGGGTTGTGGAGGTCGGCTGCCAGGGCTGGGTCCCTTGGGGCGGGGAGGTCTCTCACACATCCCCTTCTGAGGCCCCCCGAGTGAAAAACGTCTGGTTCAGAGTCCAGTGGCATGGTTATGGGGGCAGTAAGTCCAAACTTTTTAACAGAGTGATACAGCTGGAGTTAAAATTTTAACTGGCTGGTGACTTTGGGGTATATGAGTGACTTCCACAGCTTCTGGAAGTATAGGGATATGTGAGAAAGTAGGCCAGCCTGACTCAGTGAAAGCCTGGAGATTTCAGTTACAAAACTCACATAACTGGGTGTCTCAGCAGAGTAATTTCTGGGTGAGGCTCATCTCACGCAGTGAAGTCTGGTTGGGAGCATGGCAGCGATTGTGGATTGTGAAAGCTTTCAGCTGCTAGGACTCTGTTTGGGGAGGCACTGGGTTGGCATGCCCCTCTCAGGGGTATCCCTGACAACTCAGCCTTGCACCTTGTCGGGAAGAATCTCTGCAATGTGTTGGTCTCTTTCGAGATTTATTTATGTCTCTGGATCATGGCCATTGACTTGCTGATATGTTTTTGTTCCACTTATGAATAGGGATAATATTTTTTGTTGTCTGGCTAACTTAATTTAGCATAGTGCCCACACAGTTCATTTCAGTTGTTACAAATTGCTGATTAACTCAACCTTTGTGGCTAAATAATGATCCAGAATGCGTATATTAATCTTTTAGATATCAGTTGATATTAGGTAGTTTCTATGTGTTGGCTATTGTAAACAGTGCTGCACTGATCATGTAGTCAAGATACCTCTTCTGGGTAGTGTTTTCATCTCTTTCGGTGAATGCTCAGAAGCTGAACTGCTGAATAATATTATAGTTCTATTTCCAGTTTATTTTGAGGAATCTCCCTAGTGATTGCTCCAATTTGCATCCTCAGAAACAGTGCTCAAGGATTCCATTTTCTCCACATCATCGCTAGCATTTATTTCTTGTGATTTTCATAACAGTCATTCTAACAGGTGATATCTTCACTTCTATGATATTGATAAATTATGTATTCTCCACTTACTAATCATTTTGGTTAGATATATATCAATTTCACTGCTATTTTTGAATCAGATTTTAATTTGATTTCCTCCTATTTTCCCCTTTTCTCTATTTCATTGATTTCTTCTCTTTGTTATGTTCTTTCTACTTACTTTTATTTCCTTTCTAGATTTTAACTTGAAATAACCTTTTATTAATTTTACTTAATTCTAATGTTTAATGCTATATATTTCACACAAACTCTTCTTTATTTGCCACTGCTTGGGAAATAGCTATATTTTCCAATTTGATGAGTTGTGTTTTTACTTGCAATTAGTTCAAAATATTTTCAAGGTGGCCAGAGTAGGGCACTTGCCTTCCAAATCGCATTTGATCTCCGGCATTCCATATTGTCCCCTAAGCTTTTCAGGGTGACTCCTGAGCACAGAGCGAGAGGAAGCCTTGAACATTGCCAATGAGGGCTAAAAAACAAAACAACATATTTTCTAGATTTCTCTTTTGATTTATTCTAAATCTATTGGTAATTTAGAATTGTTATTTCACTTCCAAATTTGGGAGAATTTTCCAGATATCTTTATTTTCCAGATATTTTTATGCAATTTATTTGTGATTTATTTTCAATGTGATAAGATAAAACATTAAATTTATGATAATAATTTTTATTTATTAGGACATTTGACTTTCAGCCCAGAAATAAAACTCTAGAGAAAATGTTATCCTTTCCCTTGGAAGGCACAGATATGCTCACCTGTATACCACCAACACCTTTTTTTAGTATTTGGTCCGCAACAGACTGTGCTTAGGATTTACTACTGGTTCTGTATTCAAGAATCACTCCTGACAGTGCTCTAAGGACCATATGGGGATCGAAACTGGGTTGACTGCATGCAAGGGAAATGACAACCCCGCTGTACTATTGCTCCAGCTTTACTTTCCTTTGAAAAGATAATATACTATAGTGTTGAGAGGCAAGTATTTCATAAATGACATTTAGCAAAATTTTGTAAAAATGCCCTCTATACCTTTTCTATATTTGCTATTTTTCTGTCTACTTGGAATTATCCTGATAAGATGTTGAAATCTCCAGATCTAATCATGAATTAATTTTCTTCCTTTATTTCTATTAGTTTTTGTTTAATGTATTTTGAGTTTCTGCTAAATGATACATAATAATATAAAATGGGTATGTTTTATTGACAAAACTTAAGAACTGCTGCCTCTTGATAACTAGACACACCTTTAACTTAAGTGACTCTGTGTCTAATGATGTTTTCTATTCTAAATGTTATTTCATCTAATTCTTTTTTTTCCTCATGCACTCAGGAATTACTCCTGGTGGTGCTCGGGGGACCATATGGGATGCTGGGAATCGAACCCAGGTCAGCCACATGCAAGGCAAATGCCCTGCCCGCTGTGCTATCGCTCCAGCCCCTTCTTCTGATTGTTATTTTAAGTACTCAACATTTAAAATTTTTATCCATTTACTTAGTGTTTGAACTTAGGTTCATTTTTAATCAAGTTTTATATTTGTATTGTGGTGCTTTGATTTACAATACTGTTAATGGTGGTTTCATGTTTACAGCATTCCACCACACCCATCACCTGAGTACACTTTTTTGATGAAATATATGTTTCCAATATTTTAGTGCAATTATTAGCTTGATTCCATTTAAAGTTTTTATGTTAATAATATATTTAGTTAGGTTTTGTGTTTTTATTGAACATAACAATCTACCTGAATTCAGGTGTTGAATTGGTGTCGGAATCTTGTATGCCTGAAACTCAGCTATAAATAGTTTTGTAAAGTATAGTGCCTCAATAAAAACTTAAAAAGCAAATTAGTGAGCTGAAAATATTTCCAGGACTTGAATGATAACACAGTAGGTATGATGTTTTCCTTGTATGAGGCCATTCCTGGGTGGATCCTGGATACCCCATATAGTCCCCTGAGCACTACCCAGAATGATCCCTGAGCTCAGATCCAGGAGTGAGCCCTGAACACTGCTTGGTGTGCTCAAAAACAAATAAAACACTTGCAGGAGTCAGAGAGACTTATAAGGTTTCAGATATGCCATTTCACAAGCAACTGAACACAATTTGATTCCCTGCATGACATGTGGGCCAAGAGCTCTTTTCAGAGTAAGCCCTGAGCAGAGACTGAAATAACCCTTGAGAACTTCAGGGTGTGGCCCTAAATCCCTCAAAATAAAAGAAAACAAAAATATTTTTAATGTGTTATTCATTTATTTATTTACTTACATTGTACTAACATTGCTTAACACTGCTTACAATTTTGGATTATAGTCTTAGATTTCAAAAATGCATGCATATCCACGATCACGGGTCTAATTATCATCCTTCATCATCAAATTGAACTCTTCTACCTGTTCTATTCACCAACACTATTCACCAACTTACCCTCTGGTAACCATGGATCTACTTTTGTAATCTAATGGATTTTCCTTTTAATTGGAGTATTTAGTATATTAATTTTTATTATATAGATTGAGTTAAATTTATTATTTGTTTTCAATTTGGCCCATACTACCTTTTCCCCTTTATTCCTCCTTTCCTTTATATTAATTTCTATTATTGCAGTTCATGTAATTTGTTGATCTATTAGTTTTGTTCGAGCGGGCACCAGTAATGTCTCTCATTGAGAGACTTATTTTACTGTTTTTGGTGGCATATCCAATACGCACGGGTAGCTTGCCAGGCTCTGCTGCGTGGGCTCAATACTCTCGGCAGCTTGCCGGGCTCTCCGAGAGGGGCGGAGGAATCGAACTCATGTCGGCCGCGTGAAAGGCAAATGCCCAACCGCTGTGCTATCACTCCAGCCCTATTAGGGCTTTACTTTACTAAACCTATTAGGTTTACTTTCTCATATTCCTATATGGTTTACAATATTTTTTGACTTAGCAGAGTCTAACCTCAAACAATATATTTCATCAAGTATAAAATACAAACTTTTTCAGGGCATGCTTAAATTTTCCCTTCCTAAATTTTTGTTATTTTTATCATAGGTATACAGTAGTCTTATCCTTTTTGATGTTTGATGAATCAAAGAATTGTTCTTTTTGTTTGTTTGATTTTGGGCCACACCTGACTCTATACTCAAGAATCATTCTTAGTGGTGGTCAGGGGAACATATGGGACGCCAGGGATCGAACTTGGGTCAACCTCATACAAGGCAGGTGCCCTACATGCTGTATTATAATTCGGTGCTAATTCAAAGAAGTGTTTTTAAAAAAAAACTCGAGTCTCCTGAGCAGTACTGAATGCCACCAGTGCCACTGTAATGGAGCTTTGGTGATTATGCAGTGTCAGAAATGGACCCCAGTGGATACAGGCCTCTGTATGTCAGGAATATGCTCTGACCCAGGACTTATATCCATGGCTTCCTAGCGTATTAGTTTAATTTTATAGTCATTTATTTTTTACTATCATTGAGATGACAGGATTTACAATCATGTTATTTATGTTTTTGTATTTAAAGTGCAATCAAAATGCAAAATATTTCCACCACTGTATCTAGTCATTTCTAGACAACCCCCTCACTTCCCGCCTGTCTACACTCCCAACCCACCTCAGTTCTGTCAAAGTCCAAGGGTTTGTTTTCACTGGACATTTGTCTATTCCCTTCATTTAATGTAACAAATATGAATGTGTGTTTGATATCATCCATCATTTGTACTGACTTATTTTACTTAGTATGACTCTTTTAGTCCCATCTAATTTGTCATGAAATGCAAGATACCAAGAAACCATCTAGTTTTACATCTGAGTAATCTATTGTACATATATACACATTTGTATATGTATAAATACACTCTATTATATATCACATATATGCAGTCTATTATGTAACACAATTTCCTTATCCACCTCTCTATTTGTAGAGCACTTGCATTTCATATCTTAGACATTGTAAATAGTGAACATGTCCATCTATCTTTTTGAATGAATGACTTGTGTCCTGATAAGGAGACCTTGGACTTTTTTCACTATCCAGCAATATGGGTCATCATCATCATCATCCCATTGATCATCGATTTTCTCAAGTGGTCTCAGTAATGTCTCCATTTGTCCTAGCCCTGTGATTTTAGAAGCCTCTCTTTCCTTGTCCCTCCCAAAGGTGCTGCATTGGAGGTTCTTTTAGGGTCAGGGGAATGAGACCCATTATTGTTACTGGTTCTGGCATATGAATACGCCACAAGTATATAGGAATATACCAGGCTCTCCCATGTGGGCAGGAAACTCTTGGTAGCTTGCCAGATTCTCCGAGAGGGAGAACTAGGCTATAAGATGTTGCACAGCCGCGCACTTCCAGGAGCTTGATTTTATAGTCTCTGGATGTTGGCCGTTGATGGGATTACACAGTGTCGGGGGGCAGGTTCTGGGTGTGATTGCCTAGCTACTGGAAAATGGGGGATCTGGGTGGAAGAGGCTCAGTCCCAATACGAGCAGGCTTGTAGATCTTAGCCCCGGGCCCCGCACACCTGGGTTCCTCTGCCGGTTCCTTCATGTGTGAGGCTCATCCAAATGTGTGGAGAGGAGCCTTGAGGATGGCTGTGTTCCAGAGGTCTTTGGCTTCCAGGGCTCTGCTCGAGGCGGGCAGGGATACTCAACCCACCCCCTCCGAGGGGCCCTGGTGAAGACAGCCAGGCTCGGGGGCAAGAGACTGAGCAATATGGGTATATCTCTCAATTTCATGTGTATACAGAATGTTTCAGTGTTACCCTTAACAAGTTTGAAAATTTACCAAGGGTGCACAGTCATGTTTATCTTTTGAAAGGTCTGTTCTAAGTTTGAATGGGTATGTTGATCTGTCTGGTGCATTTGATTTCTGGCAGTCTTGAATACTTTTTCACTTGTTTCAAGTATATGAACATTTCTGACTAGAGAACTGGGGTCTGTACTGATCCAAGGATAGTTTTGAACCAGATTCACTCAATTTAGGGCAACTTAGGCTTCAAATCACCAACGTTCCATGGTTCTGAGCACTGACTTTGAAGGTCTACATAGAGCAACAACTGGCAGCAATTGGCGGTTGTATGTAGTCTTTCCCTGACAAAACACATCTGCTCTGTGTTCTGTTCTAATGTCTAGGTGTGTGTATAAGTATCCTGTCTGGTCACTGAACTAGACAGTTTGAGCCTCCATCTCCACTCTTTTCTCAAGAATTGAATGTCTTTCAGCTTGTGTGGGTCCCCTGACAGCTGTTACTGCTTTAAGAAGTGTGGCCTTCTTTGTAATAGATTAACAGTGACTGGGAGGGGTTGGGTATTTTGCTTTGGCTAAGTGCCACACAGGCCCCAGCTTGCTCTGCTATTGGCTTGAGATGGGTGGGGATCACCTAAAGAATGGAGAGATCCTGCCATTCTGCCAGCAGTAAGAGACAATGTTCATGCTGTCTTAGATCCCAGGGTCCAATTCTTAGTCACTTGTTTCCATATTCAGTGAATGTGAAAATCTAACTGGGTATCTAGGTTTTCAGTGAATGTGAATGTGAGAACGAACTTAGCTGGGTCCTCAGCAGAAACCCTCCAGTTCTCCAGTACATTAGAAACTTGAAGCTGAAAACTGTTCCTGGGCAATTGTGGTCCAAACCACACTGCACTCTTCTACGTGCCTTCTCCTCCATTCTCCTGTTTCTCCACTTTTCTTATAATTCCACAAATAGGGCTCCTCTCCTTAGGGGAAAGGCTATAGTCATTGACATTTTCTTCTAAAAGCAGGCAGGTGCCACATTTATTTTTTATGAGGCTATAGTTTGACCATGAGATGGAAGAGTGCTCTATGAATTCTTGGCCCTGGCCTCCATCAATAGTACATATTTATAGATCAGAGAGATAGCACAGAGTTTAAGACACTTACTTGAACTCCCCAAACCTAGGTTCAATCCCCAGAAATGCATATGGTCCCCAGAGTATCATCAGGGACACAGACAGGAGTGAGCCATGAGCAACTTCGGGTTTAACCCCTGGCCCCCCAAAGAAGCAATATTTACAATATCTTAAGTGCCTAATTTTACCACAGTTTTTCAATTTTATTCATCACTTATTTATCATTTAGGGTTCTTTTCATTGTTTTAAATCCAAATTTACATATTATTTCTATCCTCCTGAAGGATTTCCATTAACATTTCCTGTGATGTTGCTCAGCTGAAGACTTAACTTTTTTTTTCATTCTAATTTATTTATTTTATTGAATCACCCTGTGGAAAGTTACAAAGCTTTCAGGCTTTTGTCTCGGGTATACAATGCTTGAACACCCATCCCTTCACCAGTGCACATATTCCACCACCAAAAACCCCAGTATACCTCCCACCCCCCCACCCCGTCTGCATGGCTGATAAGTTTCACTTCACTCTTTACCTTGATTACATTCCATATTTCAACACAAAACTCACTATTGTTGTTGGAATTCCCCCTCCCTCAAAAAACAGCCCTGCTGAAAAGGAAGCATTTGATAATTAGTTTTCCATTGCTGAGAATGAAGAGATATGAAGTCGCGTGGCTGCTATTGTGGCCGCGCAGTTTGGGATTTCTGTATTTTAGTATTTTAGTAACTAAGTCCTGGGAGATTTATGTTAGAAATTGCACCATTTCCCTTCCTGGGGCAGCATGGGGCTATTGCTTAGTTTACAGTCTAGAGACATTTTTGTGAGCAGCTGCTGGTACAAAAAGTGGTCTAGCTGGCCTCCAGATTGTGGTCGATCAGCAGCAGAGCGGCCACACAAAGGTGTGGCCACCTGGGTTACATCTCGGTGGAGAGCACGCCACCGGCCCCCATCTCGAGATTACACACGCATCCAGCTGTTGCAAGTTCATACCTCTTTTTTTTCCCTTCTCGAGCCTCCAAGTTCGTACCTCCTTAATGTTCCTTATAAATGGCAAGACTACAAATAGAGCTGGAGTGATAGCACAGTGGGTAGGGCGTTTGCCTTGCACATGGCCGACCCGGGTTCGATTCCCAGCATCCCATATGGTCCCCTGAGCACCGCCAGGGGTAATTCCTGAGTGTGGAGCCAGGAATAACCCCTGTGCATTGCCAGGTGTGACCCAAAAAAGCCAAAAAAAGAAGTCTTAGCTTTTTAGTGTCTGGAAACAACCTTTCTTTGCCTCCACTATTCAATGCTATTTTTGTGTCTATAGAATAGTACATTAATTTTCCACCTTTCATTGCTTCAAATATCTTCCACCTGTCTTCTGACTTTCGCTGTATTTGACAAAAATTTTTATCTTATGATTTTTCCTGCTTGGATAAATAAATGTGTGGATGTTCTTCTAAGTGTTTGTGGTATTCTCGTTACCGTTAATTTTCCAGAAATTTGATAATGAGAAGCATCTCTTTGTTCCTCTTCATTTTTCTAGTGATTTACTGAACTACTTGGGGCGTGTGGTTTTACAACTTTAACCAAATTTAGAAACAATTTGATAATCATTTCAACTACATTTTTGTGTTGCCAATTCTTTTGAATCTTAATTACAAATGTGATTAAAGTATGAGAAGACCTGATGTTTTCTATAGCTAACTCATAATCTCGGTTTTTGCATTTATTTAGTCTCATAGTGTTTTTTTTATAATTTTAGTCTATTCAGATATAATGTTTTATTCTTTGGTGTTATCTCATAATGTAATTCATATTTTTGTAAGTCATGTTCTTTACATAATCTAGGGTTTTATATTTTTAATATTTCTAGTCTGGCAATAAAGCTGTTTTATCTGCCATTTCATATATACTCATGTTTACTTAGTTATTTGATTCAGGTAGTGTTCGTTTATAAAACTGAATGTTTTAGAGATACAATGCTAAAATTACTATCCAATACAAAATGTTTCATTTCTTGATCTAATTTTATTGATTTTTCTCTTCATTAATAATGTCTTGTTTCATTATAATTTACTGACTTATATTGTAATATTATATACTTGAGTTTTAGAATTTTAGGGTTTCATTTATTATTTATAATGATGTCTGAGATGACATTTGTACTTGGAAAGAATTTAATATTTTACAATATTTACTTTAAACTATTAGAACTATCTGTGATCTGATACTATTGTCATCTGACTACTAAGGCAAAAAAAACTCTTCTGTAGTATCTATTTGAAGGCCCTTGTATTAGTAATTTTTTCCACTCTGGTTATTGGAAAATAAACTCCCTTCCCTGTGTGAGCTTTTGGAATTTCTAGTTTTCTTCCCTCAACATCAGTAGCTTCTTCAGATTGTTATGATCAACAATAGTCAAAGACTTGTGGAGAACTATCAGCGAGTCTCTATCTATTTGTGTATTTTCTTCTTTATGGCATTCTGACACAAATGCTTGATGACTTGGCAAGTGCTTGACTTAAATTCTGTCATCTTACTTAGGTGACTTCTCTGGAATCAATGTTTTGTGTTTCCAGTGTTCCATCATTACCAGAATTACTTATTTCTTACTCATCCTTTGAAAATAAGGATTTGGTTTAAAGAAACAGTTCAAAGTTTAAAAAACAGCAAATTAATTATAAAGAGAATTAAACTGAATGACTAAAATGAATGAAGTTATTTATTGTGCAGCTTATAAACTAACTTTTCTTCTTTATAGGTATAGGACACAATATCCGATTCTAGGCCTCCTCTACGATGACTATGAATATATACCACCAGGTAGTGACACACAGACTATCGTGATTGAGAAAACAGAAGATAAATGGAGTTGTGTAAGTTCACTTATATATTTGTAATCAATAGAAAATTATAGTAAAATGTAGCAAAATACCAAAAATGAACAAAAATCTCAGAGTTCTTTCTCATAAGACATGTTTCCCTAGCTGGAAAGACAGAAATGGATTAAGGTACTTGTCTTGCATGTGGTCTGTTTTGGTCACTCCCTCATGAGTGACTGAGAATTTCCAGGGATGATCCACAGAAGTGGGAGTATCCCTTAAGTATCTGCGTGTGGTGAAATATCTGCAACTATTTCCCAAATGATGTTTCTTTTATTGCTACATATAATAGGAATTAAGAAACACCATTAAAATGAATCATGTATGAGACAATACAATTGGTTGTCGAAACTATGATATACTAGGTAAGATTTTCACTCCAAAGAGGAAAGTGATTAACATTGGCAATACACTATTAATTTTATTTCCTTGCCTGTACTATGGACTATTGAGCTCATTTCAGGTTTTCCAGAAATTAGATTTGTTTCTCCTAATGCAGGTAGAAAAAGTGGAAGACATTTACAGTAATGAGGATGGAGACAAGGCATGATTTTCCAGAATCTGTCTTAAAATTTGATGTGATATTTATATATATACATATATATATAGTAAGTTACTAGGATTTTGAAATAGGGTGTATATATTTCTCAACTAATAAAGAACACTGTCACAATCTACCTTTTGTAATGCCCTCCAACATGAATATGAATATGTAATATGGGACCTTACCATTTTTCTAAGAAGTCCAATACATTGCTAAAAGGGAGGATTACTAAAACCATTTTCTTGTAAATGACTTAAAAGTAAATATATATGTATATATAGTTTTTAACTTATTCTATCTTTAACTTTTTAAGTAATACCCATTAAACATGGACTAGGTGCAGATTTATTTGTTTTCAAAACTGGAGACTGAATATTACTGGTATTATCTGGTGAGTGGAGGCCAAGCATGCAGATAAATATCCTAAAATGTGGAAGTACTCAAAAACAAAGAATTATCCATCCCAAAATGTTAATACTGTTGGGGTTAAGAAACGTGGGCTAGAGCAATAGCACAGCCGGTAGGGCGTTTGCCTTGCACGTGGCCAAGCCAGGTTCGATTCCCAGCATCCCATATGGTCCCCTGAGCACCGCCAGGGGTAATCCGGAGTATAGAGCCAGGAGTATCCCCTGTGCATCACCGGGTGTGACCCAAAAAGCAAAAAAAAAGAAGAAATTCCAAGAATATGCCATCAGTAGTTATGATATACCATCAAGTTATGAAAATGTATGATATCCCTCAACTGCAAGAGACAAAAGAATGCTGTGAATTTCAGCTCTTAAAGCACATGTAACTTCACTTTAACATTTGTAAAAAGTATTCTTTTGTTGTGCTAAATATCTTAAGAAAATCAGGAAAACTAATCTATGGTTATTAAAGCTACTAACTGGTTATCCTTGACGGGGGGACTAATGGAAAAGGGGCTTAAGCAGGATTTCTAGGGTATCAATATACAGCTGTTTCTTTTTCTTTTGTTTTTTGGGCCACACCCACCTCTGCTCAGGGTTTTCTCCTTGCTCTGTACTGAGGGATCTATTCTGACCATGCTGAAATGATATGTAGTGTTGGGGATCAAACCAAGGTTGGCTGCAAGGCAAGCACCTAACTCACTATACTACATCTCCGACCAAAGTGGTGTGTGTGTTTGGGGGTGGGTGGTGGCGGGGATTCACATATGTATTTAGTTTGGGAAAGTCAATTTATTTCTATCCTTATATGTACCCTGTTTATATGTGTTCTATACTTCTATAGAAATCTTAAGTATACGAGGACTGGAGCTCAAGTAGTGAAGTACATGCATACCATATAGCATAAACGATGCTCTATGTATGATCTCAGCACTGCATGTTCAACTCAACAGCACCAAGTGCAATTATGGTGGTCTTCAACCAACTCAGAGCCTGAGAACTCAGACCCACACCAACAGGATGCACCAAGCATTGTAGAGACTAACCTCTATAAAAAAGTTACATGTGCTGTGATAAGCAATAAATATACAAATGCCAATTATTCTGAAAAACGTTGAAGAGCTTAAATTTAAACTCACACTACACACACGCATGCACATGCACACACACATATATAATAGAGCTAAGCATCTTGTATTAAATAGCTAAATTTTTTTCTTTAAAAGAAGCAAAAATTTGGAGTAATTTTTTGAAATCACTGAAATTTATAGCTTTGAAGTCCTTCTCCATCTAAAATCAAGTATTCAACTCACAAAACAAAAATATTTTGAGCTATGACATACACTGTATTTCTAAGGTCATTACTTGGCAATTACTTACTGCTAACCATTAACTTATAAAGGTTCTTGATAACCCAATAGCCAGTGTTACAAAATTAACGTGGGATGAATCCGATGCTGAAATTTAAACTGAGATACAATTGCTGTTTGGTGGCATCAGTGTGAGGACCTGACAAATAAAAGGATCTCTAGTAGCCATAAATTTTCTCTCCATGAAAAATATGCATGAGGGGTTAGAGAGATAGTACAGCAGGAAAATCATTTTCCTTGAGTGCAGCCAGCCTAGGTTCAATCCCCAGCACACATGATAAGCACCACATCAGTACCACCAAGGCGTGATTCCAGAGCATAGCTAAGTACGGCCCCGAAGCAAAAACAATTGCAGCAATAAACATCAAACTTTATTTCTTAAGAGTCTATAGAGATTATCAAGTTCAAAGTATTAATTCAAAGATTAATATATATGCAATATCTGCTTTAATAGAGAACTTTGGACATGTTTAACATCTCAGTATTACATCAAAGAAGTGTACTCAATCTTCCCTCCTTACAGTCATTATTTAAAAACATAATAAAATTAAAACCTATGATTTACTGAATAAACATAGTACCACAGAAATTGCAGTACATTAGTATAGATATTTAAATAATTTTACATAATTGTGTGTACAATGGCATTTTGAATTGTGAACAAGTTGTAAACTATATTTTCTTTTCTAGCCATGAATGAATCTCCAAACCAAAGAAGTTTTTGAGTGTGTCTGCATTAGTACTTTATTATTTTTCTACCAACAAATGCCCATCAAGAGTCTTAACCAGCGATTATCCAGTGAACCTAATGGAATGAATTAGTTGTGTCGAAGAGTTTCTCCAGCTATCTGTGACACCTAATTACGTACTATCACAATGATGCATTCAATTTAGTAATATACAACTGTTTAAAACTTCAACTTACAAAACTATACAACATACAGTGCTGTTTTTCAATAGGGTACTTCTTTTGTACTTAATTTGTCATGATAGAGATTTTATAAGCTATTCCAGGAGATTCCCACTAATATATATGCAATACAGTTACAAAAATAAGTACTGTTTCCTTACTAAGAGGCTAGCCTATTTTAAAATTGAATTTCAAACTGAATTTTAAATTGAATTTGAAACTTAATTTTAAAACTGCAGCTTAAACTGAATTTTAAAACTGAAGTTTAAACTGAATTTTTAAAAATCAGTTTACCAAGTTCCATGGTATATGCAGCATATGTTTGACTGTCTCACTTTAAACTTTGTGACATGCTTTATTATATGCAACTCTTGGAGAAATAATTAAATTTCAGGTGATGGTTAATTTATCAGGGAAGTGGGATAATAGCTTTAGAAAAACTGAATCCATTAAATACCATATATTATGCTATTATGATTCTAAGAACCTATCAGTGGCTCAGAAAATCTGTCCTTTCAATGTATATCTCTTAGCCCTCCCACATCATTATACACATATAACTCTATATTATACTAGTAGGAGGAAGAAAGGTGGACTTCTTTAAAATAGTGGTATAGAAAATACATTGCAATATTATATAAAGACCTAGTGAATGAAAATAGCAACAACAAATATTGCTCTATACTACTTAGAAAAAAGAAAAAAGATATTTAGAATATTTAATATGCTTAGAAGTTGATTAAATTCAAATGACCTTACAAAGTAAATGCAGGAATTGTTAATACATTGGAACAAAGTGAAAGTTCTTAAATTCCTCTGGTTAAAGTTAAGAATGATAAAAGTGGGGGATGGATAGGGCACTTGTTTGTGGCTGACCTGGGTTCGATTACCAGCATCCCATTGGGTCCTCGGGCCCAGGAGCACACCTGCGTGGCCCAAAAACCAAAAATGATCAAAATTAAATAATTTGCATATGAGAAAATAGATTATGGGAATAAATATATTTGACCTATATATTATTAAGTTGTCCATGGAAATATATAATCTGTAATATTCAAATTTTCTTCTGGTAATTGTTATACTAAGAAAACATTAAGATAGGAAAAGATGAGGCATTATGTGAAAGTAAACCATAAAAAGAAATGTTTAATAATCTTAAGGGATTATTAAAATAAATATTGGTATAAAGGTTAAACCCATATTTATATAATTTTGACAAACCTTGAAAAAATGTTACTCTATTAGTTAATATACCAACGTTATCAAAATTGTGTGATGCAAAATTTAATATTCTCCCTGAATTATGTGGTCTTCACCTTTCTCCCCTTTGTAATGTGAACAGAGTATATTAAATTTTGCTGAGTTACATGTAACTGTAACTGTTCTATATGTTACCAAAATGTTATCCACTTGCTACATGTGATAAATGAAAAAGTTTGTAGACTGATAGTATCTGCTATTCTGAAAATTTAAATGAATATGATTTTCCCAAAATATTCTTGAACAAAATTTAGTGTAAAAATTTAGAGCAGTTAAGAAATCAGCATCAGTGATTTACTTAACCCATGATGAGTGTCTGTGGATTATAAAAAGTTTCTTATTATACTTTATGGATTTAAATATGTTCTTTTGCAATTTGAAATTATAGTCAATATAAACATGTGATTTTTTTTCTCACAAGATTCAAATGTATCTATGAAAACTGTAAAGATGTCTTTTGAGTAATGCCTGTTAATCTAATTTCTATTTGCAATGTTTTCACTTCAGATTTATCAAATAAAATGGAGATTGTGCAATGGAATGCAAAGTAATTTGATTAACAAAATATGGACTATACTTACGTTTTTTTTTGAAGTCCTGGACAAAACAGACAAGATAGATTTTTACCACAGCTGTACATATTTTTTCCAGAAAATTGCTATCATGTAAATGTCTGCTGTTCTAATGAGTATTGATTTAAGTTAAAAAAATGAAAGCAAATGTCTCCTTTTTGTGGACTACTAGAGACATTTCAACACAGACCTCCTGTTGATACAATTTTCTTTTGCTTTTTGGGTCACACCCAACAATGCTCAGGAGTTACTCCTGGCAGTGCTCAGGAGACCATATGGGATGCTGGGAATCGAGCCCGGGTAGGCCGCGTGAAAGGCAAACACCCTACCTGCTGTGCTATCACTCCAGCCCCCAATACAAAGTTTTGTTTTCAATGAAGATTGCTTACAAAACCTAGTCTAGTACCATAACACACTTGTTTGAAATGTTATTACATAATATGATCTTCCCATTCTTCTAACAGAACTTTAAATGTAGTACATTTGCTTCATTTATTGATCATCGTTTTGCAATATTAACACTATAAAATTTCTTGAATACAGATTTGTCTCTCTGTGTGTAAAGGACACATTGTGTCCATTACCAAAGTTCCAGTGCTATCCCATGCCCAAAGGAAACTTCTAACCCTTCCTCTCAGAAATACCTCCCATTCCTTCTGGTAGCCACCATAATTTTCACGAAGGCTAGGAGATTTTGTTTTTACTTATACCAGTTTGTTGCATTTATATTCAATATGTGAAACTATCTGATAACTATCTTTCACTTTATTTCATTTAACATAATCAACTTCACGTGCTATCCATTTTGTCTCAAAAGACTTGATTTCTAAACAAGAATTACAAAATAATCTAAAAAAACATCTAATCTTGCAACATAGATCACCTTAACAAAAGATTATCACTTCTTTTCTAGTATTAGAATCTACAAATATATCATTATTTTGAAAATTATGTGAAAACTTTCCTAACAAATCAGCTAATACCCTACTACATAACATTGCTAAATTAATTTGATTTCCATAGTACATTACATACAATAAAAACTGTGAATTATCTCATGTTTATACTAGGATGAAAAGTAAATATAATTCTAGGTAAATACATCTTTCTTAAAATCTTTAAAAAATTTAGAGTAACAAAAAAAGGCAAGCTTTTTTAGATTACAAAGGAACACTACAATTTTTATGATGGCCAGGTAGTCTTTCTAATCTAGTATCAGTCTTTAGACAATGAAATATTGTTAAGCCCAGGCAGAATCCTTATGTTTAGTTTCCCATCCATTAATAACAAAAGTTTTTATTAAAGTTTACGTTTAAGGGATCATTTATGTTAAAGGATGGCCAGTGTTATATAATGCCTTGATTCCACTGATAGATTGCTAACACAACCAGTGATCAACATTCCTAGGTCTTCTGTACCAAAATATAATAAACCAGGCAAATTTCTTAAAATGAAATAGAGGATTTTGATGCAGTTTCCTAAACTAGTCTGTAGTGATTTATGAGCAGCGCTGAATGTTGGATGGCAAGTTTTTGGACTCTGAATGGATATGATTAGAAATGATCTTATGGGTTAGATGTAATATTTTCAATCTTGCCAACTATTTTCCTGAATGTAGGAATATTAAGAACCATGCTTCATTTTCCTTCATTTTTTAATTTCTGGGATAAAAAGTGTCTGGGAGTTGCTTCAAAGGAAACCAGAAGGGGCAGCAAACTTCAAAATAAATCAAAGGTAGGTGAATAAAGGTCGTGATAAAATATGTCAATAAAACAAGATTGGCTATGAAGTGCAACTGCTGATGCTACTGATATTTATTGATTGTGAATGTAGTTAATTTTTTTCATATATTCTCAGACGTATCTGTAAGGTGACTCAGGGTTCAAAGTGCAGTTCCATCTATGTGAAACGCGTGATGAATTTGAAAACCCTGCTTGAGCACTAATTCCCAAATACTTTCTTCTCTATCATGGTTTAGGTTACTAAAAGTGGTGGTCAGATAAATCCATTTTCATAAAGTAGCTCTGAACTGTCCTGAAAAATATGCCTTTTTGGAGCTGGAACGATAGCACAGGGGGAAGGGTATTTGCCTTGCAGACGGCCGACATGGGTTCGATTCCCAGCATCCCACATGGTCCCCTGAGCACCACCAGGGGTAATTCCTGAGTGCATGAGCCAGGAGTAACCTCTGTGCATCGCCGGGTGTGACCCCCCAAATATATATATATATATATATATATATATATATATATATACATATACATATATATACACACATATATATACATATATATATGCCTTTTCCAGTAATTCTCTAATAATTTCCTCTGTGCTGGGGACATGGCTCAAAGGGACCAGGAATTGATCCCTGGTAATGCACCAAACTCCTCAGCAACACCAAATATGGTCAAAACCACTCCACCCCACAATTATTCCTTTCTTTTGAAGGCACCTGAGTCCGTTTTTGGTTATTTTTTACATATAAACCATTCATACTATCTACTTTATGGCAAAATCCATTTTTAAGGCACTCTTTCATTTTAAAGATGGCTGTGTTTTTTTTGAGTAGCATCTCTGAAGCAATGTTAAAGGACCCCTGGGGCCACCCTTGGCTATTCTCAGCCTGGATGCATGGGTCTCATGTTTTTGCAGGGATCAAACTCTGTCACGTGTTTCAACCCTATGACCTAAATCTCCAGCTTCCTTACTGTTCTTTCTTAGCTCAGATTTTCTAGACTCAATGTGTAAGAAAAAAATCGTCTAATTTGTACAGTTTCACTATGTCCATGTATAACTGCAATAACTTTTTTATATGGTTCTTTGCATTCCTTGGCTCAGCATAATAGCCTCAGAAATATACTGTCAACATGTTAAAAGTCTCATCACATTCTTTTTTCCCCAAAACCCTCCAGATGTCTCCCCTTTCAAATTCCCATATATCTTAATTGTATCAGTCCCCCAACTCATCATTGTTGCGTAACATTGGTTTATCCTTGCTCCTCCCTCAGGGAGCTTAGATTATGAAGTTACTCTCACAACAGTGCCCCTGAGGCATACCCAGTTTCATAGGGAATTATAATCCTATATTGTCTCTCTTTATCTACTTTTGGGCAATATTATTTGCAACAGACACTGAGAAGCCATCATGTTTGGTCCTTACCCACTTTCAGCACAGATCTCCCATTCAGAGCGATCCCTTCCTACCAATCATTGTCATAATGGTTGCTTCTTTATTCCAACTGCCCTCTCCTGCAGCCCTTGAGACAGGTTTCCAAAAGTGGACCAATCCTCTTGGCCCTTGTTTCTACTGTCCTTGGGTGTAAAACAAAAATACTAATGCCAGGGGCTGGAGCAAGTAGGGCTTTTGCCTTACATGGGGCCGACCTGGGTTCAATTTCCAGCACCCCATATGGTCCCCCAAGCACCGCCAGGAGTAATTTCGAGTGTATGAGCCAGGAGTAATGCCTGTGCAATGCCGGGTGTGACCAAAAAAACAAAACAAAAAACTCTACATCACTAATCAGGGGGATGTAAATCAAAACAATGACATATCACCATACACCACAGAGACCAGCACACAGCAGTACTTGAGTGAATGCAAGGAGAAAAGGACTCGCATTCACTGTTGCTTGGAATGCAGAATGGTCTGGCCATTTTGGAAAACAATATAGGCATTCCTCAAAATACTAGAAATTGAGCTTTTATATGATCCAGCAATATCACTTTTGGGAATATACCCCCGGGGTGCAGAAACACAGCAGAAATGACATCTGCAATTGTATGTTTATTGTAGCTCTGTTCACAATAGCCAGAATCTGGAAACAACCCAAGTACCCGAGAACAGACGACTGGTTAAAGAAACTATGGTACCTTTACAAAATGAAATACCACACAGCTGTTAGAAAAAATAATGAAGTCATGAAATTGGGTTATGAATGATGGACATGGAAAGTATCATGCTGAGTGAAATAAGTCAAAGTAGAGGAACAGACGTAGAATCACTGCACTTATTTGTGGAATATGTAGCATTTTCTGATCGATTTGCAAGTAATATTTTTGTGGAGAATCATTCCAGAGTCATTATAATTGTTTAAATTCCCAGTCCATACTGTTAATGCACAAAATTCAACAAGACATTAAAAAGGACCACACTGCCTAAAAGAAATTTTAACAGAAATGAACATAACAGCACGATTTAAAATAAATTCATAAGCCCTTGAAATGCAATAAATGCTTTTTATTGTATGCTCAATTTCAATGAATAACATTTAGAACTAATAGTCCCATGTAACAGTGACAATCTTATTTTACAGCGTGTACATCATTTACAGCCACATAACACACAATTTTATATTTTCCAAATTTAATATTCTGATGTTAAGAAAGATAAAAAACTTTTTATCCAAGAAATTATTTTTACCTGGTGCAAAAAAGAAAGACAAACATTATTTGAAACACAAAGCCACAATATAGTGCATTTTAACCTTTTAATTAAAAAGTTAAAATTACCTTTTAATTATGTTTAACAGCTGAGTGTAAATATGAAGCAACTAAAACTTAAAAGTACACATCATATGCGTTAAATTTATAAACAGTGTTTTAATTAAATTTCCTTAAATCAGCTTTATATAGTAAGTGCCATTTTGATTTGCAGCATGCTAACACAAAGCGTTGTTAAAGGGATGCATATTTTAAATTTATACACTATAAAATGAATATTCACCTCCAAAGTCTAGTGGCAGTATATTATTCTGCTAAGTATTGCATCAATACTGCCTCATATTGATAATTTGTATTAATGATATGGTATAAGATTTTAAAAATCAAAACTCTCAATAATGGCATAAAATTGCACCTTTAAACATTAGAGCAAGTAATACTAGAACAATCATACTGCTAAGACTGTCCTAAAACACCCTCTAAACATTGCAATATTTAAGGAAATTGTGTTCTTTCATGTTACAATTTAGTTGTTTAAGAAATACAGTGCTTTGTTTGCAACACTACAGCTGCATCCATTTTATAAAGTCAAATGACTCAAATATGCCTTTGTCATGTATGCCAAACTGAAAACTATCAAATTGTACATCAGAAGAAGGAACTTTATCCTTAAGACTTGACCGTGGATTTTAGCACAGAATTCTAGATTTTAACACCCTATACTGTGATAAAATTTTAGCAGCTCTGAAAATTCTTTTAAAAATAACATTGAATTAATCTAACCTCTTTCCTTGTGAAATTTAATACTAAAAACTTTTGCCATTTCTGGAATTTAACTTCCAGACTTCATATAAAATATTCAATGACTAAGTGACTCATGAATGACTGTATTTTATTTCAACACCCCATTTCTAAAATTGCATAAACGTGAGGCTTATTTGCCATGGCAGAGCACTCCTAAACACAATTACATATAATCTTTCCGGAAATGTTTCTCTCTGGTATGATCAGCCAATTAGTTATTTTTGCTTTTCCTCTCTGTAGTTTAATTATGCATAATACTATTAAATAGAGGTTTAAGATGTTTTTGCACAATCATTTAATGGTGTTTCTTTAATTATTGAAGTACTTTTCAAAAGGCTATGAGATCCTCTACCAATTCAAATATCTTAAGATCTTTAATAAAAGACTGAAAAGTTATGACTTAAGATAGAGCTTTTTAACCAGATGAGTTTGTGCAATTTTCAAGTAGCATATCTTATCTTCTAAATAGCCTCTTTCTTGATATTGATCTTATTACAAAAGAGCCTCCTTGTGGTGCCTCATAATATGCTGATTTTTTTCTGATGGTCTTCGAAATCCCTTCTTGCAGAATTCACACCTGTGTGGATAGTCCTTTGTATGTATAGATATCACGTGTCGTTTAAAGCCAGACGCATCTGTAGTGCTGTATTCACAATACTCACATTGGTAAATCTTTCTTCCAGTATGGGTCTTCATATGTTTTTTGAGTTCATTTTGTTGTCTGAACCCTCTCTTGCACCTTTTACACTTCAATGACTGATCCTTAGTATGAACTGAAAGGATATGGCCACTAAGAATAAATGGATCTGATGTTTTAAAGTCACAGTGCCTACACTGATGAATCTTCCTGCCTTTATGGATATCACTATGCTTTCTGAGCTCAGAAGGACGATGAAAACCTTTATCACAGACCTCACACTTGTGAGGAAAATCCTTAGTATGTACAGATATGATGTGCCGCTTAAGGTCACTTGAATTGGTGCTCTTATGGTCACAATGAGGACACTGGTGTGTCTTATGTCCTTGGAACAAATCCAAATGACGCTGAAGTTCCCTTTCATCACCAAATGCTTGGGGACAATGTTCACATTTATATGGCAAATTGTTACCATGCTTAGACCTAATATGAGTTTTCAGATTTGACTGATCTGCACATCTGAAGACACAGTACTGACACTGATATGGCTTTTCACCAGTATGGGTTCTCATATGCTTCTTGAGTTCTGAAGGATGTCGAAAGCCCTTGCCACACTCAACACAAACTTGAGAAAAATTCTTGCTGTGAACAGCCAGCAAATGTCTGTTTAACAGTCCTTGCTCTGCAGTTTCATAGTCACAGTATTTGCATTTGTGCATCTTCGGCTCCTTGTCCCTCAATATAAGTTTATTTGAGCTCAGTGGACTAGCCTCTCTGTATCTTCGTGTGTATTCAGAAAACTCATGAGTTTTGTCAACTTTGTTAATAAGCTTATGGCTTTCTAAATGGTTATGAAAACTCACTTTCTTGTTAGTTGTAAAGTCACAATCTGTACACTGGTATTTTTTTCTCATCAAATGATCAGGATGATTTTTCATGTGCCTTTTCAAGAATCCTCTGGATTTAAACTTTTTTGTACAAATATGGCAAGGGTACACTGTCAGGGGCTGTCCATCCGGACCTATTATAACAGCTAGATTAAAAGAAAGCAAATTTGTGACACTTGAACAGACTAATTTAAAGGGTTTTACAACAAAAATAACACAATAAGCTAATATTCACTGCGTGAGAAATAAATTAAATTATTTTAAGGTGAAATGCACATTAAAAGCAAAGTATTATTAAGTAACTCACTGAAAGAGTCACTAAAAGAAATTTAGCAGAACTTTACATATAGACTACTCACCAGACAAAATGAATTTTGCTAACTAGAAAAAAAGCATCCTTTATTGGTAAATCAGCCTGAAACTTCTCTTTTCAGACATCATTTGTAACTGGAAAGATAACTCAATAGGCTTAATACAAGCTTTGCAAGCAGGAGGCCTATGTTTGGGCCCAGCCCTGCATGATATCATGAACACCACTAGAAGTATCCCCTGGTCACAGATCTTGGGAGTATCCTGCTCATGAGTACCACCAGGTGTATCCCCCAAACCAGTAAATAAATAAAACAATCTGAATAAAGAGCAGACAAGTACAGTTTTATTAAGCCATACTCTTAAAATTTATACAAAACAGTTATGTGTGAGTTGGACTACATTATAATCAAAATATTTTCCCATAAGTTACAAAATATAGATCTATATTTTAAATCACTATAATACTCATAAAGCTAAGTATCTGTATTTTAGTTACCTGTTTGCCATTGCCTGGTTTCTCCTCTTCTCCTCTTCTTAGATTTTTGTTTAAGCACTTTATTTGTATTAATGCCATCACAAATTTGAAGGTACTGTGCTGCTGTACTACTTCTGTTTTCTAATGCTAAATCCAAAGTATTTCCTGGAAAAATATATACACACCATAAAGCTACATATATGTATGCCATTTTGGTTTTGCATAGATGAATTATTACAGATGATATAACACCAAGTTTCCATTATAGTACTAAATTTCACAAAGTACACACTTTCTTTTTACTCTCTCTTATTCTTTTTTACAAATATGTTAGAATATCTCAATGTATTCATCCTAAAAGAATAGCCTAATAATAAAGTGAAGTAACATAAGAATCTGAATTTTATAACCCCAAATAAAATTCTGACATGTGATCAATCCCTCACCAACAAAGACTAATAAAATTAATAAGAGTGGGGATGGAGCGATAGCACAGTGGGTAGGGCATTTGCCTTGCACACGGCCGACCCAGGTTCCATTCCCAGCATCCCACATGGTCCCCTGAGCACCACCAGGGGCAATTCCTGAGTGCAGAGCCAGGAGTGACCCCTGTGCATTGCCAGGTGTGACCCAAAAAGCAAAATAATAATAATAAATAAAATTAATAAGAGTGAGGCTGGAGAGATAGAACAGCGGGTACATGTGATTTGCATACTGCTGACCTTGTCTGATCCCTGGCATCCTACATGGTCCCCTGTGTTTCACCAGGAATAATTCCTGAGTGTAGAGCCAGGAATAACCCCTGAGCATTGCTGAGTATGGCTCCAAAACCAAAAAAATTAATGAGATCTAGCAAAAAATTGCCTACATGCTAACAAACAATATAGGCATGGTGACTATGTGTGATGTGTAACAAAATATATCATTTGCATATATGCTTTTAAAAAGTTTATTTAGTATGAAAAGTGAGTATTAAGATTTATTATAAGAGTTAAGGGCTGGAGCTCTAGCACAGGAGGTAGAGCATTTTTCTTGCACGCGGCCCACCAGGGTTTGATTCTCAGTATCCCATATGGTCCCCCGAGCACCGCCAGGAGTAATTGAGTGCATGAACCAGGAGTAACCCCTGTGCGTCGCCGGGTGTGACCCAAAAAGCAAAAATAAAAAAAAAAAGACTTAAGATGAGGTTCAGGCATTTTACCAAAATTTCAAGGAGACTAGTGTATACAGAATATAAAATTTCACTTCTCATATTTCTGTTAGGCAATTTAGTAACAAAATTAGACCTAGAAAAATTTTTAGTGTAAATGCTGTGATATGTACCTGTCATCAACTTCTTTAAACCAAGATTTTAAAAAATTGCTGGATGACACATACTAGTGCTTAAATTCTATGGGCCTAGGGATCACCCTTGGCAATGATTGAGGGAACATATGCAGGGCCGGGGATTAAATTGGGGTCACCTGCATATCCGGCAAGCATTTTATACTATAGCTGTACTATCTCTCTGGCTTCTAAAATCTACATTTAAATTTATGGTCAAATACCTACTCAGGAAAAGATCATTTCTTATGAGAAAAAAATCTCCTTACTTGCAAAAATAATAAAGAATTATCAACCATAGAATGACATTACATAAAATCAAAATGAAAAATTTAAGCTGATACATGAATTTTATGTGTTATGTAGTATCCTGACTGCACAGTAATTAATAAAATAGTACCATGTAAGGAATACTTACGTAAATATCTACTTCTTCTAAAATTAATTTCTAATTTACAAATTCTCACACAGCAACATTTTATGACTAATGTGCTAAATTATCTAATATTTGTACCTTGAGGAAAAAAAACTAAAAATACATTTGTAGAGTACACATTGTATATAAATTGGCTCCCCAAAGTATCACATTCCTATGTAGGTAAAAAGGTAAGGCATGATTAGGCATGTAAAATTTTATATGCAAAAACAAATTAGTACCAAGCACTATAAAAACTGGCTATTAAATATATGTCTCATATATAAATCTCTCTTACCTGATGTTTGGCAATCTTCATATCTTCGTGAAGCTCTTCTTTCATCCCCTAAAAAAGGAAGGCCTAATTGAAACTGATATACTGAGTATAAGGATTACATGTGGATCATATCTGCAAAATCTTACTTTGATCACCGTTCCTTGGATTAATTTTTTTTGTTGTTGAATTCTTCTACTCCAATAGTTTAGATACTAATTTCACAGACTGAAAATAAGGGCTATTGTCAGCATCCTTGAGACTGTAAATATCTAAAAAGTATTATTTTTAAATAAAAACTTGGTAGATATTTCTGCAGATTACCCTCAAAATCGAAGATTCTCAATAAATGACTGTTAAATAAATGAACCATATGAAACACCAAGTTAAAACATTTGAATAACAAAATTTTTCAAAGTGCAGAGTACAACTGGCCCATCTTGTAAAATAGAAATGAGATTAAATCAGAAAAATGGAAAAATAGCTAATTTTACCTTCCTCGTTTTCTAGAAGAGCACACCTGAATGTATGTTCCTTTCCAAAACCCCAAAATCTTTTTTTGTGTTGTTAATACATGAAATAAGTTTTCCCAAATGGGGAAGAATCTATTTTCAACGGATAGTCCTAATTTAGAAAAATAAAATGCTTTATGGCACTCACTTATACAGATAGGACTTAAATAAATTCTATTGAAAATTAATGCATTAAGCAAGGTTCATTTTATATAATACAAGATATGTGGGAGAAAAATCATGTAAATAACTAAAGATGATTCAGTCCACAGTAAAACATTTTATAATATTAGCCAACTCATAGGGGGCATTAGTACAGCATATTTAATGAACTAAAGGCTGATCAAATAGATGTTATGTACTTAGCAGGTGAAAAAATTCCAGTGTCCTACCATATGCCGCAGCCCAGACAACAGGGACAATTGTTTTATTAACATCAGAGTGTTCAAGCTGAGTCTCAGGGAGAGAAGTTCCTTCCTCTTCCCCTACAATGACTTCCATGTAAACTTCATCTGCTATTTCAGCGCAACCTAAATTTTAGAAATAATTGCTTGTTTACAACCCCAAATATTTAGTAAGTGGGTAAAAATTCCAAACAATTTAAATCTTTCAACTTTCAAGGTTTTAAACTGGTAAATGTTTAAAAATGCATTAGGCACTTTTGGAGACTGTGTCACTGGGAGACAATCTTTTACCAAAATTCTAATTCTTCCCTTCACACTGGTTTATGAAAATGGCTTTTTAATTATATAAAACATGTGTGCCTCAAATATATTGACTGATTTATAATCCAATGGGCATTACAAATTTATGAAAAAGGTTGTATTCCATGATTCTGCCAAATATTTCTCAGAACTCAGAAAACACTTCCCATGTAATTAATACTAGAAAGTGGTAAATGCTATGCCAAAGACTAAGTTTAATTCCATACTGTGCATGCAATAAAAAGTAAAATAGTAACTGAAAAAGACTTATCTGAATATAAAAGTAATAGAAATATGAAAATATAAATAATCAAAATAATACATATACATACAGGCACACCTTGAAAATATTATGGGTTTGGGTTCAGACCACAGCAATAAATTAACACAATTTATTTGTGACTAATATTGCAATGAAGTGAGTCATTGCATATTTTCTTGGTTTCTCAGTGAGTGCATGTAGTTTTTTTATTTGTTTTATGACAGCAGTTCCCAAATTTATTTGGACAATGGCTTCCTTTCAGAAAAAAAAAAGCTCCTCAGTACCCCCATATCATTCCAATGGCTCCCAAGTATCACCCAGTTTGGGAAATACTGTTACTGTATACACTATAATCACTGTCACTGTCATCGCTATTATCCATTGCTCATTGATTTGCTCGAGCTGGCACCAGTAACGTCTCCATTGTGAGACTTGCTGTTACTGTTTTTGGCATATCGAGTAGCTTGCCAGGCTCTGCTGTGTGGATATTCGTGGTAGCTTGCCGGGCTCTCCTAGAGGGACAGAGGAATTGAACCCGGGTTAGCCTCGTGCAAGGCAAACACCCTACCCGCTGTGCTATCGCTCAAGCGCCATAATATAGCGAATATAATGTAGTCCATTAAATGTGCAGTAGAAATACATTTTTAAATGTTAAAAATGTACATACCTTAATTACATATGACAAAGAGACATGAGGTGAGTACACACTGTGGAAAAATGATGCTACACACTTTCTCAAGGAAGGTTGCCTCAAACCTTCAAATTTGTGGGAGGAAAAAATATCTATGAAGAACAATAAAGTGAAGTGCAATAAAACAGGGTATGCCTTTGTAGGGTGTATATATATGTAGAAAAAGATATACACATTTATATAAAATAAATAAGCTGGTACTCAAAAATATTTGTAACAACTTCAAGAGGCAAGATTTCAAGAGATCTTACTGATGAAAAAAGCATTATATGCGGGTCAAAGGGCCAAGAGACAGTATGCAGATTACCCCAGTTCAATCCCTGGCCCATATATGGTCCTCTGAGTACTATCAGGATCGACCCCTGAGCACACAATCAGTGTCAGGGTAAGTTCTGAGCATCACCAGGTGTTGCCTCAAACCAAAACAAATGATGAAATCCAGATACACAAATATCTATCTGGAGAAAGAGAAGAGACAGAGACAGAAACAGACAGAGAGAGATAGAGACAGAAAGGAAAATAGGCTTAAAAGGGCTGAGTGCATGTTGTTTGTATTTAGACCAAAGCTGGTGGAATATTCAGAGCTTATTCTTGGCTGTGCTCTCAGGGATCACTCCTGGCAAGCTAGGGGGACCAGATAGGGAGGTGAGTATATAACCTGGATCTGCCTCTTGAAAGACAAGTGATCGCCACTGTACTGTCACTGAGTGCGTTCTCTGAATGTCGGAGGCCAGATTCGATTCCCAGTACCACCGGTACTGAGCAAAAGAAAACTCCCCAACGTATGAAAGACAACTCATTTTGAAAAACAGATACTATTTTGGTATAAAAATACTAAAAAGTCACTGGGGATAGCACAGCATGTAGGGCATTTGCCTTGCATGCGGCTGACCTGGGTTCAATCCTCGGCACCCAATACAGTCCCCCAAGCACCGCCAGGAGAAATGCCTGAGTGCGGAGCCAGGAGTAACCCCTGAGAAAAGCTGCGTATGACCCAAAAAGCAAAAAATAAAAAAGCCACTGGGTATGTTTTCTGTTAGATAATCTGTTTAGATTAAACTTCTAAAATTGAAAATAGGTTTGAATTTATGTTTTTTCATTTACTCATACTGTGAAGTTCTGACTACAGAAGAAACATAGAATAAATGTGGCAAAAATGTGATCCAGAAACATTAGTCTAACTTTACTATAGAATTCTGCCATCAGCTAGACCTAAATTCAGTCTACCACCATCTACAATGCTCCTTTACTGACTGATTAGTAAAAAATATAAGAGAAATACAAATTAATTGTCATTATAAATCAGCATCTGCATATGTCATTTTTACACTATCCATCAAATTAACTCTATCCATCACTATATACATGACCCTTCCTTTCCTTGATTTACCTTCCCCCAGTTTCTCCCTTACCTTCTGGTAAGCACTAAGATCTTTTGTCTTAAGATCTAAAGTTCTTTTTTTGGCTTTTTGGGTCACACCCAGCAATTCTCAGTGGTTACTCCTGGCTCTGCACTCAGGAATTACTCCTGGTGGTGCCAGGGATCAAACACAGGTCGGCTGCATATAAGGAAAACATTTGGCCCTACCTGATGTACTAATACTCTAGCCCCAAGATCTAAAGATTCACTTAAGTTCTTTAGAATGTTTTCCTTATGCATCACACAAATGAAATAAAATGTTTTTCTATCTCTAACTTGTTTCACTAAGCATAAGCCTCTCTAGGTTCACCATGTTGTTGCAAATGACATGGTTTCATTTTTTAATAGCCGAGGATTATATATACATCTTTTTTATTCAGCCATATACCAATGGGCAGAAATTATTTCATTTAATGTTTTTCCTCTCCAACAAAAGTCTCTTAACTCATTCATTTTAACATATTTAGCTTTGGTATATTTATGCCATGGACTGAAATTCAGCTTCCTATGGCTTCTAGGGAAGGAAATATGAGGAGTAGAGATCAGAGTGTAGTCAGGTAAATAATGTTGTCAAAGAAATACTCTGAAGTGGGTCTTTTATCTCTCTAAGACAAAACAATGTAATAGTTGTCTCAGCATTACAATAAGTCATAAACTGCATTTCTACATTTAGATGGAAAGAAAATAGGTAGAGATGAAAAATATGCCTTCATAAGAATAACAAGAAAGTCATTTTTTTTGCAACCTGTGGTACTGTTCCAAAAATCTGTAATTGGCTGGCTACTATTTGAAAACCATTAATACCTTAAGTAAAGAAATGGTATCCTGGCTTGGAGGAATACTTATTCAACCAATCCTTAGTGGACAGAAAATAAACAGCACTTCCAATGCTAACTCCAGAGGACATACAGTGCCCACTGCCATATGGAATGGATATTCGTAGAAAAGTTGGATTAAAGTTCAAATTAGTAGTCAAATATTAGTGGAGTGATCTTTTCAATTAACTTCCCTAAAGCATTTTGCCTTTCCATAACTTGGATAATACATTTCTACTTCAGAGGTGAGGTATGGGAATTAAAGAAGAAACAACATATTCAATAACACGCACAAAGCAGACTCTTCAATAATTGTGTAAGGATCTTTGGGCTCCATTGAATCAGAAATCATATTACATATTACTATAGTATATTATAGTAACTATATTACTGACATCTGTATTGCTATAGATAGTATTTCATAGCTGCCAAACTGAAAAGTCTGTGTTTAGGTTCAAAAAACTCTTCCCTTTTAAGTATAGTAAACATGTCAGACTTAGTTTATTGACTGTTCTTAATATAGTTTTGTTAGTTCATCTGAATTTTTTTACTTGTTTTATATGATAGCTACTGATAAGTGACTACAGTGTCCTTTTTTTTCTTACTGATATCATCATCTTGTGAAGAATCTTTAACAGCCATGTAAACCATCTTCTCCCGCTGCATTCGGTTCTGATCAAGCACTCCTGTTACAGAATGTCCATTAGTGTACTCACTCTCTGTCACAATTTCTGTTCCACCTTAAAAATTAAAATATGTATTAAAACAGAGAAATACCAAGCAATAACCTACCAATTTAACTGAGACTATATAAAAATAATTTTCTTTAAAAATGTTCACCGAAAAATAGTCCGGTATGTATGTATATAATTGTCAAAAAAATTCATACACATATTATTTTATATTTTCAGTCATCGCTGAGAAATATCAAACATTAACACTTAGATGCCAAACATCATATAACGTTTTAAACACGTATTTAACCACTTAGTTGTCACAATATTCCTATTACTTATAATCATTATGACTCTTCTATAGATATGGAAAATGAGGTACAAAGAACAAAGTAAGGGCCTGAGAGATAGCACAGAAGCTAAGGTGCTTTTGGAGCTGGAGTGATAGCACAACTGGTTGGGCGTTTGCCTTACATGCGGCAGACCTGGGTTCGATTCCCAGCATCCCATATGGTCTCCTGAGCACCGGCAGGAGTGGTTCCTGAGTGCAGAACCAGGAGTAAACCCTGTGCATTGCCAGGTGTGACAAAAAAAAAAGCATTATCATTTCCTATTCTACACGAAATAATCTCGTCATTTAAAGAAATTTCAAATGTATTATACACATCCTAAAAGAATCAAAGAATGACATATACTGTATTCCTGCTTTGTATGGAAAGATACATAAAATATGCACTTTAAACACTCATTCCCAAAGACAGCTATTGGAAATCTATATTTCAATGACAATTTTAAAATAATCAACAGAAAATGTAAGTTGTTTTTCTTTTTCTTAACTATCATAACAATATATATTAGCCTCTGTACCTATTTCAACATCATCTTCAGCCTCAGCTTTGAATATATACACTTTTATTACTTCTGAACCAAATCCATCTTCTTTAACATCTTCTTGTGAAACATCATTGCCCATTTTTAATGGTGTATTTCCCATATGCTCTAATTTTTCACCAACATCATCCACTGTAAAATACAGAGAAGACTATCAATCAAAAGGTACCTCAGACATTTAGCCAGTGTTAAGCATAAGTCAATGTGCAATTCTATGTTAACCACCTACCCACTACATTCACTTAGTGAGCTATGTGCAACCAATATAAGTTGCATTTTTTATGAAAAAGTTTAAAAATTAGACATATACTACATATTCACAACAATAGAAAAACCTATTTCAGGCTTTAATTTATATGTACAAAATTAGAAGCACACATATTCAATTAAAATAATTTGTAAAGGAAAAATAATCTCTGATCAACTAAATAACAGAATAAACAAAAAGCATAGCACTCACAAAATAAGCTCACATAAACAGTCATTCTTAAGTAACAGTGTTTATAAAACCAATTAACATATTAAATCTAGAACTGAAAAAAAGATGAGAGCAAAACACCTGTATGATACTATATAAAGGGTTTTTCAAAAATCATTATAAAAATACAATACTAGTGGTTCCATATAGATAGTACAGAGATTAAGCTTTTGCCTTCCATTCGGTCAACCTGGGTTCAATCCCTGGCATCACATCTCTCAGAGCACTGCCCAGAGTGATCCCTGAGCATAGTGCCAGAAATAAGCCCTGAGCACAGTGATGTGTGGCTCAAACATTTCCAAATTTTTTTCATTTAAAAATTATAGTAGCAAAAAATTAATATTGGTTGAGAGGACAAAAAATAACTTTAAACCAGAAATCTTCTATATTACATTAAATGATGCATGGTTTACTTCAAAATATATATACTTCAATATATATATATACTTTAATTTAATTGTTATAGTTACTAAAAACAATATTGTCATAAGAATACATTGCACAAACTCTTTTAAGCATAAAAATTAAATATTATACCCCCATAAATATTATGTGTCTATCATTTTTCATTTCCTAACTTGTCCTTTTAAAAATATAAATGTAATCTAAGTAAAAATCCTGTCCCTCTCTATATATAGGTCCTAGAATTATATGTAAAACCTAAAAACCTAAAGCCTCTTAACTGCATCTAAACATTTCTGGAACTACTAAAACTGAGTAAGATGACCATACAAAGAACTCTGCTGAAAAGATAGCTAGTACAGCAAGTAAGGTGCTTGCCTTGCATGCCATGCATGATTGTGGTTGACCTGGGTTTGATCAATGGCACCCCATGAGGTCCACTGAGTACCATCAGGACTTGCTGGATGTGGCACCATAACAAACACAAATGGAAAGTGATGAACTCATTGCGCTTTTTTCTTCACTTGATTTAAACACCGCGGTTTACAAAGTTGTTCATGATGATTTGTTACAGGCATTCAATATTCCAATACCAATTGCACCACCTTTTAAAAATCAAATTTCAAGAGTATCTAAATAGATCAATTTCTAAACTTTTACTACCTCGGTTTAAAATTTGATATATACATCTTCAAAGTATTTTGGGGCTTTAAAAATAGTTGTAAAAAAGAAATTCAGAAATATTCTACAGTGCAAAGCTATTTTAACTTGGTGATTTAACATGGATACTTCCATACTGTTTAAGAGTTACTTTCAATGAGAGAAAAGTATATAAATGATCAAAATAGATTTTTCCCTTGCATTAAAGTCCAAATTCTATTCATTTTGCTAAATATTTTCTTGAAAATAAGACAAATTACAATGAAAGATAAAAAGACAATGAAGTATCTGGTATTAGTAAATAGTTTATCTCCAAATAAAACATAAAACATAAAACAATATCATTAAAAATTAGGCAACTTAAGTCTAGCAAAATGTACTTAATCATTATTGCAAGTAAATCTAAACATATAAAATTATCAATTTAATAGTTGGATTATTATAGTAAAACTATAAAATTATCGAAATAAGACTATTTGACAAATACAGCCTCATTATAATTTAATAGTTTGGACTGACTGACTGACTGATTTTCTTCTTTGTTAAGACTAAAATAGAAATTTAAAGGCCAGAGGATATCCAATACTGAAGTCTCAGTCTTGTTACTCAATCTGAATGATAATATAGCATATAACATTCCTTTTAAAATCTAAATGGTATTTTACTGTACTCTTTTTATGTTATATTTACCAAAATTATTTGATGTATATGCCATCAGTTTAAATAGATATACCACAGAGATGGAATCAGATAGTATTTAAAAGTACCATGTATTATAATACCAATAAAACCCCCAAAAATGTAACATTTAAATCATAAAGTTGTCCAATAACAGCTACACATACAAAAGAGATCTGTAAACAATTCTCTGTATAAACACTTGTACATGAATATTCATAACATTAATCATACTGGCTAAAAGTTAAAACACGGAGTCAGAGTGATAGTACAGAAAGTAGGGCATTTTCCTTGCATGTGGTCAACCAGGCTCAATCCCCAGCATCTCATATGGTACCCCAAGCATCACCATGAGTAATTCCTTAATGCAGAACAAGAAGTAAACCCTGAGTATCGCCAGGTGTGGCCTCAAAACAAACAAGCAAACAAATATGTTTAAGCAACCCAGATATCAAATTGAATTGATGTTAAAACAGATATGAAATATCACTCAAGATAAAGGACAAAAGCAGTATATATAATGTTTTCTAGGTGAACCTTGCAAAAATAGTAAGTGGAGTTATTTCATGGATGAAAAGTTCATGCTATGCCAATAAACTAATGTTAATACACTTCAAGCAAAGGGCAGATAGGGGCTGGGTACAGCAGGTAGGGCACTCGCCCTGACACAGTCAATCCAGATTTGATCCTTGGCATCCATGAGTCCCACCAGGAGTGATTCCTCAGCACAGAGTCAGGAGTAAGCCCTGAGCACCAGGTGTGACACAAACAAATAAAAAGTGTATACACTAAGGTAGCAGATGGCGTTACACAAAAAATGGTGGCATTTCTGTATTCAGATTATGTCACTGTCACTGTCATCAATTTACTCGAGCGGGCACCAGTAATGTCTCCATTGTGAGACTTGTTGTTACTGTTTTTGGCATATCAAATATACCATGGGTAGCTTGCCAGGCTCTGCCATGTGGGCAAGATACTCTTGGTAGCTTGCCAGGCTCTCTGAGAGAGGCAGAGGAATCGAACATGGGTTGGCCCCATGAAAGGCCTTACCCACTGGGCTATCACTCCAGCCCCATCAGCTAATGAACTACAAGAAAAAGACATTGAGCAATTTCTTTCAAAATATTGCCCCCGATCTTCAAATACCTAGAAATCAACTTAACAAAGGATGTGGATGACCTGTGTAGTACAAACTATAAATCACTGCTAAAAGAAATAGGACACCATGAAACTGAAGTAACTGAAGTATATTCCCCATTGAAGGAATGTTAGACTCAACATTGTCAAAATTATCTACCTATCCAAAGCATTATACAGACACAATGCATATATCCACAAAAATCCCAATGACATTCTTCAAAAATTTGGAAAAAAACTACAATATGCGTGGAAACATAAAATTCCCCGAATAGCCAAAAAGTTCTGAGAAAAAAAGAAATTCAGACGTATTGCATTTCCCAAGTTTGAATTGTACTACAAAGCTATAATAATCAAAACTTTAAGAACAAAGATAAACCCACAGACTGAAAAATGAAACGGAATTGAGAGTACTGAAACACCAGATTTATGGGGAAGCAATCTATAATAAAGAATCAAAGTCCATGGCGTGGAGCAAAGAAAGTCTCTTTGAAAAGTGGTAATGGGAAAACTGGATGGTAACATGGAAAAAATGAAATGGGAATAATATATCACACCATTCACTAAAAAATTCAAAGTGGACTAAAGACCTAGAGATTAGACTAGAATCCATAAAAATATATTCAGAAAAAAACAGGCAGAACTCTCTAGAAAATGGACCTCAGAAATGTCTTGAACAAGCTGACCAGAGAGGCAAAGACAACAAAACCAAAAATAAACAATAGGACATCAAATTAAAAACTTCTGATCGGCAAGAGAAAAGAAGCAAGCTGAAATAAAGTCACTCTACTAAATGGGAACAAATGCCTGCAATATTACATCAGGTAAAATGCCAATATCCATTCATAAAGCAACAACAAAAATCAAACAAGACTGTTCAAAAATGGTAAAATGAGGTGAACAGACACTTCTCCAAATTAGATATATAGATGAACAATAGATTTACGAAAAATTGCTTATTGACACTTTATAATTAGGGATCTACATATTGTAACAACGAGGAGTTTTCATCTCACACCAGTGAGAATGGCATGTCTGGAAAGAGTGTTGACAGGGTAATAGTGAGAAAGGAACCCTCATTCACTATTGGTGGGATTGTTTTTCGGTGCAACCAATACAGAAGCAATAAATGGGGAGCTCTTTAAAAAATAATATTGGAAGTCCTAATTGATCCAGTGGTATTACTGTTGCTATCAACCACCACCACAGCACAAAAAATTATTAATCCGGAAGGAAATATAAACACCAATGTTTACTGCAGCACTTAGAACAATAGTCAAGATGTGGAAACAACCCAAACGCTCAAATACTGATGAATGAATCAAGTTGTGGTAAATACAGGCAAGGTAAAATGTGCATCTACAAGAAGTGACAATTGCTACAATTTTCTGAGACATGGATAAAACTAAAGGGTATTATGCTGGGTGAAGTCAGTCCGAATAAGGGGATAAATACAGGATTATCACTCTTATATGTAGAATTTAAAGTTTCACCTTGGGGGGGCAACAAATGGCTAAGGGATGCAAAAATAGATCATGGGTTAACAGAAATGGTGGAGGGTGTTTGAATGGGAGAGCCTTCAGGAACTTGGTGGTGGGAAAACTCTGGTGATGGGTGTGGTGTTGGAATGATGCATGCATGAAACCAAAATAAACACTAATGTAAATCACAGTAACTCAAGAAAGATTTTAATGCCCAATGTGAATGTCAAAGTACATTCTAAGGATTTTGTATTTAATTCTAAGGATTTTGTACTTAAATACAAAAATTTCTCTTCTAGATATCTATCCCCCTAAACACAAGACACCTATAGAGATAGAATGCACACGCTATGATTATGACTGAACTATATACAAAATTAAGACCTGAAGACAGTCTTAAAAGAGTGCAATGACAGGTAAGTGGATAGTGTGGTGTGGTATAGAGGCAAGGTATCTGCACTAGAGCATGACTGAAAGCCAGCACCCAAACTACCGTAAATAAACTTAAAATCTGTCAATAAGACCTGGTGGGGGTAGGGCAGGGTCATGGGTAAAGGGTCATGAGGTAATGGGATTAGAGGTACAACACTGTGTGTATGACTGAGACCCTACTTAAGCAACTTTGGAAATATTACTCTAGATAAAAATATTTTTAAAGGTGTGATATAGGTACACAAGGGAATACTAGTCTAATATAAGAAAAACTACAAATACTGAGAGGCTATCACTTTTGGTCCTTTATCTACTTTCAGCACGCATCTCCCACCCAGAACCATTTCTCCAACCATTATTGACTTAGTGATCCCTTCTCTATTCCAGCTGACTTCTCCCACAGCTTATGATGCAGGCTACCAACCATGGAGCAATATTCCTGTCCCTGTCTCTACTGTCCGTAGGTGTCAGTCTCATATTATGTTATTTTATATTTCAGAAATGACTGCAATCATTCTCTGTCTGTCCCTCTCTTTATGACTGAGAGAGTATGGGGGAAATTGTCTGCCTTAGAGGCAGAGGGAAGGATGAGATGCAGTTGCCGGGGCTTTGTGTGGGTGGGCATTGGTGCACCCACATCAGACATCTCCCCAGAGGTCTCAGCCAGGAATGTGTGTCTGAGAAATCATTGTAGCTAGTTTATCTCTTTTGAGATTTATTTATGAGTCTCTGGAACAAGGCTTACTTGAGCTTATTTGGCAGCAGTGGTGGTAGTTTGTGGGCGTGGCTGCCGGTTCCTCTGGAAGTATGGGACAACCTCACACCCCAGAGCCACAACCTCACACCCCAGAGCCACTTCCATGCTTCAGACCAGACCCCTCTACCTTAGGACTAAATGCCACAGTGAACCTAATCTGCCAAAAATTCCAGGCACATGGATCTTGGTGCTAAAAACTCCAGGCCTTCTTGGAGTCAAGGTAGGTGACTTCTCCCACAACTCTCCGGACTTCCAGAAAACACAGCAGCCATGCCCAGTTAAAAATTTAATTGCCCACCTAGATATTCTGGATTTTCTGGAGCTGGTGATTGTATTTGCAGCAGCCGCACAACACGTCCAAATTCTACAACACCAACATCCCCGTAGTAGCATACCAGATTGGATGGGATGCAAAACATAAGTCAACCAATATGAACTAACAAAAACATTATTAACACAGAAGGCTTAACTTGCAACAAAAAAAGCTTAGTAAAATCCCAGAAAAGGACATAATGTTCCCATCATGAAACAATTTTCGCATTTTCACAATTTTCCCCTATGGAAATATTTTTAATCATTTTGTATCATTCTGTTGGCCATTCCATGGTAATAAGCAATATAAAATAAATTACTGTGTGTCTGCTCAGCGCAGGCTTGAGGAGTGTTTGGGAAAATGGAGACAGTGGAGGAAGGAAGTGGTAGTTGGAATGGGTTGAATGTTGAATGCCAGTAACAACAAATCATGAACAACTTTGTGAACCACGGTGTTTAAATAAAGTTTGGGAAAAAAGAAATGTAGAGACAAAATAATTTCAATGTATTATCTTGGTTTACTATTTATGTGACCTCCCTCCTCTGATGAAGCTTGTCATAAAGGAAATAATCACCCCTAAATGTCTTAGAGACATTAGGTACTTCTAAAAGAATAGTACACCTACTATATTTTATATATACAGAGGTATATTAATGTTACCTAGCACCAATGAGATCACTTTAGCTTAGTATATGATTATACTGAGCTTAAATATATGCTAAACATATGATTATATGCTAAGCTAAAGTATCTGAGAATCCTGGTCTGAAAATAGAAATAAAACTGTAATAGAAAAGATGTACTGAAATTAGGTATTCACTATCACTGATTATTATTAGCTACTGACAAAGTTTCTTAGCATGAATATCTAAGACTTTAGAAACAAGAAAAAGGTCTGGTTTAGTTCCTCAATTTATGACTTTGATATTTCAAAAATCTCTATCTTAAGGAAAAAAAGAGAAAGGGACTTTTATAATTAATGTTGTCATTATTAAAGGCAATTTATTCTCTAACTACTGGAAGATTCAATAACCAAAAACCAAGTATTAAAAATGAAGATAAAGAAATAAAGAGCAGAATTAAATAAAATAGAATAAAATAAAAATGAAAATTATAATCAAGTATAACTGGTCACAATTTGTGTTTAATAACTATTACAAAAAATGGTCAAGGATATGAATGATGAGAAAACTAGTGATAAAAATCTACTTAATTTTTGGTATACTCCATTATATAAATTGCTTCTATCACAAAAAAATGCTTAATTTCACAGGAGAAATAACTATTGTTGTTTCTATACTATTAAGAAGTTAATTAATTTTCAATCTAAATTCTCCCTAAAATGATTCTACAGCCATTCTACATTATTTAAGCATACAAGGTCTTTCAATTTTCAGTCCAATTGCATTGTTTGAAAGATTATAAGATTACCAGAGTAGTTCTTTCATTTAACACATTAATAATCTTTGAAATTAGAGAAAATAATTTTTAAAATATTTTACACAGCTAAATCAAAGTATATGCTAATTTTAAAATATTTATAGTATTTATGATATCTAAATTTTAGATGATTTTATACCAGAGTTTATTTTGACAAATATGGCTTTAAAGACACATTGAATATATTTTGCTACAGAAAGACCATCAAATTTGGTCATACTATTTATATAACCAGAACCAGAGTTTTTTTCTTAATGTCATATTAAAAATTAATTGTGGAGTTTCTATTAATCCATATCAATTTACAGAGAATATTTAAAAAAAGACTAGTCAGTTCATTAAAAAACAATGTAAATATTCACTTTCAAAAGTACATTTTAAAAAACAGTTCATAATAATACTTAGAAAATAAGTAACTATATATTTTTTAGTTTGTTTATTTGGCATGGGGACCAGGCCAAAAATTTTAAAGAAGGTGGTGGGATCTTAACCCTTATACTATCTGTCTGGTTCCTGTTTTAAGTTTCTAATTAACTGATTGATATGTAGCATACATTTTATGCACACATATGCACATTCTCTTCAGAAATACACTTCCAATTAACCATATTTTTTATCTTAAAAAGAAAACAAGAGTTTTCTGGGAGAACTAGTATAGCATTCAAGGCGCAAGCCTTCCATTAGGCCAATCTTTGTAAACACGTGGTACCCTAAGCACAGCTGGGTGTTGCTATGTCCCTGGAAGACCCAAATACTCTCCAGAAGCACCGGCTCCAAGGAGCACCACATCCTTGGGCATTTTCATTGAACCAGCTGGCCAAGAATCTTGGTGGTTGAAAATCAATTTACTTTAAAATATTTAACTTAAAATAGAATTATATATTACTTAACATAATATGCTTAAATTCCTGAGTAAAACTGGACTGACAATTTCAGTCTCTGCCATATTAAGAACTGGTGAAGAGACATTGACAGTGGTGGTGGGATTGGTACTGGAATATTGTATTTTTGAAAGTCAACTGTGTTTAACACTGTAAACCATGATGCCTTAATAGAAAAAAAATTGAAAAGAAGTTCAAGCATGAATTTCCCATTCTGAAAAAAAATATATATATATATACATACCATAAAAATTGTCAGTAATCCTTACTGAATCTTCCAAATTCATATTTCTTCTAAGATATCAATAAATTTCATTTTTGCTTCATTTTTGGTATGGATTTTAATTAAAACCATGATAAATTACAAAAAGCATCTCAAACAATACAACTTTGAAAACAAAGTTTTCAAAAAAATTTCCCCCCAAAGACTCACTGAAAAAATGTATCATTCCTGAAAACCTTTCTAAATTATATATGTACAATCTCCAAAATAATTATAGAATTTTTGTTTCACTTACAGGATATCATCAAGTAATCTTCCGAAGTGCTTTTGACATCATCGTCATCCTCATCTTCCTCATCATCATCCTCATCATCTTCATCATCATCCTCATCATCAAAATCTTCATCATCTTCCGTTTTAATTGTAACTGTAGAACCAGGAACACCATCAGTTGCCTGAATCATAGTTTCTGTATCTGAATTTGTTACAAGAACCTCCTCTGACACGACTGTGGGAGAGTCAACTCCAGAAACACAATCTTGGACCACATGTTCTAAGTGTCCATCAGGACCTGTAACAAGGTCAGCCACAAAAACCTGTTCAGGTACTCTAACGGTTTCTGTTATTAATTCGGAAGTCAAAATGTGATCACCATCAGTTTCCTCTAAATCTTCTTCAATGGCAACATCAGCTTCAAGTACAGCTTCAGGTACAATCACACCTTCTGTTACTATGTCAGTCTCAGTGATGATATCAGGCCCATGTACAACTTCAGCTGCTAAGCCAGGATCTAGAGTTATCCCATCATCTGTGACTACATCAGAAACTAACACAGCCTCAGGAACTGAAACAACAATATGGTCTCCATCGATATGCGCAGTACCAGCCATTCCAGCCACTACAATAATCAAAAAAGTAAAGTTATTTTCTTAATTCAAAGTACTGGTTTTAACATGTCAAATTTCAAAATATTTGTATACATTCAATAGTTCTGTACAAATGAATCATTTTATGAAATCACTGACAACTTAACTTCAATAACAGTCATCAACTATCAGGAGTTGGGGTGAAGGCAGTAATGGGAACATCTAAAATAAACCCTAAGATAATGTTTTCAAATAAGTATAAAAATGCAAGAAATGTTACTATATACCAATTTGTACAATAAAATTTATTTAAACAATAACACTACAGATCGGTAAAGATACAGAGAACCTTAATCTCATGTTTGTGTTGGGAAGGAAATAATGGTAACTTTTATTTTCGAAAATTGTTTGGCCAATTTCTTGTAATAAGAGGTATTTTTGATAAAACTCATCAATCATATTTGGGGATAACTTTCTCAAAAATATTAAAATGTGAGTTGGTTTAATAACAAAATATTCATAACAGTTTATAATAGTTATTTCTCCTAAAATTTTTACCAAAAAAATTAAAGAGCCCATATGTCCTTCAGTTGGTGAATATTTGGTTAAACTAACTCTGGCAAAACTACCAGCAATTAAAAATGAACTGGGGCTAGTAAAATAGTACAGATAGTACAGTTGACCTTGCACATGGCCAACCCTGGTTTAATCCCCAGGACCCCATATGGTCCCCTGAGCACCACCAAGAGTCACTACTGAGAATCAGGAATAATCCCTGAGCACAGAGCCAAGAGTTATCTCTGAGCACCACTGCGTGTGCCCAGGAAACAAAAATACGACCTACTGATACATTCAACCGCCTGAATGAATCTTTAAAATTACTTCAAGTAGAAAAAGGTCAAACACCAAAGGGTACTACAAAATATAATAAACTTACAAAATGCAAACAAAATAATTTAATTCAATAGTTTTCAACCACTAGCCACATATCAGTGCTGATCTGCAGGTAAAAAAATCAGTCGAAAATGTACCATTTGTTTTGGCATATATTAAAAAGACTGGAGACAACCAGTGTTGGAGATGTGGTAAGAAAAAAAAAAAAGAACCCTCATTCACTGTTGGTGGGAATGAATGCCATCTAGATCAGCCTCTATGAAAAATAGTATGGAGTCTTCTTTAAAAAACTAAGAATGAAGCTTCCATGTGATCCAGCAATACCACTGGTTGGCATATATCAGAGAACACAAATATGCTAAATTTGAAAAAGGTAAATACACCTGTGTTCATTGTAGTGTTTAGTACAATAGCTATGCTATGGAAGCAACCTAATTATCCAATAACGGATGAAGAAAGAAGCAACAGTATACATCTGTAATGGAATACTATGCAGCAATAAAGAAAGATGAAATCTTGCATTCTCAGTAACTGGGATGAAACTGGAAGGTATCATGTTAAATAAGTCAGAAGGAAGATGAATACTAGATGATCTAACTCATTTTTGGTATATGAAGAAGCCAAATAAAAAACTAGACAGCAATGAATGTCAAATCTGTGGTCCTGGTTTACAAAACTGAAATTGCCGAATTGGTGGGAAGGGAAGGCAAGAAGAGGGAGACCAGAAATATAAAGAGGTAAGAGGGATAGTATAGGCTGTATGGCGCTTGCCTTCCATACAGTCAACCCAGTGGGATCTCCAGCACCTCATATGCCTGTTGAGCACCAGCAGGAGTGATCCCTGAGCATAATACCAGAAATAGGCACTGAGTTCAGCCAAATATGGCCCACACCACCCAGCAAAAAAAAAAAAGAGAAGTAATGTAAAGACATTGGTGGAGGGTTCTGGGCACTTTGTTGGTGTGAGGTCAAATAACTGCAATAACTGTACATACTGTACATCAAGATCATAAATGTTAGCACTATTATAAACATGATAGCTTAACTACAAGAAAAATAAAAACTGTCACTGTTATCCCATTGCTCATCGATTTGCACAAGCAGGCACCAGTAACATCTCCATTGTGAGACTTGCTACTGTGTTAGGCATATCAAATACACCATGGGTAGCTTGCCAGGCTCTAGTGTGCGGGCGAGATACTCTCGGTAGCTTGCTGGGCTCTCCGAGAGGGGCGGAGGAATCAAACCCGCTGGTCTCTCAATACCACAGCAGGTAGGACGTTTGCCTTGCACATGGCCAATCCGGGTTCGATTCCTCCATCCTTCAACAACAAAAACAAATACAAAAATATTTAAAGAGAGGTTAGAGATATAATGCAGTGTGTAAGGCACTTGCTTTGCATGCAACAGACCCAGGTTCTATCCCCAACGCCACATATGTTACCTTAAGCGCCACCAGGAGTAATCCTGTGCACAGGGCAAGAAGTAAGCCCTGAGCAACACCAAGTATGACCAAAAAACAAGCTAAACTTTTAAAGATACTCTTAGAGAAAGGTTGGGATACACCTAGCAATGTTCAGGGTTTTCTCCCAGGAATGCTGGGGGACCATATGGTACCGGGAATTAAACTGGGGTTGACTACATGCAAGGCAAGTACCATAACCTCTGTACTATCTCTATGGCCTAAAATATACTTTTATTTAACATTCTCAAAATGGGCTGGAGTGATAGCACAGTTGAGTAGAGCATTTGCCTTACATGCCACTGACCTGAGTTTGATTCCTCTGCCCCTCTCAGAGAGCCGGCAAGCTAACAAGAGTATCTCGCCTGCATGGCAGAGGCTGGCAAGCTACCTGTAGCACATTCGATATGCAAAAAAAAAAAAAAAAACAGCAACAAGTGTCACAATGGAGATGTTACTGGTGCCCACTAGAGCAAATTGATGAGCAACGAGATGACAGTGACACAGTGACAGTGACTCTCAAAATAGTAATAAGCTGGGAGTATACGTAAATATACAAGTATGGCATATATAGAGTGATGGTACAGTTCAACTTCTGCATAGTGGTGGTACTTACACAAATCTATAAGATACATATTTTAAAAATCCTGATAGCTAAATAAAATGTTTAGTTTGGTTAATACTAATGCACCAATGTTAATTTTGCGGTTTTGATATTACACCATAATTATAGTAAGATGTCACTATTGGTGGATGAAAAATAAGAGTATATGGGATCACATGCATTGTCACTGTCACTGATATCCCAATGCTTGTTCAAGCGCGCACCAGTAACATCTCTCATTGTGAGACTTATTGTTACTGTTTTTGGCATATCCAATATGCACGGGTAGCTTGCCAGGCTCTGCCATGAGGGCTCAATACTCTCAGTAGTTTACTGGGCTCTCCAATAGAGGCAGAGGAATCGAACATAGGTGGGCCCCATGAAAGGCAAATGCCCTACCGCTGTGCTATCGCTCCAGCCCCACATGCATTATTTTTTCCTAATTTTTGTAAGTCTAATTAAAAAGTTAAAAAGAAAATATAAAGGGGTGCTAATATACTAAATGAAGTGACTCAATAAGATATGGCAAGATTAATACATTTTATGTGTTATAAAATGTCCCTGAACATCTTTATCTTTTAAGAATTATTACACTGAAGTTGAATACATTGAATTGGGGGAGTAAATAAGAATGGGAGATGTGTGCCAAAAGTACATAATGGACCAAACATGATGGCCTCTCAGTGTCTGTGTTGCAAGCCATGATGCCCAAAAGTAGAGAGAGAGTATGGGGAATATTGTCTGCCATGGAGGAAGGGGAGGGTATACTGGGGATATTGGGGGTGGGGAATGTGCACTGGTGGAGGCATGGGTGTTTGATCATCGTGTGATTGTAACCCAAACATGAAAGCTTTTAACTATCTCACGGTGTTTCAATAAAATAAAAAAATACTTACTTTAGACAAATTGTTTTGATAATAGCATGCATATAGATTTCACATTTTATAGAGAAAAAGGTAATAACAAAATTTTATACACAGAGAAATTTAACAGAGCCCTTTCCAGTATACATTGCATTTTCTGTATGGTAATGCCTGAAAGAATGTTATTTGCTATGCAATTTTCATTATCATTAACCAATTTATTAAGGAAGCTATTTAACACATTAGGGTAGAGAAAACTGGTACTGTCAATACCCTAGTCAATCAAAACACTAATATTAGAGGGGCTACAGAAGCGACCCAGTGACAAAGCACATGTTGAGGTCCTAGCAAAAACATATGAAGTCCCTTTACCCCGAAATGCTACACTTCAAGATAATCTTCCAAATCTTCTATATCTTACTATTTTAAAACCCTCACATAATTTACCATATTGCTCCCAGATATACAGCTTCTATTTTGAAAATTCGGTAGATGAATGGAATGCAAATAAAATAAATACTTTCTATTCAGCTTTCTATTCACTGGCTATTTTGAAGACAAGGGAGAGGGTACAAACTCAGCATTTAAATGTGACTGGAAAAGTTATCAAGCAAAGCTTAAATGATCAGTCTAAAATTCACAGTACTATAATCCTACACATATAAACAATCTAATAAATTACATTAAGCTCTTTTCACAGGTCAGATATAAATTTGGGAAGTCACACTTAGAGAATTTCTGAAGGTTAGTTTGATTGTTGAGAGCAGAAACAAAAGGTTTAGAAAAACTGATGCTAGTGCTGGCCTGGGTTTAGATTATCTTGGTTGGAAGAATGATACAAGATGGACTGAACAAGTGATGTCCAGTTAACTCAGTCTCTACTCTAGTAGAAACTTACAGGCCAAATTAAATTAAATCCAAATCTCTAAGGAAAACAAGATAACTAATAGTGTGTTTTTTTGGTTTCTTTTCCCAAACACTTTGCTATTATTATTATTGTTGTGATAACATCAGGTCACTTCAGCCTTGATTATGGCACTCTGCACACTGGTTGTGCAAACTTTCTGGTACCACGTTTGTTGTAGTGTTTGCACACTTTGTTGAGTCACCAGGAATCCCAAGTACCAGTACAGCTGGGATCATACTCAAGCACATAGTAGTGCAGGGGATGAACAAGACACAGCCACTAAGATGTCTCTGGGTTCTTCCTACTAAATCAGCTCATATGTTTTCTAAGCATTGTCACTTATTACATAACTACACACGAGCTATATTTGAGAAATGAGTTTGTACTAAGCAACCTGATTTAAGCATCAAAATAATTAGGTAACAGTAACTTTGGGTCAGAGGAATTGTACAGGGGTAGGGCTCTTTGCCTTGCATGCAGCTGAGCCAGGTTTGATCCCAGGCACTTCATACGGTCTCCAGAGCTACCAAAAGTAACCCCTGAGCACAAAGCCAGGAGTAAGCCCTGAATACCACCAGTTGTGCCCAAAACAAAATAAGCAAATAACTTATTCTCATTTAAATATAAAGGAACTATGGTCTTTACAGATAAAATAGGATTGCCCATGACTCCTGCTGAACTTGTTGCTGGACTCCAAACTGCTTTTTTCCTCCATCCTGAGCAAAGATACTATAGCAGGTAGGGTGCTTTCACCTTGCATGTGGCTGAAAAACCCTCTTTATAAAGAGGCTTATTGAGTTAATCAAGTTACTACTGAAAGGAAAATCTGAGCAAGAGTAATTATGCCCATTACAGCCATTTTACTGTATCACTGTCATTCCGTTGATCATCAATTTGCTCGAGCGGGCAGCAGTAAAGTCACCATTGTGAGACTTGTTGTTACTGTTTTTCACATATCAAATACACCACGGTTAGTTTGCCAGGCTCTGCCGTGCAGGCAAGGATACTCTCGGTAGCTTCCCAGGCTCTCCAAGAGGGATGGAGAAATTGAACCTGGGTTGGCCACGTGCAAGGCAAACACCCTGCCTGCTATGCTATTGCTCCAGCCCATCACAGCCATTTAAAATTTAAATTTTAAAGCTTATAGTAAGCAGCATTAAATGACACTGAACATTTTTCTTACTATGTAACAATTGTGAGAAAATATCACTTAAGAAGTATAAAATCAATTCAAAAAAGAGATAACATTAAGAAACACATAATCACTCAAGTTCCCATCTTATTATTTTACCACTTAGTGTACTACACTTGACAAGCTATACTCTATTTTTACAAATATCATTAATTTATGAAGCTTAGAATATATGTCTGGGGCTCCTGGGGATTGATTCAGTAGCAAAAAGTACCTGCCTTCCAAGAGTGAGTCCATGAGTTCAGTCTCCAGACTCTGAAGATCTATTGTCTAGGAGCCTTAGTGACATAACAGAAGGTATGATCTCTGCCATATAAACAGCTATGATCAAGTACAACTTCTCAAACATGCAAACCCAGGAAAGCATGACAACTAACGATGTGTAAGCTCTACAGCTAGCAGTATGACACCATGAAGTGAATACTACAGCAATCTCTGAAAAGTACTTCAACCAGAATGAGTAAGAACACAGCTAAAAGAATGTGACACTTGATGAGCATTTGCGCAAGAATCACAAGCAAAATATGTGATTCCTAGAAGTATGGTATATATACAAACTGTTATGCAGCACCAATAAAGAACAAAACCATGGACTTCGAAACATCATGTACAAAACTGCAACATATCATACTGAGTGAAGTCAGTCAGAAGGAAAGGGATAAAAATCATCTCTCTCATAGGTGGGACAAAGATACACAGTAGCAACAAAGGTCCAAAGGCAACTTAATGGGAAAACTTATCCACACAATTCAATTGAAGGGGGGAGCCTCAAGGAGAGATAAGTGTTAGGGTCCTTGGGAGAGAGAGGATGTACAAAGGTGACGGTGTGGTGTTGGAATTATGTGCATGAGAAACCATTATCAGCAGCACTGCAAAAGAAAAAAACCTCAATCAAAGAAATTTAAAATAAAGTGTGTTATCCTTGTAAAGGACCTAAGTTAGTGTGCAAGTGGCATTACCAGATGTGCAACAGCAAGCAGAAGAACCAAATATGAAAGCACCACAGCCAAATGTGTAGGGACACTGAAGATTGCAACAATAGCAACAGAAGAAAGGAAATATGTGTTTTAATGTAAACAGAATTTAAAGAAAGTATATCTAATTTCTATTATAAATTTAAAATTTGAAAAGTTCAAGGGAAGCATGTGAACTTAGCAAAGTGATTGCTTTCAGAAGAAATCTAAATTATGGGCACTAAATAAATGCCCCTATCAAAAGTACTGATAATTTAAGTTCCCTCTGTGCTTAAATTAGTTTAACACCTTTGCATGTCTTAAAATATCACACACAAAGTGAAAATACTTGAAATTGATCCCAAAATATCAAATGATGAGAATATAGTTCCTGACTTCTAATTGTATCTTCTCGATACACAAAACAATTTAGCTACCATAATGTATATGTCTAAATTTAAACATAAAATTAAAGAATGTTAAAAGAATGCACTTTTTCAAAATCCAGTAACAAAATAACACTAGACAACTGAAACATGAAGAGCTATTAACAAAAAATGTTGTAGTTTTGAATCTTTTCTGGTATAAGTAAAATACTCCATGATATTCATTTTACAAAATGCTTTAATTATGCTATGAAAGTACCAGTTAAAATTATGTAGTAGTTTTCATTTCATTACTTCTAAAAAAAACAGAACATAAAAGAATTTCTTTGATCTGCTGGGAAGTATGTTTATATTACAACAATTGTGTTTCTATATGTGTATGTGTATCTCCCCAATTCCCATGAAAAGTGTTCCAAGAAGTTTATCATGTGAGTGCATGTCTATGCCTTGGCATACCTCCATGACCACTCATATTCCAGTCTAAAGTGCAAATCATTGGCACAAAAGTACTCTAATATACAGAACATGTTTTCACAACTCTGTGAAAATATGTCAATCGAAGAACAGATAAAATGTAGTTTATTCATATAATATAATGTCATTTTACAGTTAAGGGGAATGAAATGCTGGTAGACACTGCAACATGGATAAAAGTTGAAAATGTTAAATACAAACACAAAAGATCACATGTTATGATTGTATTCTCATCAAATGTACAAGATAGGAAGAAATTGCATGCTTGCCTGACTAATTCTGAAGTGACAACTGAGGCGATAATTGTACAATACTGTGACTATACTAAAAATCATAAAATTATATACTTTAAAATTGGGAAATTGTGTAGTATATGAATTAAATATCAATATAAAATGCATATGAAAATGAACATAAAATGCAGAAAAGATAGTTCAAAGGGCTGGAGCACATGCAGAAAGACCAGACTCAATCCATAGTACCATATGGTGGCCCTCCAAAAAGACCCCAAAATATATTTGAGTATACATGTTTGCATTTCCCAGCAACCAAAAGGAAATGAAGTATGAAGTATAAAAAAGAATAAACTTTTGTTTTGCTTTGTCATTTACTGAAAGTCAGCATGGAGTGTCACTTTTAAAAAGTTATGTGCCTCGCCCTCGGCCCAGATAAGATCCCGAGCTACTGCTCGGGAAATAGACCCTCTGATCCTAAAGACTATGATCCAAGAGGTCTTCTAACCCATTTTGGCACCCAGAGCGCCTTCTTACAGACATGCAACTAGACTGTGAGCTGAACTAAAACATCAGAAATCCAAAAACACGCGGCCGCTGTTGCGGCTGCACGAGCTCATAAAATCTTCATTCTCACCAATGAAAAGAAATTATTAAATGATGCCTTTTCAGCAGGCCTGATTGTTGGGGGGAAATTCCAAACAATAATAGTGAGTTCTCTATTGAAATATTGAATGTATTCAAAGTATAGAGAATAAAATGAAGATCATTAGCTACTTAGGTGGGGGCTGGGTGGGAGGGGGTATATCGGGGTTCTTGGTGGTGGAACATGTGCACTGGTGAAGGGATGAGGTTTCAATCATTATATGACTGAGACCTTATACCTGAAAGCTTTGCATTTTTTTCACAGTGATTCAATATAATAAAATAAATAAATAAATAAATAAATAAATAAATAATACAAAGTTATGTGCCTAACTGCTTCATCCAAGTGGGAGGCCACAGGGTGGGAATTCAGATGACATTTCAAATCCCAGATGCTTTTCTCTTCCTACTTCCATTTCAATGTTGGGAAGCTGAACAAAGACTTAAAAAAAATGTAAAGGTTTCTGTTACCTCTGGACTGGAGCAATAACACAGCAGGTAGGGCATTTGCCTTGCACACAGCCAACCCGGGTTCGATTCCTCCATCCCTCTCGGGAGAGCCTGGCAAGGTACTGAGAGCATCCCACTTGCACGGCAGAGCCTGGCAAGTTACCCGTGGCATATTCAATATGCCAAAAACAGTAAGAACAAGTCTCACAATGGAGACATTACTGGTACCCGCTCAAGCAAATAAATGAGCAATGGGGTGATAGTGACAGTTCATAGTAATTTATTACACTTAATATTCCAACACCAGTCCCACCACTATTATACCTACCCACCACAATATTTCAAATGTTTTCACCCTGTCCCCCAAACCCTGCCCCCAAAGCAGGACCTAAAAAATTTATTTTGCATTGCTTGTTATGAATAATCTGCTAAAAATGATCCAAAAACTTTAAAGTGTGTGAAGATTGATTTTTATCTCCCCCTAGAGTCAGTAAGCCCTGTATAAGAGATTACCAACATATCAAATGTCACAAGGCCACAAATGCAGCTGCGTGCTCCAGGAATTCTAAACTTTTACATACAGATATTAGCTTTTATAAAGACTTTTCTTTCTTTCTATTCTCAATAACAACAATTACAGTCTGCTTTCATTTGTTTTGTATTATACCTTATCCTGATACAATAAATACATTATGTAGCCAAAAAAAAATAAACTTCAAGACATTAAGGAAGAACAATGGAAAGGAGAAAGGAACATAAATTATTTGCCAAAACTAAAGTTATTTTTTTCATCCTTTGAAAGGAATGTTTTCTCATCAACTGGCATTTTTTTCAGTAGTGAAGAGGATTCTGTCACTTCACCAAATGCTACAGGGTAGGTAATATTTTATAATTAAATGAAGAATATACTGCATTACTTTTATTTTAAAATATCTTTCATTTTTGGGAAATACAACTGTTTATTGGAAAGTAGAAGGGAAAGGAAAAGAAACTCCCCAGCAGAGAGTGGGGAGTGGGAATTAGTATAGAATTAAGTTCTCAATATCTTATTTTAAAATTAAAGTAGTTGACATTCAGGCCAAACTCTATTTATCATACTGAAGTTCAAGTATGCCAGTAATCTGAAATCAATGGCTAGCAAAATATTTACAAGGTCACCTGAAATCTATATTAGTCTCCTGCATTCTAAAATTTCTGTAGTTCATTCTAACCAGAATGATTTCCAAATCATCCATAACTAACATGACTTCACTTCTCTTAGCTGAACAAATACATGAATATTTCTACCTCATCAGTTACAGGGTCATCTTGATCTCCAGTACACTCAATCTTGATGTACAAATTGTACTTTAATTCATCAGATAGAAATGCCAAGATATCATATCACTGAAAAGGACCCTCAAATGTTATGTAACCCAACCAATTCATTAAAATGAATTCAGCTCTTTGCTAATATAAACATAGAGTTAACAAAACTAACAAAACTAGAATCATTTTTTACTCAGTACTCTGGATTTTTAAAAGGGGCAGAAAATAACATATTCAAAGTTATCGGAAATCACTAACAGGATTTTATTAAACAAAATATCAGTAGTTGTAGCCCCAACCCCTAAGTTTAGATTTGATATTCAGTAATATCTCATTTTTTGTTTATTTTTTCTCTTTATCATTTGGCTCTTTGCTCTCACTCTGATTCTTTCCTCTTATACTTCAGATATCTATATCATTTAAACTGATACTGTGCAAATTGGCATTTTGTTGATTTTCAATATTATCTTCATATTTTAATCAAAGAAACTATTACAAGAATATAAAAGTTGAAAGTTTTTTTACAATAAAAGAAAACATCATCTATTAGTAATAACTCTTTCAGAATGCAACATAAGAATATAATTAATCACCAAGAGCATGATTTTTACCTATATCACCATTTAACAGGAAAATTCTTTGAAAAGAAGAAAATACTTCCTTTGTTCGCATTATCAATAATATAACCTAAACTTTATTTTACAAAGTCACTTTTATGTATTTCCTGTGAAATACTGATGCAATTATTTATGCAAATTGACTTTTGTTGTTTTTCAGACCATACCAGGTGATGCTCAGGGGTTACTACTGGCTCTATTGTCAGGAATTATTCTTGGCAGTGCTCAGGGGACCATATGAGATTGAACTCAGCCACATGCAGGGCAAACAGAATTATAAATAATAGCACTATATTCTGCTTCCTTAACTTCAATTTGTCCACAAAAATTAGATTAATTTCAAGATACATAAATTTACCTTATAAATGTAAGCCCTACCTATGTATTTTCCTAGAAAATATTTTATTTTCACTGTAATTCTTGTTCCTCAATAGTTTTGATGTTTGGGTATATTCTGACATTTAAAAAATACAACAAAGAAAAAGCTTTACCAAAATCCTGCATAATCATGGTATGAGCCATTCTAGAATCTGATGTATGCAATCCAAGACTTCCACCACCTGAATCCATACTTAGCAAAGATTATTCACAAATATCTGCAAAAAAAGAGTTTTTAAGTAGGTTAAATATATTTAGGACAAAATCAGTTGCTTTCGGGAAAAAATGTCTTTCAAACAAGTGCACAAATACAAAGGAAAAAAAACAAAAGCTTTGATTAGATGCTTGATGTGACAACCATAAAGAAAGAGCCAAATAGAGAAAAAACCTAAGATAATGGAGAATAAGAAACAGTAAGGGAAATGAGCAATTGGAGAGGTGATGGGAAAACAGTAAAAATGGTAGCACTGAAGTTCATTAAAATATAATAGTAAAAAAGAATAATATGGCACTAGACGATAGTTAATATGTTATACGTTACTGTATGCTTCAGGTGTCTAGTATCAGAGAATTTCATTCAGTGACTCTCATCCATTTCTTCTAGACCCAAATGAGCCCTTCAAAAAAGTTCTGCAAATGAAGATGTGTTTCACTTCTCTCCTGAGGTTCTACTTA